>NC_135791.1:14495000-14827508 GCF_051106095.1 Pogona vitticeps | reverse complement strand
TAGATCAGTGGGGATTTGTTCCATTCTTTCAATGGATCTACTCTAGTTGCGACTTGCTATTAGAATTCAGCCAATTTATGTTATTTCTTAAACTTATGAACTATACAGTATTAATACTTATTAATTCTAGCCTAACTGTAACCTACCATTTGTTTAGGATCAGCATGCCAGACACTGGGGAAATATGTACAAGATTATCAGGGTCACGGTCAAGAATTTTAAAATGTCGGGTTGTACTTGTGTAGCTTTTTTTAAAAAAGTTAATCTGGTAATAATATTCACAATTTAGCCTCTACCCTCATGTCATCCTAGTACAGACCTATTCAAATCAATGGGAAATATAGTGCCCAATTAATTTGAACATTTGAATTTGAATGACAATCTGGAGTAAAGTAGGAGATATAATATGCAAAAGGTGCCAGAGAAACATCCTTTTGTATTGTGGTTTATCTGCCCAGTACCAGTTCTACCTTCTTTTTAGTGTCAGTTTAAACTTTTTATTTGCACAGGTATTTTGTTTTTCTTTCAGCAGAAATGGCACTGTTGTAGCTGAGTGAAGATATACTGTTTTTCTCCTTCTTAATTTAGACTGAAGTTTTATTATCTTTTATCACTAATGTGTTATCCAATGTGTCCTGAAACCCTCTTCTGTTTTAGTGTTCAAAGTACTAAACTAGGAACGGGGAGATCCAGAATAAAAAACCCTACTCAGTTACAGAAATCAGTGGATGGCTATGGACTAGTTACTATCTCTCAACCTACCCTTCCATACAGCCAGGATTGTTGGGAGAAGAAATGTGGAGTGAAGGATCATATATATTGCCTTGAGCTCCTTGAGGGGAAACAGCAGGATATAAATGTAAAAAATAAAACAAGCATATTCAGGATAGCTCAGTGGTTTAGGTATGTGGCTGCAGAGCCAGAGGTTGGGAGTCCAATTTCCCACTGTACCTCCTTCACAGGCCTGGACGACTTTAGCCATAGGATCCCTTCCAGCCCCATAATTCTATCATCATCATCATCATCATCATTATACTGCAGGAATTTGCCATCAGCTGCTCAAGCCTAGCAAAGGCTTTGGAGCTAGTAGTCACAGCCACATCACATGGCGACTAATTACATATATTTAGTTTTGGGTTTCATATACAGTAGCAGGATGCTCCAAAGAAGACCACCAGGCAAATAATAATAAAAAGGGTGGGAGAGTACTATAGGCTGATTAACAATAATTTGGGGGATTAACGTTCGACATTGGTGATACCTTCACCAGCACAGCACCCCATAAAAACGGAGAGGGCAGGTACCTTGCAAAAAGACGTTTTCGCACTAAACCTTCCATCCCAGTCCCCAAACAACTCCCTGAATGTGACATCATTTCAAACACGCGAAAGGAGGAACGGCAAGAAGGGGGCCCCGCAACAACAACCTCGTCTCTACGAGGTCAACCATGACAGAGAGAGGTGGACCGGCCACTGTCACTTCTCCAAGACAGACTCTGGCTGGGCCTGCGATGGTTGAAGGAACCCCCTCCTTTCCACCCACCCACCCACCCCCGGCTGAGTCAGGCTCTAGTCTTGCCGCCGCCAGCGTCCGGCCTAGGCAGCTGCTTCTTCCCCTGACCTTCCAAGCCTCCCGCCCACTTCCCGGCTCACCTGCGACCAGCCGCCGTGTGCTGAGGCTCCGGGACTCTCTCAGTCCCTCGCCACCGTTATTGCCGCCGCCATGTTCCGAAGCGCAGTAAGCGAAGGAGGGAGGAGGAAGGAGGAGAGGGAAGGAGCCCGGCTGCCGGACCCGGCGCCGCCCCCTGCCGCCTGAGGACGCTCGGGGAGCCTGGCCTGTCAGGAAGAAAGCAGGAAAACGCCGAGACAGCTCAACTCCCTCCTCGCCCTCCCCCGCCCCTCCTCCCGCTTGGCGGGAGCAGCGCCGCGGCCTCAAAAGGCGGCCGGGAAGATGAGGAGGAGCCTTTCTTTCAGGCTGAGCAACGACGGCTGCATCAATCTGAGGCCTTTCTCTCCACAATTGTGCTCACAGTGTTGCGGTGACAATCTTGTCACATTTCCTTTCATGCAGCATCTCTGCCCTTCTCCTACACACATATCCACCACCGTGAACCGTTACAGGATGAATTCCCACGTCCACACATCCAATTCAAACCAACCCATACACTCGCCAGATCAAAGTCCCGCCAGTCCACGCCGTCGCTCTGTTTCGGAGGCACACTACACTATCTGTTTCCTCATATCTGTCCGTGATAAATAACTGACAAGCCCCTTTCAGACTTGGTAAGGACTGAGTATGTCTGTTTGAGCAGCGGGAGGGACTGGCAGCACGTTCTCATAAACACACACACAAAACAGATATGCGTGTTCATGAAAATGATTGAAAGTAGACTAATGTCACAGTACATGGCACTATTTTGGAGTGGCGAGGCACCTGAATCATTCATTCTGCTTGAAGAGGCTTGTATGTGCAAACTCTAAAAGCACACATTGCACATCCGGTTGTGCTTGGCAGAGCTCTCAGAATTAAAGAAGTCTGCTTAGACACAAAAAAGCTTCTGAAAAATAAAAGGGAGTTAGTGTTATAGGTAATACATCAGCGGTTCTTAACTTTTTCTTTATCACGGAACCCCTTTAATATATATTTTTGTTGCTGTGGACCACCAAGACTAACTCAAAATTTAAAACTCTAATGTGCATCAAATATTTAAAGTTTCTCATGAAGGGTCTTCAGATTTGGAGAGAAGGGAGAATTAAGTTAATCTGTCAATGCACACATTCCTATTATATTTTTTAATTGGAATGATTCAATACAAATTTAGAATCATCATCACACCTCATCTACTTGCATCATACAAAGGAAAAGGACAAAGTACTTTTTCTAGGCACAGAGTCAGAAGTCCCCTCTGCAACTGAGCTCAATTCCAACCAAGTTACTTCTGGGAGGCTCAACTACAATCGTAGTATTTTATCTTTTCTTCCTTTGACTGGATGTCAGTAATACATGTCTGATTCAAAATTCCTCATCCATTTTTCTGATACGTTCAGAGCCCCTCCACAGAGTACCAGGGTGTTTGATTCTATATACAGTGGTGCCTCAACTTACGAACCTAATTGGTTCTGGAATTCCGGTCGTAACTCGAAATGGTTGTAGGCTGAAGCACCATTTCCCATAGTGATGCACTGAAACACAATTAATCCATTCCGACCAAAGGGGAGGTGAAAGAAAAGCAAACAAACCGTGCAAGACCCACCAGAAATGCAAAAATATCAAAGCAAAAAGCGAACAAGCCATGCAAGACCCTTCGGAAATCCAAAAAAAGCAAAGAAGAAAGCAAAAAAACAGTGCAAGACACATAGGAAATGCAAAAAAAAAGCAAACAAACCCTGCAAGACCCATTGGAAATGGGGAAAAAAATCCAAAAGTAAAACCCCACAAGACCCATCAGAAATGGGGGATAAAAAAACAAAAAACAAACAAACCCCGCAAGACCCATTGGAAATGGAGGGAAAAAAAACACCAAAAAACAAACAAACCCTGCAAGACCCATGACAGCACAGAAACATAATCCCACCACCCAGCCCAAAACCACGCTGCAAAACCCACCCAGAACAGTTTTTAAAAAGCAGAAAGCAGCACATTACCAGGCAGTCCAAAGCCTCCTCCAATCACACTCACTCTAACTGCTGGGGCAAAAGAGCTACAAAGAAGCAGCTCTTCACCTACCAACTGTTAGCAATTTGAATTCCCCATCTTTTTCCCTGCCTTTTTCTGTTCTTAACTGGAAGCTCCAGCCACAAGCCGGAGCAAATTTTTAAAGCAAAATTTTGCTGCTGGAGCTGGTCATAACTCAAAATGGTCATATGTCAGGATGTTCATAAGTCCACTGTAATCATTTATCAGTGCAGGCAATCTGTGTTTGGAGCAAAGGGGTGTTTCACTCTTGCCCCTGACCTTGGGCACTGCAGAAGAGATGGGCTGTACCTGACAGCTTTACCCTTCCCCTTTTTATATTAGGCATCCTTCAGTCTTGAGAAACTATGGTAACATGCTCAGAACAGAGTACTTGGAATAGTGTCTAGTGTGGCTGAGAAGGCCAATTTGAGAGTGACAATTCCTTCCACATTGAAGACAAATACAGTCTGTCCCCTGTCAGGCTCCCTGCTTTTGCTGGTTTCAAGACTGATTCTTTGCCTTGACCTGCTGGACAAGTGTCTCTTCAAAATGCGAGAGGGCATGATGCACCGCCTGCCTCCAGGCTGAACGCTCAGATGTCAAGGTTTCTCATCTGTTGAGATCCATTCCTAAGGCCTTCAGATCCTGCTTGCAGATATCCTTGTATAGTAGCTGTGGTCTCCCTCTGGGGCTATTTCCCTGCACAAATTCTCCATGCAGGAGATCTTTTGGAATCCGGCCCACAGCCATTCTCATGACATGCCCAAGCCAGCGTAGACCCTTAGCTATGTATTATTCTAGCTTCTGAAGGGACCCTATGTGTGTATCAGCCTGTAAATAAAGAGAATCTTTATGAAGGAAACAGGAATAGAATCCTAGATCAGTGTTTCCCAGCCTTTTCTCAGCCGCAACCCCTTTCATAATAGCCAAATAATCTGCCACCCCTCTGCCAAATCTGCATAAAAAAGAGACCACCAGGAAGCTTCTCCACTCATGGGCAGCTGGGTGGAGCTCAGTCTCACACAACAAGCCACAATAAAGTTCTTCCTGGTCACTTGTTGTGAGACTTTGCCCAGCTGCTGCCACCACCTCCTCCTCTAATGGGCAGCAGTGGCCACTGTTTCCACTTGCTGCTTTGCTGCTGCCCCCATGGAGGAGGGAACTGGCCAGAACAGAGAGCCTTTGTTACCACTACTGCTACTCTTCACTGTGATCACGATCAAAAATGACCATGACATCTCCCCAAAAAACACTGATATTTGCAGTGGCCTTTTCTCATACAGCAGCCAAAATCCAATTAGTGGATTGCACTTGTGTAAGTGAAATGGTGTGAGCCATGGCAACAAATTGCTACTAATTAACAAGGTACTGGTTGTGTTCTTGGGTTGCATTTTAGGTAACAAAATAAAATGTCTTCATTTTTCATTGTAATTTACAGAGAAGTGTGTGTTATTTTGTCTAGGGTCTCTGAGAATCAATCTGCAGCAGAGAACAAATTACTCTGTTTATATTTCTCATATCCAGTCACTCCATGTGGGAGTAGTTACCATATTTTTCCATGTATAAGACACTACATTTTTATAAAATCATTACAATAAAAATTGAGGGGTGTCCTTTACATGGAAGTAAGCTGAGGAGAGAACAAAATGGCACACATCTTGCCTCTGTAAACAAGCTTCCTTCAGTCAGGAGGCTTAGTTTCCTACAGTCAGAAGACTTAGCTTCCTCCAATCACAAGCCTTAGGGAACTGACATCAGCTGATGCTGTATAAACCAATTGGAACACACCTCGTTGGAGGTGGAACCTATAGGCAGTGCTCATATTCAACAAGGAGTCAAAATGTCCTACCATTCTGAGCCCAGAGGCTGAAACCTTAAAGCTAAGTTTTCTTAATTTGGGAGTTAGAAAAGTGTGGGGGGGTGTCTTATAAATATCAGCATGTTATAATGGAAAAATATGGCAATCACAGAGATTTTGCAACCTTCCTGTCTGAGGAGCTCATAATCAGTACTTGTATAAAGCAACCATTCCAACTCTCAAATGCTCACAGTCAAGTAGAAAAGGAGAAAAGGAGTGTAGAGAGAAGAAAGGATAGGAATAGAAAGATGAAGAAGAGTATTATATAAAAATATACCATCCTCTCCAGGTGCCCGGTTTCCTCTTTCAAATGAAATTCGCAACTCCCAGTTCCCTATGAAGCAAAGTATTTTCTGCTCTCCTGGGGAAAAAGCAGTTATGTAGTAAATAATAATAATAATAATAAGAATAAGAATAAGAATAAGAATAAGAATAAGAAGAAGAAGAAGAAGAAGAAGAAGAAGAAGAAGAAGAAGAAGAAGAAGAAGAAGAAGAAGATGATGATGATGATGATGATGATGATGATGATGATGATGATGACAGGCACAGATGTCCCTCTTGAAGGTGTCCCTCTTCTTCTCACTTTAAAGATGAAAGTTAATCTTAAATATTCAGGATTCTATTATTACAATTTCTTCCTTTTTGCTATGAGTGTTTAAAAGTTAGCAATATATTCCAAAAGACTGCAAATACTTAGACTATATAAGGAGAAAGAGCTAAAGAAATCCAGGGCTTGTCCAGAAGAATGAAAACAAACATGCTGTTCCACTCTTCTTATACCTACTGTTATTGATAATTTGCAGAAATTATCACTTCCCAAATCTACACCTCTTTTATACTACAGTGTTCTGACACTACTGTCTGCACAGGAGGGAGCCAACAATACTGCCACATGACACTACCATGCCCCCATCCACATTTGATGATGCCATGTCAAGTGGGCCTTAGAAAGCCTGGCTAACAAGGGTAGTGGAGGTGATGGCATTCCAGGTGAACTATTTAAGATCTTAAAAGATGATGCTGTTAAGGTGCTGCATCCAATATGCCAGCAAGTTTGGAAAACTCAACAATGTGCAGAGGACTGAAAAAGATCAGTCTACATCCCAATCCCAAAGAAGGGCAGTGCCAAAGACTGCTCCAACTACCGTACAATTGCACTTATTTCACACACTAGCAAGGTTATGCGCAAAAGCTTACAAAGTAGGCTTCAGCAGTATGTGGACCGAGAACTCCCAGAAATACAAGCTGGATTTCGAAGGGGCAGATGAACTACAGACCAAATTGCTAACATGCGCTGGATAATGGAGAAAGCCAGAGAGTTCCAGAAAAACATCTACTTCTGATTTATTGACTACGCAAAAGCTTTTGACTGTGTCGATCACAACAAACTATGGAAAGTTCTTAAAGAAATGGGAGTGCCTGACCATCTTATCTATCTCCTGAGAAACCTATATATGGGACAGGAAGCAACAGTTAGAAGAGGATATGGAACAACTGATTGGTTCAAAATTGGGAAAGGAGTATGACAAGGCTGTATATTGTCCCCCTGCTTATTTAACTTATATGCAGAATACATCATGCGAAAGACTGGATTGGAGGAATCCCAAGCCGGAATTAAAATTGCTGGAAGAAGTATCAACAACCTCCGATATGTAGATGATACCACTCTAATGGCAGAAAGTGAGGAGGAATTAAAGAATCTCTTAATGAGGGTGAAAGAGGAGAGTGCAAAAAACTGTCTGAAACTCAACATCAAAGAAACTAAGATCATGGCCACTGATCCCATCACCTCCTGGCAAATAGAAGGGGAAGATATGGAGGCAGTGACAGATTTTACTTTCTTGGGCTCCATGATCACTGCAGATGGAGACAGCAGCCACGAAATCAAAATACTCCTGATTCTTGGGAGGAAAGCGATGACAAACCTTGACATCATCTTAAAAAGCAGAGACATCACCTTGCCAACAGAAGTCCGCATAATCAAAGCTATGGTTTTTCCTGTGGTGATGTACGGAAGTGAGAGCTGGACCATAAAGAAAGCTGACTGCCGAAGAATTGATGCTTTTGAATTGTGGTGCAAGGAGAACAAACCTATCAATTCTAAAGGAAATCAAACCTGAATGCTCAATGGAAGAACAAATCCTGAAGCTGAGGCTCCAATAATTTGGCCATCTCATGAGAAGAGATGACTCCTTGGAAAAGACCTTGATGTTGGGAAAGTTTGAAGGTAAGAGGAGAAGGGGACAACCGAGGATGAGATGGTTGGACAGTGTCATCGAAGCAACCAACATGAATTTGACACAACTCCGGGAGGTAGTGGAAGATAGGAGGGCCTGGCGTGCTCTGGTCCATGGGGTCACGAAGAGTCAGACACGACTAAACGATGATGTTGCCCTATTTTCCCACCTTTTTGCCCACCTTTCCTCCTACTGCTGTTGCAGTAGTAGCAGCAGCAACAATTCTACACAAGCCCGGCTAAAAAGCAATGTAAAAGTGCATGAAAATAGTCAGTATAAGCAAGAACATTGTGTGGATATACAAGAACAAGTAATATCCATGGAGGACCAGAGGCTAATGCTTTAGCTGTCATAAAACCCTCTGTGCTAGATGTCCAATTCTAATTTGCCCAAACAAGAGCAAAAACTGACCAAAAAAACCCACACTCACTTTTGGAACAAGCCCTTAAAGGTAAAGGTAAAGGTTCCCCTTGACAATTTTTTTGTCCAGTCGTGTTCGACTCTAGGGGGCGGTGCTCATCCCCGTTTCCAAGCCATAGAGCCAGCGTTTGTCCAAAGACAATCTTCCGTGGTCACATGGCCAGTGCGACTTAGACACGGAACGCTGTTACCTTCCCACCGAGGTGGTCCCTATTTATCTACTTGCATTTGCATGCTTTCCAACCGCTAGGTTGGCGGGAGCTGGGACAAGCGACGGGAGCTCACTCCGTCACGTGGATTCGATCTTACGACTGCTTGATCTTCTGACGCTGCAGCACAGGCTTCTGCGGTTTAGCCCACAGCGCCACCACGTCCCTTGGAACAAGCCCTTAGATTAGTTGATTTTTGATGCATGACAGTTGTTCCCCTAATATAAGCACATGCAGATCTACCCCATTTTCTCGGATATTATTTGTGAGGCAATCCTTGTTTACCTACAGGTTACTCAGAGTCACACTTTGTCTGGCTGAGTTAGGTTCAGAAATCCAGTGCAGTAAAGCTTGGGAAAACCTTCCTGAAGGCCTGTGTTTTCCTTAGATTAGGCATCCTTAAGTCTCAAGAGACTATGGTAATGTGCTCTAAATAGAGGGCTTGGAACAGCATCTAGTGTGGCTGAGAAGGCCAATTCAAGAGTGACAATCCCTTCCACACTAAAGACAAATGCAGTCTGTCCCCTGTCCAGCTCCCTGCTTTTGCTGGTTTCAGGACTGCTTCTTTGCCTTGACCTGCTGGACAAGAGTCTCTTCAAAATGTGAGAAGCCATGATGCACCGCCTGCCTCCAGGCTGAACGCTCACATGTCAAAGTTTCCCAGGCCTTCAGATCCTGCTTGCAGATATCCTTGTATCACAGCTGTGGTCTCCCTCTGGGGTGATTTCCCTGCACTAATTCTCCATACAGGAGATATTTTTGAAGATTCAGTGTGCTTTCCTTATCAGACTGAATTTCCTACTCCTGGATGTTCAAGTAGGTTGTTGTTTCTGGTTGCAAACCAGCTCTGCACAGAATTTAAAGTAACCCAAAATAGCTCAAAATGTCTGAGTGTCCTCAGAAACAGAAAAGAATACCTTCAGCCTTAGTGCTAACTGATAAGTTTCAGTCCAGATGGGAAAAACCTATGGATGACAAATAAAATAATTTGGGCCTCTCGAGAAGTGCTATTTTGTTAATGGGCTATACAAAAGCAAAACAGGAACTACACCAGAGCATCACAGACAATGAGCTGCAACACCATGTCTGCATAGCTATGGCCCATCCTGGCTTTAGAGATTATGGTCAGGCATTTTTACCTGTAAGCTATTTGAATATTCTGACCCTTCCAAAATATAGAAAAACTTTTACATTGACAAAGTTTAATGTACTTTCTTCAGTCCTGCCGGAAGGCAGATACAAGAACATTCCGTATGAAGAGCGCTTATGTCTTTGTTAGGCTGGTGGGGTGGAGACAGTTGGCCATGTTCTGTTGTGTTGCTCCTTCTACACTGGTTTCTGTGACACTTTTATTCATCCAATTTTGCAAAGCATCCCTGGAAGAGATTATGAGTACTATACGTGTTATCTGCTGGCAGACCAGTGTCCATCAGTAACAATTAAAGTGGCCAGTTTCTGTGCAGCAGCACTAGGCTGCAGGCAAGAAATGGTGCCTTCATCCTCTAGATATACATGGATGTTTGCATTGGGGTAGGGTTATGCTCCTAACAATTATTTATGGAATTTGTTTCCCTCAGAGCCTGCCGCACATAATGTATATTATAGTTGTATTCATTCTGTTTATTCTTATGCAGTTGTTCTGTGTTATTCACATCTGATCTATTGATCGTACAAATAAAATTATTATTATTATCTTCAGCCACTTCAGCTATCTAACAAGACACAGCTTGATTAAAAAGTATTTTATTAAAAGCAAAAGTAGCAAGGCATAAGACAAAAAGTCCAATAATTCAGCAGTGATTATAAAATCCATTACTTGGTAGAATAAGCAGACTTTACAGAGCTCAAGACATGATGAAACTATCCTCACAGAAAACAAAGAAAACCTAACTCTCTAAGCTATACTTAAAAGCATGTACAGAGTTTTTCATTGCAGACAGCACAAGCATACTAAATCATGGTGATATAGAGACAGCTGCTCTCCCTGATGGACAACCTTACAATTCTGCAATCAGAAATAAATCCCATTTAACTGTTCTAGAAAATGCATGTAGTAATTTCTGCATTATCTGGCAGAAAATCACCTGGAACTAAACTGGGCTTATCTCTAAAAATGCATGGTTATTGTAACAGGTTCCTTAGTGGCAAGCTATACCCAAAGGCTAATGTGCTATCAAGCTTCCACTGTACATTCATGTGCTGCCAGAATAATAATGCAAGGTCACGGTATTTGTGCAAAAATTGCCAATGCACAAGCAAAGGACTAGTTTTCTTAATGGTGATCACGGATGATCCAGCAGGAATATCTGCATAAGTGGCATCATTCTGCTTTATTACACTGGTAGGACTTTCTGCTTGGTGGAAGCGCAATAGGATACTAGCCAAAGAACCAAAGATTTCATAATATTCACAGTTACACAGTCTTTCCCAAATGATTCCATGTCTGAATTTGATGTAGATTTAACATGGGGAAGCTGAGAGACAGAGTCCTCTCCATAAATACATTGGCAGAAGCAATATCTGTGTTAGGGAAGTAGCAGTGAGCCAATGTAGTGTACTAGTTAGAACCAACCAGTGTTGAAGAGAGCTAGATTCAAATTCCTACTTAACCAAAATATTCACTAGATGACCTTCCAGAGTTTTGAAAGTAACATTTAAGCAGGAGGATGGATATTGTGGCATGTTGACACAATTCATAAAATGAGAAGTGGCAAAATGATGCATTTTAATCACTGCCTCTTGGCCTAGCTCATTTGTGAAATTCTTGTGAAGAGAAAACGGATGGAGAGGAACGTATACCACCCTGAACTTGAAGATGGATTATTTTTAAATTGTTTTAAGATGGGAAAAATGAACAAAATAAATTAATATTGTAACTACCACCCCCTTTATTCTTTTCTCAAAAACATCACAGTGATTAGTATAGACAGTATAGTATAGCAGCTTTATTTAACCATTGTAACTTTTGGATATTTTTATGCTAATGCTTTTGCAAACAACTCTTTCTATGAAACTTTATTTTCTTAATAAAAACTAATTGAGGACTGGTCTCCTGAACAGCAGGGTTTACATCTAAATCCAGTGGTGATTTGATAACAGGTCTAACATTGCAGAGCTGTTGTGTTATCTAAGGAAACACAAAGCCCATGTTTAAGTGCTTTGTAAGTAAGCAAGGTTTAGTTTTAAGGTCAGGCTTGTCCATGGGGTTTATGCTACACACTTCCGTGGCCTAGAGCACTGGTTCTTAACCTTGGGTTACTCAGGAGTTTTGGACTGCAACTCCCAGAAGCCTTCACCACCAGCTGTCCTGACTGGGGTTTCTGGGAGTTGCAGTTCAAAAGCATCCGAGTAACAAAGGTTAAGAACCACTGGCCTAGAGGATCAACCTCAGAAATAAAGGTGTTAGATTTGTGTCCACAGTGACTCCCTGCCCAGACGTCATACTCTCTTTAGGGAGAGGTAAGTGTGACACCCAGAACTTCCTGAGGGTAACATGTTACAATGTTTTTTATCAAGTGCAATCAAGATTTACTGGATTGCTCTGGGAAAACTACTTTTATTGACAACATAAAGTATTTAGGTTTAAGAGATACATGTTCCCAGGTTGCTATTTGTCACTCAGAAATCATTCCTAAAGAAAAAATATTAGAACATGAGGTCATCACCCTCAAAGGTATTAGTTTGGACTCTGTGGTTCTGCCGATGGCTAGAGTAGCACTAAAATACCATGGGTGGTGTGGTATATGGAAAGTAGCAGTGTCAGATCAAATCCCAGCTCCTTGGCTGATTGGTTTAGATCTCTCTAAGCATGTGCAGAGTGTCTTAATGATAACCTGTTATCAGGAGAGGCAGATTGAAGCCACTGAGGAAAGCACTGAAACTATAGCTGAAAGACTCACTTTAGGGGAACAACTTGAAATGAGGGAGACAGCTGATATAGTGCTGTTGAGAAATCCTAAGAGTTCCTCCTTTATTAAGGAACAAAAAGAAAACAATACCTTAACTGATTGCTTTGGAAATGTTAAGGAGAATCCCATTCCACTGATGCTTGAACATCCAGAGAGGCATTGTATTGAAAAAGATTTATTGTACAGAGAAGTTTTAATTACTCCTCATAGGGGAGGAGAAGGTCCCCACAAACAGTTAACCGTACTGATTTAAAAGATTTTGGAAAAGGCACAAAAAGATGTATTTGGAGCACACATGGGCATCTCTCTCACTAAGCAACGAGTGGCACAGAACTTTTATTGGCCAGGGATGGGGAAGCAAGCTAAACAATATTGTCAAAGAGGTGATACTTGCCATAAATGAGGTACTGGAAATGACAAGATGAGGGCTAAGCTATGGCCATTGCCGGTGATCTCGACCACTTTCCAATGCTTGGGTCTGGACCTAGTGGGACCCTTACATAGAGCTACTAAGGCAAGGAAATAGATATCTATCTGTTATAGATTATGCCACTAGATAACCTGAAGCAGTACCCCTAAGAAATATTGAAACTGTGGCAGATGCCTTAGTTAACTACATGTGCCAATGGGTTTTGATTCAGAAATAGTAACAGATTTAGGAACATCTTTTACTTCCAAAATAATGAAGCAATTATGGCAAGTCTGTGGAATTTCCCACATCACTTCTTCTCCTTATCATCCCCAGACCAATGATCTAGTGGAGAAATTCAATCGGACCTTAATGAGGATGATGCGTGCATATGTAGCAGAGAACCCAAATGACTGGGATAATAAATTGCAGTCATTATTATACACTTATAGGGACATACACCAAGAAAGTACAGTGGTGCCTCGCTAGACGGTTGCCCCGCTTTATGATGAAATCGCTTTACGATGGTTTTTTTGTGATCGATTTACCCATCGCAAAACGATGGTTCTAATGGGGCTTTTTCACACTACGATCACCCACGCCCGCTTTAGAGTACTTTAGAGCAGTGGTTCTTAATGTTTTTGAAAGAAACGCCCCCTTGAGCCATTGAGGAAGTTATCATCGTCCCCCTCCCCACGGTGATGATATCTGATTGATTGATTGATTGATTGATTGATTGATTGATTGATTGATTGATTGATTTAAGACACTTAAATCCAATGACCCCTGAAAACAAAATTCAATTCCAAGAAAATGAAATGCCCCCCAAAAGTAACATTTAATGATTTAGTTGCAAGCAAATTTTAAGACTCAAAAAGAAATATTAAAAAGGCATAAAAACAAACCGCAATGCAGGAACTAAAAATTTCAAGACGAAAACTCTGAAACTAAATTAAGATTGGAGGAAAATATATATTCATGCACATTGTAAAAAAGCTGCAGCCATCTTCACAGGTTTGGCTTGCTCCAGTGCCCCCCTACTGCCCCCTTCTGCTCCAGCGCCCCCACGCTGCCCCTTTTCATTATACCGCCCCTCTGAAAAATGAAATCGCCCCCTGGGGGGCATTATCGCCCACGTTAAGAATCACTGCTTTAGAGGCTTTTCCTGCACAGTCAGGAAAAGACTCCAAAGTGCTCTAAAGCGGGCGTGGGTGGTTTTGGGGCACCCCCACCAGGGCTCTGATGGTACAGATGGTACAAGAGAAGCCATCAGAACCCTGGCAGGGGTGCCCCGAAATCACCCCATGCCCACTTTAGAGCACTTTGGAGGCTTTTCTTGCAAAGGCAGAAAAATCCTCCGAAGTGCTCTAAAGCGAGTGCGGGTGGTTTGGGGCCACCCCCGCCAGGGCTCTGATGGTGCAGGGGAAGTCATCAGAACCCTGGCGGGGATGCCCTGAAACCACACACCTTGGCTTTGGGGGTCCCCCAGGGCTTACCTTGCACCATGGGAGGACTCGCGCAGGTCCCTCTGTGCAGCGATTGGCATTTGCAGAGGCTTGTCTGAAACCAATTTTAAAGTTCCCGCCTCTTCCTCCCACCTTCGGCAAGCCTGGGAAGGGAAAAATGCTCTTTTCCCCCCCTTTTCCCCCTGAGAAAATGAAGCCACTGATCAAAAGAAAAACAAACTTAACCCGAAAGAAGCAAGCTGAAAATATCCAGTGGACATCAGAATGCCAGGTAGCCTTCAATGATCTGAAAAAGATGCTGACTTCAGCCAATAATTTCTTAAACACATTCATCAGTTCTCCTTGTACTTCTTCACTATTCCCAATATTATCTGCTGTTTGCTTATCAATAACCTTTGTCCTCTCCAATCTGGTCAAACTCCTGTCTGAAGGATGTTTCCATTCCCAAGTTACCTTCTCCTTCTTTTTGAATTTTCCTCCAGTCTATATTCTTCATTCTAGGCAGGAGGGGGAAGCACAAAAGCAAAAAACAAACAACAAAAAATTCACTCTCACTGGCTCTGTCTTAACACATCAGAGTTAAACCATTCACTTCCTATAGGCTTATCAGACTCTGATGAAGTAAACTGTCCTCAAGTAGTCTAAAACCTTTGGCAGACATAATCCAACAGGTCTCCAGCTCAGCCAAATATTCTTCTGTTCACCTCCATCCACAGTCTTTTCACAGCCACTGGAACATCAGTTTTGCTTTCTCTGACCCAAGAGCATGGTAGAGATAAGCAACATAAAATCTTCAGGCTAATAAGAGAAATAAATCAGCTTATTGAAGTGCCACTTGCTCAATGATCAAAGCTCCACATTACAGCATATCTTCAATTATCTGTTATTCATCTCCTCCTTTCAAGCTACTGGAGCTCTGCTTAACTCTCTTAATGAGTTAAACAATCATAAATCTCCATCTTTTAAATCTTATCAGAATGGGGGTGCTTTCAGATGGTCATATTTATTACTTACTCAGGCTTTCACAGGTTACTCAAGGGTGCATTTTGAAAAAAGCATTCCAAGGTACTAGTTTACATGGCCAAGCCTAGATGTTTCCACCTAAATTAAAGGGTTCTGTTAGGGAGAAAAAAAGCAGATGTCAATAACAATGAAGTTATTGGAAATTAATAAGGATCCAGTGTGTTATGCTGTCCAATAACAGAAACACCCTCAGCTTCAGGATCTGTCCTTCCAGTGAGCACTCAGGGTTGATTTCCGTCAAAAAGAACAGATCTTGCCCCTCCTCTGTATGACAACCTTTCAAATATTTGAAAAGTGCTATTGTATCACCTCTCAGCCTTCTTTTCTCAAGGCTAAACAGGCCCAATTCTTTCAGCCTTTCCTCATAAGGGTTGGTTTCCAGTTCCATGATCACCCTTGTCGCCCTCCTCTGAACTTGTTCCAATTTCTTAGGATCCTTCTTGAAGTGTGGTGTCCAGAACTGGACACAATACTCAAGGTGAGGCCTAATCACTGTTTTTTGTTTTTTTTTTTCCATTTTGACTATTTTTATTTTCAAACTACTAGGAATGGGATAGGGAATACAGAAGGTAAAAGGGAATATAAGGTATGGAAAAGAAGGTTTGAGGATAGGAGAACACAGAGTATATAATCATCCATTCTATTCATATTAAGTATGTATGCCTCTGATCCACTCATTTTCCAGTACAAAAAAATTCTATTTGATTATCCTCCATATATCCGCTTATATTCATGTTTTAATTTAAGTCTAAGTTATTCCAACTCTATCATAAAATCGAGGCCAATTACAGAACACATCCCCTCTTTGATTTTCTTTCTGCCATGGACCTATCAGCCTATCTGGAAAGCTATCCATTTCTGGCACTTCCCATATTTTCTCAGTACATTTTTCCCATTTCTGTGCCTGTATTTTCTTCCAATCCTGGGGAGACAAAGTTAAATCCAAAACAATAGTTGATTTTTAACATCGCCTTTTCTGACTATTGTAGCTGAATATCCCACGTGAAAACCTCCAGTCACCTCTATGTTACCAACCATGTTACCTGACCTCTCTCTCAATAAAAACTGTTCTGGAGTTTCAATTTCATTCAATTGCTGTTTAGTGGTTTCCCCTTCATCAGATCTTCTATCTGTCCAAGTTTCTGAAATATCTGCTGAAATCCTATTATTGCCATTCGCATGGTAACCATCCATTCTTTGTCTGACAACATTCCCACTAAGTATGTCCTCCCCCTCCTTGCCCAGAAATTATCATAATATACTCAGAATCTACACAGTCCAGCCAAGAGAGGGTCCACAGTAAACGTCAAACAGGAAATCAGTCTCTTCTAAAAAGAAAAAAACCTGTCGTAGTCCTGTAATAACTCCAGATCTAATTTTCTTCGGTCCTCTGTCTGTTCTGCTGAGCTCCTGTCGCTGCTAAATTAATAGTTTACTGTCGTTTCCCGTGGCTTTATTCTTTCTTCCAAAACCAAAAACACTTCTGTTTTCAAAGTCCCGTTCGGTTGCCTTCTCCCCCTCTTTCATCTGTGTCGCCACGCTGATAATTCCTTGCTTATTTTTTATTCCCAAAAGCCTGTGCCTCCTGCTCCAAAGATGTGGTTTTATTTTAAAAGTACACTCAGTTAATAAGGGAAGTCCAGATTGCACAGTTCTGACAAGAATTCAGTCCCTCTTGAATGGTATTTCTCCTGGGATTTTTTCCAGAAACACAAAGTTTTTCTTGCAATGTATCTAAGTGACCTTGGCCAGCTTGCTATTTATCAGAGTTCATTTTAGGAAAGAAAAAAAAGACAAGCTGGTATGCTAGCTTGCCGCTTCCCCTCTCTCCTTTTGGTCAAATATTTTTCACTTTATTTTCTTCAAAATATTGATGAGGTTATTCATAAATCAGAGGCTTACTTTGCTGTTGTTTCTGTTCTCCTTCCTCGGGAAGTTGGGGGTGGAGTTTTCCCACAGCTTTCTGCCATAAGATATGGCCTCCCATCTCTGGTCTGCGCGTAGATGAATTTTCAGAGGGAAGAAAGACCCAGTTGCTGCCAAATCTTCTACCCTTCTGGGCTCATCTGCTTGGAGGTGCCACTCCTGACATCCCCTTCCGTCGCCCCCTTCTTGGAGGGACGGGCAGGCCGGACGGTTCCAGTTTTCCCCGGAGCTGTTCACCAGGTGCTGCTGGCTTCACTGCAGTCAAGCTCCCCTAATCACTGTTGAATAGAGGGGCACTAGCACTTCGTGGGATTTGGAAACTATACTTCTATTAATGCAGCCTAAAATAGCATTGCCTTTTTTTTGTAGCCACATCACACTGTTGGCTCATGTTTAGCTTGTGATCTATGACAAGCTATGGTTACAACTCCTAGCCACTCTCCATATTCACCCGGTTTTCCATTGGTCCCTCCTTGTCCCTGTTGCGGCACTGGACCCTGTCCGACCTCCACCCTTGGCTCCACCTGTTTTGGTCGATGGTGAGGAAGAATACGAGGTTCGTCAGATCGTAGACTCACGAATCCACTGGGGGGGCTTTCAGTACCTCATGGAATGGGAGGGCTATGGCCCTGAGGATCGATCGTGGGAACCTGCAAGCAACTTATATCCCCCCCAACCTTGTACAACAGTTCCATGCCAGCTATCCTCATCAAAATGGCCCATCTGAAGGGGGGAACCCTCTGGGGAGGGTAGTGTCATGAGTTCAGCCAAAGAAGATCTGGAATCTGAGGGGTTAATTACAGCTGAAGAAAATGCTGGACAATTAGAATCACAGACAGTGGAATCACTGCCAGATTCTCCTCCCCCACTAGCCAGAGTGAGGGAGAAGCTTCAGCAGGGACTCACAACACAAAGGTCGGAGGCTCACATGAATGCTTCCCACAGGAACATTAGGTCAACCAGCCCTGAGTTTTAGCAGGATTGAGTGTTTTCTAGGAATTAGATGACTGTTGCTGCTATATTAATCTGTACCCAGAGGCTTGGAAGCAAGTGGAAGCAACAAGTCAATTCTCTGGCTTGCATCCATGCTCCTGCTTATCTCAGACCTTGCTTTCTTGACCCTTGGCTTTGCAATCTGACTTCTGACTACGGTTTGTGTTTTGGCTTTGGCAATTTGGCATCTGTTTTGTATCTCCTGGATTCTGACTTTGGATTGACTTATTGGACTTTCACCTGCTGTATCCCCCAGAAACGTGACAGCTAATGATTCGCATGGCTACATCCCTCGAATTACAAATTCACAGACCTACTACTGAACAATCCGATCACCTTTATGATCCCATCTCCAAATATACTGCCACATCTCTATGCAACATAGCTAAATGCTCCTGGACTAAACCAGCCTCATCACACACACTGTCAAGGCACATTGACAATCTCTATTGGGTTCATGACCCTGATGCTAACTTTCTGTAGAAACAACCTGCTTCTGACTGATTTTACTTTCTTGGGCTCCAGGATCACTGCAGATGGTGACACCAGCCACAAAAAAGACACCTGCTTCTTAGAAGAAAGTGATGACAAACCTAGACAGCATCTTAAAAAGCAGAGACATCGCCTTGCCGACAAAGGTCCGCATAGTCAAAGCTATAATTTTTCCAGTAGCAATGTATGGAAGCGAAAGCTGGACCATAAAGAAGACTGACCACTGAAGAATTGATGCTTTTGAATTGTGGTGCTTGAGGAGATGCTTGAGAGTCCCCTGGACTGCAAAGAGAACAAACCTATCCATTTTGAAGGAAATCAAGCCTGAGTGCTCACTGGAAGGACAGATCCTGAAGCTGAGGCTCCAATCCTTTGGCCATCTCATGAGAAGAGAAGATTCCCTGGAAAAGCCCCTGATATTGGGAAAGAGTGAAGGTAAGAGGAGAAGGGGACGACAGAGGACAAGATGGCTGGACAGTGTCATTGAAGCTACCAACATAAATTTGACTCAACTTCAGGAGGCAGTGGCCTGGCATGCTCTGGTCCATGGGGTTATGAAGAGTCAGACACAACTTAACGACTAAACAACAAAGGAGCCCAAAAATATACAACAAACATCTGAATATGCTGACTTTATTATTGGGATCAGAAATTTTAGCTTTTCTGAAGTAAAATTTTACAGACAGTGTTTGGACAACAGCAAGAAGTGGTCCAATAAGAATTACCTCAGTCAAATGTCAGATAAGGAGTGCCAGCTTAAACCCTAAGATATGTTTCCAGAACCAAGTCCACAAAAACAAACTTACCCTGAAGCAAAATTATATAGGTCTCTTTATTATGAACGTAGAGGTAATAAACAATGTTTCAACTGTGGACATATAGGATATTTTTGGACTAATTGCGTGAAAAATAGCACAAATAAAACTGATAATGAAGTTGACTGTCAGTATAGAAAAGTGTTTTGCAGGAAGCTTATGGAGCCCATGAGAGTTGGAAACAGTAAAGGTTGCTCTGTTACTATGACAATGGACTTGGCAAAAAGCCCAGAACTGCCAGAAGCCCAACTGATACAATGTTTCCTTATTAAATCAGACCAGGAATTGCTGGAGAGCTCAGGGAGTGGATTTTTTATCAATGATACAAAGTATTTAGGTATCAAAGATACATGCTCACACATAACCTTATGTCACTCAGACATGGTTCCCAGAGAACAGATGATTGAAAATGAGACCATTACTATCAAAGGCATTAGTTCTTATCCAGTAACTTTACCCATGGCTGGTATAAAAAGTGTGACGGCAAGAGAAGGGGATGACAGAGGATGAGATGGCTGGACAGTCTCTGCAAAGCAACCAACATGAAATTGACACAACTACGGGAGGCAGTGAAAGACAGGAGGGCCTGGCATGCTGTGGTCCATAGGGTCACGAAGAGTCGGACACGACTAAACAACTAAACAACGACAACGGTATAAAAATTAATTATCAGGGATGGGTTGGAGAATGGAAAGTTGCTGTATCTGATCTGATCTCAGCTCCTTGTTTGATCATTTTAGATCTCTCCAAACGTGCAGAGGGCTTATGTAATAACCCACTCCCAGGGTAAGCAGTTTACAGTCCCTGGGGAAATATTGGGATACCTAACCTTTGAAACTAACCTGGGAAGTTCCAGCTTAGAGGAAAACCCTGATATAAAAGAAATTGCTAAAGTGATGTTATTTAAAAATCCTAATAGTTCATCCTTTATTAAAGAACAAAAGGAAGATACCACCCTGATTCAGTATTTTGAAAAAGCAAAGGAATCTCCCTTCCCA
Organism: Pogona vitticeps; assembly: GCF_051106095.1. Taxonomy (NCBI): domain Eukaryota; kingdom Metazoa; phylum Chordata; class Lepidosauria; order Squamata; family Agamidae; genus Pogona; species Pogona vitticeps. The sequence goes on along the minus strand of NC_135791.1, from coordinate 14,807,079 downwards.
TTATCACCCAAACACCCAAAGAGGTTTAAGGTCGATAAAATCCTGATACATAGGGAAGTTTTATTAGCACCTCATAGGGGTGGAGAAGGACATCTCAGACAGTTAGTTGTTCCTGTGAAATATCAGGATAAGATCTTAGATAAAGCACATAAAGATATGTTATGAGCACACATGGGTGTATCTTGTACTAACCAAAGGGTTGCACAAAACTTTTATTGGCCAGGAATGGGTCAGCAAATTAGGCAGTATTTTAAAACTAGGACTAACCTGTGCACATTACCAGTTATTTCAGCCCCATTCCAACATTTAGGATTGGATCTAATAGGACACATACCCCGAGCCACCAGACGAGGGAGCAAGTACATTCTATCAATTATTGATTTTGCCATTAGGTACCCAGAAGCAGTACCTTTACGTAACATTGAGACTGAGAAGGTAGTGGATGCTTTAGTCACTTACATGTGTAGATTGGGTTTTGCATCTGAGATAGTCACTGATCTAGGAACCTCCTTTACCTCCAAATTAATGAAGAGGTTGTGGCAAGTTTGTGGAATTTCACATGTAACATTGTCCCCTTACCATCCACAAACAAATAGAAAAGTTCAATGGAACGTTAATGAGGATGATATGGGTGTATGTGGCAGAAAATCATAGTGATAGGGAAATAAGGACTCGACATACGTGTAAGCTTGCCCATTCTCCTAAAAGAATCAGACCGCTTGGAATAGAGAGGTTCCAGAGTTTAGTTTACTCCTATTTGAGATGAGATGAGTCCTTGTCTCATCCAGGTAGTCACACTAGACTCTTTCCCCAAGTCTATTCCCATTTAAAAATCATTGAGAAACCAAAATATAATCATGAGTCTCAGAGTCATTTAGATCTCTCAGTACTCAAGAAAATATTGGACTCAAGGTAGTGTAATTCCGTGACCTAAAAGAAATCTAATTAAGCAACGGTAGCAGGTTGTGTCTGTTCAAGAGATCATACATCAGATCTTAAGAATAATTATTTTATTAGAAAAAAAATTTAAAGGAATTCAGTTTGTTGCAAAAGCACAGCAAGTAGAAACATTTCCATAACTAATCAGTTAGAAATCTAGCAAACTCCAGCTAGAAAAATAAAATAATAAAATTACTATCTAAGAAAAATTAGGAAAGCCATTGCCTCCCCTCTAAGCTAATTTAAGAACTACATCCTAATGAATTTCAGGAACTCCAAAGTCCATCTAAAAATCTATAGTCCACAAAAACCATACGTCCCTCTAGAAATCCATAAGGAAAAAGTCTCTCTAAAAATCCATAAGGCAAAAGTCTCTCCTCTCTGTCAGCAATCCTCCATTTTCTCTTCTCCTGCTTGAAAACCCCCCTTCTTCTTCTCCACCATCGACAGCCAATCAGGAAGAAGAAAAAAATTGCCTCTCTCTGCCTTTCTTTCTCATGGAACCCCAGGTGCTGTTTACGTTCCTCTGCTGGAATGTTTAGATTTCAGTAGGTCCTCCGTCTCCTGCTTACTAGATAAGAATACTGGCTTCTGTGAAGAAAACAGCATCTAGAGACTTCCAGTAAAATGACACAGACTTAAGATGGATTCCTTCTGGCTAATTCCATGACTACAAATCCCATTTAGAAATTACATTCTGGCTTCTATGACCTATGTCATCACATGCCACCACCAGGAGCCCCAAAATCCAGAACAGTAATTCTGTTCTTATTTTGGTAACTAATTACAGTAACTAAAAGTAATTAATTGATTAGCTAAAGTAAATGCTAATGATTAACATTAATACTTCCAAAATTGCACTTGATCTAGCAAAGCATTGAGATAGAAAACATTCTAATAGCAGCAAATAAATACATTCTTTTGGTTAAGCACATACACTATCTGAAAATTAGAAAATAGTCATGTTAGTTACTACAAAAACAGTAATTACTTAGAGTATACAGGAACAGTGAAATATTTCAACACTGTCACATTTCAACAGTCAGGTACATCTGGATCTTCACAGTACATTCGAGAAAGACCATCTGCCACAACATTTAGTCTTCCAGGAATATGCTGAACTTCAAAATTAAAGTCTTGCAATGCCAGACTCCATCTCAACAATTTTTGGTTGTGAGATTTCATCTTCTGCAGCAAAACCAAGGCTCTGTGATCTGTTTGGAGGGTAAATTTACGCCCCCATAAATACGGTCTCAGAAGATTTAAAGACCAGATAAGTGATAACGCCTCTTTTTCTGGTACTGCATAATATCTCTCTCTTTCCAAGAGTTTTCTGGAGAAGTATGAGATTGAGTAAAGATTCCCATCTTCCCTTTGCTGTAACAACACAGCTCCAAGGCCTAACTGTGAAGCATCAGTTTGTAAAATGAATGGTTTGTCAAAATCAGGTGATTTCAGTATAGGTGCATCCATAACTTTGGCCTTTAAGGCATCAAAAGCACCTTGACATTCTGGAGTCCATTTTACCTTGACAGGCTGTCTTTTCTTAGTAAGCTCTGTCAGAGGTGTAGCCAAATGACTGAATTCAGGAATGAATTTTCTGTAGTAGCCAATCAGACCCAAAAATGAACGTACTTGCTTCTTAGTTTTTGGAATAGGTCAATCATTAATAGCTTGTATTTTGGCATGCAGAGGCTGAATTTCTCCTTGCCCAATCAAATGACCTAAGTATATGACCTTTCCTTGCATACACTGACATTTGCTTGCTTTGACTGCCAGTCCTGCTTGCTGAATTCTAGACAAAACCGTTTCAATGTGAGACATGTGAGAATCAAAATCAGAACTGAAAATTGCAACATCATCAAGATAAGCACTTGCAAATGGTAAACCATGTAAAAGTTTGTCTATCATTCTCTGGAATGAAGCATCTGCGTTCTTTAAACCAAATGGTAAACGACGGAAACGAAAAGTTCCCACATGACTGATAAATGCGGAATGTTTAGATTGCAGTAGGTCCTCCGTCTCCTGCTTACTAGATAAGAATACTGGCTTCTGTGAAGAAAACAGCATCTAGAAAATTCCAGTAAAATGACACAGACTTAAGATGGATTCCTTCTGGCTAATTCCATGACTACGAATCCCATTTAGAAATTACATTCTGGCTTCTATGACCTATGTCATCACAGTACGAATTTCCCTCGAGTTACGAACAGGAAAAAAAGTGCCCCCTCCCTCCCCTTAGAGGCTTCTGGGGGGGGGGAAGGGTCAGAAACTTAAAAATAAATAAAAGAAAGTCACTTACCAGGCCTTGGTAGCCCCCGAACTGCAGCAAAAATAGAGGCAAACAGATAAAAGCCAACACCCAGAAGGGAGCCTGGCAGCCATTTTGTGCTTTTCTCTGCTTCTGCCCCCTCCTCTCCCCGCCTAACAGTTGATCGGCTGGCTCTGAAGAGGCTTCCGGAGGCTTGCTCAGCACCTAAAAAGGCTGAGGTGTGAGTTCCAGACTCCTGCCTGTGTGTCTTTGTGCTGAAAAAAATCAGCACAGCATGCTTTAAAACAGTGGTTCTTAACGTGGGCGATAATGCCCCCCAGGGGGCGATTTCATTTTTCAGGGGGGCAGTAGAACGTGTATGAATATATATTTTCCTCCAACCTTAATTTAGTTTCAGAGTTTTTGTCTTGAAATTTTTAGTTCCTGCATTGCGGTTTGTTTTTATGCCCTTTTTATATTTCTTTTTGAGTCTTAAAATTCACTTGCAACTAAATCATTAAATGTTACTTTTGGGGGGCATTTCATTTTCTTGGAATTGAAATTTTTTTCCAGGTGTCATTGGATTTAAGTGTAATTAATTAATTAATTAACATTAATAAGATAGCATCACCATGGCGAGGGCGGCGATGATAACTTCCTCAATGCCTCAAGGGGGCGTTTCTTTCAAAAAGGTTAAGAACCACTGCTTTAAAACATGTTTTAAAATTGGCTTCATTGGAAAAAAAAGGTTTCAGAAGTGCTTTGCAAACTGTTCCCTGCCTCCCCCACTCCTTTCCTGAACTTTTCTTGATCTAAGGGGAAAAAAGAAAAAAAATATCCCCCTCTAGTGGCAGAAGGCGGAATAGCAGCTTCCCATTAGTTTCTATGAATGGAAAAGAACAGATACGGATTAAATGGTTTTCAATGAATTCCTATGGGAAATGCAGATTAGACCTACAAACCTTTTGATTTACAAACTGCCTTCCAATACGGATTAAGTTTGTAAGTAGAGACCCCACTGTATTTTACTGCTCTGGTAAAGGAGTAGTCATGCTGCTCTAGTTCAGGACTAGTCAGGTTGCTCTGGTATAAGAGGGGTCATGCTGTTATATTGTACTGGGCTGTGAGTAACCAGTTACTGTATATGTTTATGCTATTATGTTAAGCTGTTATGCTGAAGATAAGCTGTTAAAGTTACATATGTAAATATAGAGTATCTTTCTAAACTAAGTTTGACCTGTTTTAAGTTTTGCATGCAGAGTTAAAGGAATGGCACTGAATTCTGTTAAGTTTCCACCAGTTCTCTCCAGGGAGCCACATTCTTTCTTGAATAAGCTTAAAACGTTTCTGCTAGTACATGTTTATGTACACACATTCAAAATATAGCAGATATACTCTCGACAGGGTTATCGGCCCAGGTGTTAAGTGTTTAAAGGAGATGGGCATTGCCTAGAGGTCTGTTGTGTGAGACTGGAAGACAGAAGTTTCATTTGAAGAGTGCTAAGTATTTTCTCAACTGCATTGACATGTGCTTTATATCCAAAGTGGAAGAATCATTAAAGCAGTTTTGGACAGGCATAATGGAGCAGAAGGAAGCTCTGGTGAGGCCTAAGGACCAGAGAACAGCAGCTGGTGGAGCTGCTAGAGGTGCTGCCATGCCAGAGGGAAGTATTCTGGCGATTCCAGCATTTCAGGCCAGTATTCCAGCTACTCCATTTATCACAACAACTATTAATTATTTGTCTTAGTCCATCAAGATGCTGCTGCTTAAAAACCAAGGGCTGTGGCAGATTGTAAATGCACCACCACCAGGTGTTTTCTCAGCAGAAGACATGAGCAGAAACCAGAGAGCAATGGCTACCATTATTCTGTCAGTGGAAGACTCTCTACTGGCACATGTGAGAAGTGATGAGACAAGCCACGAGTGTTGGGAGGTGTTCAAAGCAGTGCACATTTGAGCTACGGCTGCAATCAGGATGGTGCTAATGAGATGGTTATTTAGAACCAAGTTGGAGCCTGACCAGCCTGTTGCAAGTCATATGAACACTTCTGGTTGACACAAGAAAATATATCCAGGGCAGTGTGCTAGCTGTGAGAAACTGTTTCCATTGTGGAAAGCCAGGACACTTAAAGAGGAACTGTACCATTTCTTCTAAGTCAAAGAAGAAGAAAGTGGGACTGAGTTCAAACTCATCTGTTGTACAAGCTGAGAATCAGAGTCTGGATGTCTGGGTCTTAGACAGTGGAGCCTCTGACCATTTTTGTGCATACAAATGTTCCAAATGTTTGAGAAGTGTGACAGACCAAACGTAAGTCGGGTAGATGGAGAAATAACAAATGTTATAGGTCAGGGGAAGGGTTTTGTGAAAAGTCTTGGCATAACACTTGATAATGTTATGTGTACCTATATTACACCACAATTTGTTGAGTGTAGCAAGACTGAACAAAGCAAGTTATCAGATAAACTATTCCAGTGGTAAATGTTATATACAGCAAGGTAGTAGAACTCTTGCAACTGGAAAGCTGGAAAAAAACTTATATATAATGACTGAAAGGAAGTCCATACAAAAAGTCTATAACAAACCTCAGCGTAACTGATATATACATTTATTACATAGAAGGCTGGGCCATGCCATTTTTGGGGTTGTTAACAAAACTTGTGCATGTGTGTCTCATTTGTGCCCCAAATCTTGTCAGACATATCTTGATTGTAGTGCCTGCAAAAGGAGTAAGTCTAAAACTTTACAGTAAAGAAAAGTTCCAGAGTATCTAAAAGACTCTTCAGCTGGTTCATGCTGATTTGGTTGGCCCTTTATCTCTAACAAAAGGTCAGAATAGGTGGTTACTTGTTTTAGTTCATGACTATTCCAGATACAACTTTGTGCATCTTCTCAAACACAAAAGTGAAATTTTTCAAGTGTTTGGGTTGAACTACTTGAGAGAAGATTTAACCAAAAACTAGGTTCACTACAGTCTGACTGGGATGGTGAGTTTATCTCAAATGAATTAGGGTGTGGCTCAGGAAGAAAGGAATTTTTCACAGGCTTACAAATCCCATGAGTCCTAGTGAAAATGGGGTGGCAACATGAGGGCATGTTGCAAATGATGATGGATTCAATGTTATTTGATGGGAATCTAGCCAGAAATTTATGGGATAAAGCAGTGAAATGTTCCTGCTATATATTAAACAAGATTTCGAGCTCTGCTATAGAGGATGTCCCATATGCACTCATGCATGGGAGAAAGCCATCATCATAGGCATCCTTCAGTCTATGGTAACGTGCTCTGTATGGAGGACTTGGAACAGTGTCTAGTGTTTTGATGCTGTACGCAAAGCTGGAGTGTCCTCTCCAGGGCACGAAGCCTGGGTAAAATAGTATGGAGGATAGGTTGTTACCCAACCAGCAAATCCCCCCTCTCCACGTCACTGAAATAGTCCAATGGAAAGGCAAGAGGCAATACAACTGGTTTCAGCGACGTTGCAGGAGTTGACAGAATGACACAAACTGCCTCTGAGACTCCGGTTCCGGATTTTGCCTTGAGGTTTGAAGCCTTTTCCATCAGTGGATATAGCCACAAGGCAGTGGAGGTTTGAAATCTGAGTTTTCCTTCTCCTAGATGGGCCACCTTCCAGTGCTGAACGAGTCCCACCTACCTGCAGTGGTGAGGGGGCATATGTGGACAGGTATATATTGGAACCACAAAACGCAGCATTCACACTAAAATCAAAGAACATGAGAAACACTGCAGACTAAAACAATCTGAAAAATCAGCAGTAGCTGAACATGACCTAAAACAAGCTGGACATGAAATTCTATTTCAAAATACTGAAGTACTGGACAACATCAGCAATCATTATGTTAGACTGCACAGGGAAGCCATTGAAATCTGTAAACATCAACAGAACTTCAACAAAAAAGAAGAAGGTCTAAAACTAAACAAGGCCTGGCTCACAATATTGAAAAATACAGCCTGCAAAACGTCAACAGACTCTACCCAACCACAAGGACCAGGGATCATTGCACAAAAAAGACCGGCTAAAGACACCCATCAATCACAGTGACAGATAATCTCTCCCCCTTATCACAACAAAAACACGCTGATCACCCTATCTTCTGAAAAGGACAAAAGCTGTTCTCACAGCTATAAATATTCAACTATCCAACAAACAGCAACAGAGCATGGACAGAGTTCTACTCCAGTCCTCTGAAGATGCCAGCCACAGAAACTGGCGAAACGTCAGGAAGAACAACCTTCATAACACGGCCAAAGAGCCTGAAAAACCCACAACAACCATCAGATCCTGGCCTTGAAAGCCTTCAAGAATACACAGTTAGGTTTTGTTAACAGCATTGCTGATACTTGTATCTACCGTAAAGGAAAAGGAAAGTAAGTAATGTATCTGCTAGCTTTTGTAGATGATTTGTGTCTAATTGCATAAAACAAAAGCCATGTAGAATGGTTTCAAGAGAATATGAACAAACACTTTAAAATGAAGTGTCTAGGAGAAACTGAAAATTTCCTAGGGGTTCATGTAAGTAAGGATGAACAAGGGCATTTTGTTCTAAGTCAAAAAGATAAAATTGAGAGTTTGCTTAAGGAATGTAACATGTCTGGAGCAAACAAAGTTTCTACTCCTATGGTGACTGTAGCGATCAACCCTTTGTGGCCCTTATTTCCTTGGGTCTCACAAGGGTACACATGCGCTTTTCTCTGCCACCAGGTATTCTCCTAATACCAAATCATGTCCCACTCAGGAGCTGCCAATGCTAAGGGTCATATAATTTAGGAAGCAGGGGTTTTAAATTAAATATTATTTTATTATCAAACAAATCAAAAGGAAAATCACACCTGTTTCAGGTGTTAAAAGTATATTGGATCATGAATTCAATCACTTTTATTCTGAACTGTTGTAAGCTTTGAATCAATATCTCTCAGGTGGTGTTTATACATTCATTTCTGCTTGTTCAATGTGTTTTAAACTTTTCAATTTCCTCTCCTAACCCCCTTTAATCTATTCCTAAACCCTAACACTCTCTCTACGTCTTCTGGTCTCTGACATTCTATCTCTCTCTCATTCTAACTGTCTAAGTGTCCCTTCCGTTTCCCCCTAACTGTCACTCTAGTTCCGCCCCTCCTGCTCTATCTTTGGCTCCTCCCCCTTAGTTGCTGTGATGGACAGGCAGGGATGACATCACCTTTTTGCATTCCGCTACAGTGACCAACTTCTATAAAGATAGTGATACAGGAGGTTTTGAAAACATTACCTTATATCAATCAGTGATAGGGTCTTCGCTGTATTTATCAGTGTAAGTAAGGACAAGACCTGATATTGCTGCTAGTGTTAACATCTTGAGTCAGAATTGTGTGAAACCACAAGTCAACCATTGGAATGGAGTAAAAAGGTTATTAAGATGTTTAAAGGGCACTGTGTATCAAAAACTAAAACTGAATATTGCAAACAGTCTTGAATTAAAAGCATATGCAGATGCTGACTGGGCAACTGATCCAGCAGACAGAAAATCAGTTTCTGGTTTAGCAGTCTATCTAGGGGATGCTTGTGTGATGTGGAAGTCTAGGAAACAAACAGGAATTTCCACCAGTTCCACAAAGGGAGAAATGTGTTTGTTGCTAAAGAACTAGTGTGGATCAAATAGTTACATAAAGATTTAAATATTAATGTAACTGAGCCTGTGCCTATTTTCATGGATAATACTGCATGTATCAGTTTATCTGAAAATATAAGTGTAAAAGGCAGAAGCAAACACATATGTATAAAATACTATGATGTGAGGCACACTATTCGAGAGGGAATAGTAAAAGTTGAATTTTGCCCTGGTAAAGACAATATTGTAATCAACAACACCTACCCAGGGCAAGTCAAGCCTCAAACTCTGCCTGTTAACCAGCAATAGGTGTATGCTTGCACTTTACATACAGTCTTTCTTACATTTCTTACTTACATGAGTATTTATGTATTTATGTATGTATGTGTTTGTTTATTTGTTTATTTGTTTATTTGTTTATTTGTTTATTTGTTTATTTATTTATTTATTTATTTATTTATTTATTTATTTATTTATTTATTTATTCAATTTTTACCCCACCCCTCTAGACAACGTCTACTCGGGGCGGCTTACATAATTTAAAACACATTAAAACAGCATACAGTATAAGTAATATATATAGTACAAAATGGCAAAAGTCAAAAACAAGAGGAAAAAAAAGAAAAGGAAAAAATTACTTAGTTGACTAGGGGGAAGGCCTGTTTGAATAACCAGGTTTTTAGTTGAGTTTTGAAAACACTCAGCAAGGGTGCCAGCCGAATTTCAGTGGGGAGTGTGTTCCACTGCCGAGGGGCGACCGCCAAGAAGGCCCGGTTTCTTGTTTTCTCCTTCTGAGCCTCCCTCAGCCATCCCTGTTGGCTTTGTCGGGTGATTCGGGTAGACCTGGGCGGGAGGAGGTGATCTGCAAAATATTGAGGTCCCAAACCGTTTAGGGCTTTATATGTGATCATTAACACTTTGAAGTCGATGCGGAAACAAATAGGTAACCAGTGCAGTGATACGCTTGAATTTTCTCACCCCACTAATAAGCCTAGCTGCTGCATTCTGGACCATCTGAAGCTTCCACATCAGCCTCAAAGGCAGCCCCACATAGAGTGCATTACAATGGTCTAATCTCGCGATTAAGAGCGCATGGACTAGAGTAGTGAGGGCCCCCCGATCAAGATATGGCTGCAGCTGGGCAATCCGCCATAGATGAAAATAGGCGGAATGGACCACGGACGCCACCTGGGTTTCCATGGTGAGCTCCAGGTCCAGATGTATCCCCAAGCTGCGGACCTCGCTCTTTGCGGCAAGGGTCGTCCCTCCAAAAGGGAGGGAGTCATCTATGCCACTGACGGAAGGGCCACCCACCCTCAAGACCTCCATCTTGTCCGGGTTCAGCCTCAATCCATTTGACTGCATCCATTCCAGTACAGTCTCCAGGCAGCGCTGAAGGGACCGGATGGCATCCACTGAAGTTGGAGTAAAGGAGATATAGAGCTGTGTGTCATCAGTGTACTGGTGACACAAAGCCCCACACCCCCTGATGACCCCACCCAGCGGCCTCATATAGATGTTAAACAGCATTGGGGAGATGATCGATCCCTGTGGAACCCCACAGTTGAGACTCCACGGGGCCGAGACATTCTCCCCAAGCTGAACTCTCTGGGGGTGGTCCTCCAAGAAGGAGCGGAGCCAGGCAAGTGCAAGGCCACCAACTCGGAGAGCCTCCCCAGGAGGATACCATGGTCAATGGTATCAAAGGCGGCTGAGATGTCAAGGAGGACCAACAGACACACATTGCCCCCATCGGCCTCCCTCAACAGGTCATCCAGCAGTGCGACCAGTGCCGTCTCTGTACCATAGCGCGGCCTGAAGCCCAACTGAAATGGGTCCAGAGCATTGGTTTCATCTAAGAGCACCTGAAGCTGATCTGCCACCACTCTCTCAACCACTTTGCTAAGGAAGGAAACACTGGCGATGGGCCTATAATTGTCAATTTTGTCCGCCGCCAGATTTGGTTTCTTCCTAATGGGCCTAATGAGTTTCTTCTTGAGGGCAAGGGGAACTTTGCCCTCCTGGAGAGACCCATTAATTATTGCAGTGGCCCATTCAGTTGTTACCAGCCTGGCTGCTTTGATTAGCCAGGCCGGGAAGGGTTGAGAGAAGAGGTGGTACATTTCATATGTTCAAGACTTTAATTAACATATTTAATTTATGCTGAAGATAAGCTGTTTAAGTTACATATGTAAATACAGAGTATTTTTCTAAACTAAGTTTGACCTGTCTTAAGTTTTGCATCCAGAGTTAAAGGAAGAGCACTGAATTCTGTTAAGTTTCCACCAGTTCTCTCTTCGGCGGTCAGCTTTCTTTATGGCCCAGCTCTCACTTCCATACATCACTACAGGAAAAACTATTGTTTTGACTATTCGGACTTTAGTTGGCAAGGTGAGGTCTCTGCTTTTTAAGATGCTATCAAGGTTTGTCATTGCTTTCCTCCCAAGAAGCAGGAGTCTTTTAATTTCATGGCTGCTGTCACCATCTGCAGTGATCATTGAGCCCAAGAGAGTGAAATCTGTCACTGCCTGCATGCCTTCTATTTGCCAGGAGGTGATGGGACCAGTGGCCATTATCTTAGTTTTTTTGATGATGAACTTCAGACCGTTTTTTGCACTCTCCTCTTTCACCCTCATTACAAGGTTCCTTAATTCCTCCTCATTTTCTTCCATCAGAGTGGTATCATCTGTTGATATTGCTTCCGGCAATCTTAATCCCGGTTTGGGATTCCTCCAGTTCGGACTTTCGCATGATGTATTCTGCATATAAGTTAAATAAGAAGGGGGACAATATACAGCCTTGTTGTATTCCTTTCCCAATTTTGAACCAGTCAGTGTTTCCATATCCAGTTCTAACTGTTGCTTCCTGTGCCACATATAGGTTTCTCAGGAGGTACTGTAGATAAGGTAATCAGGCAGTCCTATTTCTTTAAGGACTTGCCATAGTTTGCTGTGGTCCACACAGTCAAAGGCTTTTGCATAGTCAATGAAGTAGAAGTAGATGTTTTTCTGGAACTCTCTGGCTTTCTCCATAATCCAGTGCATATTAGCAAAATTGGTCCCTAGTTCCTCTGCCCCTTCGAAATCCAGCTTGTACTTCTGGGAGTTCTCGGTCCACATACTGCTGAAGCCTGCCTTGTCGGATTTTGAGCATAACCTTGCTAGTGTGTGAAATGAGTGTGATTGTACGGTAGTTGGAGCATTCTTTGGCACTGCCCTTCTTTGGGATTGGGATGTAGACTGATCTTTTCCAGCCCTCTGGCCACTGTTCAGTTTTCAAAACTTCCTGGCATATTGAATGTAGCACTTTAAAGTGTAATTTTTTAAGATTTTAAATAGTTCCACTGGGATGCCATCACCTCCACTGGCCTTGTTGTTAGACAAGCTTTCTAAGGCCCACTTGACTTCACTCTCCAGGATGTCCGGCTCTAGGTCAGGAACCACACTATATTGGCTGTCCGGGATATCCAAATCTTTCTGGTATAGTTGCTCTGTGTATTCTTGCCACCTCTTCTTGATGTTTTCTGCTTCTGTGAGGTCCCTACCATTTTTGTCCTTTATCATGTTCATCTTTGCACAAAATGTTCCTGTAATATCTCCAATTCTCCTGAACAGATTTCTGGTTTTTCCTTTTCTATTATTTTCCTCTATTTCTTTGCATTTTTCATTTAAGAAGGCCCTCTTGTCTCTCCTTGCTATTCTTTGGAAGTCTGTATTCAGTTTTCTGTAACTTTCCTTATCTCCCTTGCATTTTGTTTCCCTTCTCTTCTCTGGTATTTCTAAGGCCTCGTTGGACAGCCACTTTGCTTTCTTGCATTTCCTTTTCTTTGGGATGGTTTTTGTTGCTGCCTCCTGTGCAATGTTACAAGCCTCTATCCAAAGTTCTTCAGGCACTCTGTCCACCAAATCTAGTTCCTTACATCTGTTCTTCATTTCCACTGTGTCTTCATAAGAGATTTGATTTAGATTATACCTGACTAGCCCAGTGGGTTTTTCCACTCTCTTCAGTTTAAGCTTGAATTTTGCTATGAGAAGCTGATGATCAGAGCCACAATCAGCTCCAGGTCTTGTTTTTGTTGACTGTATAGAGCCTCTCCATCTTTGGCTGCAGAGAACATAATCAATCTGATTTCGGTATTGTCCATCTGGTGATGTCCATGTGTAGAGTCGCCTCTTGTGTTGTTGGAAAACAGTGTTTGTGATGACCAGCTTGTTCTCTTAGCCTTTGCCCTGCTTCATTCTGAACTCCAAGGCCAAACTTTCCTGTTGCTCCTTTTATCTCTTGACTCCCTACTTTAGCATTCCAATTCCGTAGAATGAGAAGAACACCTTTCTTTGGTGTCAGTTTTAGAAGTTGTTGTAAGTCTTCATAGAATTGGTCAATTTCAGTCTCCTCAGCACTGGTGGGTGGTGCATAAACTTGGATTATTTATTTGTTTATTTATTTATTTATCTATCTATCTATCTATCTATCTATCTATCTATCTATCTATCTATCTATCTATCTATCTATCTATCTATCTATCTATCTATCTATCTATCTATCTATCTATCTATCTATCTATCTATCTATCTATCTATCTATCTATCTATCTATCTATCTATCTATCTATCTATCTATTTATTTATTTATTTATTTGATTTGTACCCCACCTATCTGGACCAATGGACCACTCTAGGCGGTCACATTACTGTGATGTTGAAAGGTCTGCCTTGGATTCATATTGACATCATTCTATTATTTTTGAGATTATATCCCATTACAGCTTTTCCCACTCTTTTGTTGATTATGAGGGCTACTCCATTCCTTCTACGGGCTTCTTGCCCACAATAGTAGATATGATACTCATCTGAATTGAATTCGTCCATTCCCATCCATTTTAGTTCACTGATGCTCAGGATGTCAATGTTTATTCTTGTCATCTCCTGTTTGACCACCTCCAGCTTCCCAAGGTTCATAGATCTTACATTCCAGGTTCCTATGCAATATTTTTCTTTGCAGCATCGGACTTTCCTTTCACTTCCAGGCACATCCACAGCTGAGCGTCCTTTCGGCTTTGGCCCAACCACTTCATTAGCTCTGGAGCTACCTGTACTTGTCCTCCGCTCTTCCTCAGTATGATGTTGGACGACTTCTGACCTGAGGGTCCCATCTTCCAACGTCATATCTTTTAGCCTTTTTTTTCTGGTCATGGGGCTTTCTTGGCAAAGATACTGGAGTGGCTTGCCACTGCCCGCTCCAGGTGGATTGCGTTTAGTTGGAACTCTCCACTATGACCTGTCCGTTTTGGGTGGCCCTGCACGGCATAGCCCATAGCTTTACTGAGTTACTCAAGCCCCTTCGCCACAACAAGGCAGCAATCTATGAAGGGGAGGCCTTTAATCAGCTGCAATTTGCAGCTGCTTCTGCTGATGTCATCAGTGTTGTACATGTAGAGATGCACGATGGGAAGTAATTGTGTAGAGTCCAGGTCTCAATTTGGCTCCATGTGTAAAGGGAGGAAAGACCTCAACCTTTCCTCCCAGACATGTTTTCAGAGTGGTGGTACAATAGATTTGTCCTCTTTGCAGGAGCAAAAAACCTCTCGGTTGGTTCTGTGGGGTTGGAATTTACTCCATGTTTTGACTGTCTTTTTCACAAATGGTAGGCCTGGAAAAGATTGGGCTCCCTCCACTTAATCTGAAGTACAAGAGGGATGATATCTTCACTGTGTGTTAGGTATTTCACATACCAGTTTAGGGATGTACACATAATCCTAAATATGTGTTGTCTGTATTGGGATTCAGTATTCGGTTGGTGGTGTATGTTTGAGTTGGATATCATGAGAAAATATGGCCCTTGATGTGAGAAAGTTTTTCTCTCCTGTGTTAAAGACTACTTCAATAGATTCTAGCCCTGATGTTAGACAAAATGAAGCCAATCCAGTCACCAGACACTGAGTGCCAAGAATGGAACCTTTCCCAAGGAGACTGTCACCCTTTTCCAAGTTGGTCTTATTAACTGTTGGTTTAAAATCTTTAGCCTAGCATTATGAACCTAATAAATAGTCAAGGCTACCAGGTTTGCACTCATTTGTTTAAGTTCTGGACAAATAGCAGGAAACCACTACCAGTGTTCAATGAAGCTTACTCCTACAAAAAGTGTTTGTAGGATTGCAGTGCAAATTGATACAGATTTACTCAGAAGGAAATTCTGTTATAGGATTTTTACTCTTATGTATTGGTTTTTTAAAGTAAGGTTTATTAAAGTTGCAGTGCTATATGTGATGATTTGAAGGAGAGTGGGATTTGTAGTCAGAGAAAATGGAGTCAGTTAGGTTCTGTGAAATGATTTGAAGGCATTGGAATGTATTTTTCTGGCGAGGATTCAGATAAGGGTGCAAGGTTGAAGGAGGCCCAGTGGGAAGACTCAACCCATACCGTCCTAATTGGGAGAAGATGATGTACTTGCATCTTCATGAGAATTATGGGTGGAGAGAGGTGTTACGTCTCTTTGAAGTTAATTGGTTAACAACTATGAAGTGTCAAGAAGAAGCAGGTCCTAGGAATGTAAGAAAAGATGGATGGTAGGAGGTGTTAGAGAGTTTCTCTTAGCTTTACCAGCTTGGAGAGTTTTCAAATGGATTGAACTATGTAAAGGAATGTTTACAGAATGTAGTATAGTAAGAAGAAGGAGGGGTGGGAATAGCCCACCATAGCTTAGATTTTTAGTATCTCTTATTTTAATTTCTTATTTTAATAAGAAATAGCAGCTTTATTTAACTATTGGAATCTTTGTGGCTGGTCCTTGATCATAATAAAGTTTTATCTATCTATCTATCTTTGGACATGTTTTTATGCTACTGTTTTTGCAAACAAACTGTTTCTATAAATCTTTATTTTCTTAATAAAAATAATTACTATTACTAAGTTTAATTTGTTTTTATTCCAGTAACAAATTACACATTTTACTGTTGTGATTTTTTCCCCTGTAGTTTGTTAAACTAAAGGCCAAATGTTGGTCTATCACAAAGTTATCAATATTAGTTTCATTAAAATACTGCACTTGGTAGTATTAAATTAGAGTTTGTTTATCATTCCCAGAAATTATAGAACATAGTTTGCTGGCTGTGGACCATTGGAATGTGTTTTTCTAAGTACTATGAGAGCATTTTTCTGAAGTGTGGTTTGAGATAAAGCTGAAGGTTGGACAAAGTGGCCCGTGAAAGACTCAACATTCCAAGCTAATTGGAGAAGAGATAAAACACCTGGATCATCATGGGAATTGAGGGTGGAGGATGGTGTTACAGCCATTTGAGGCTAATTGGTTAACAGCCATGAAGTGTCAAGAAGAAGGGAGGAGTTAGAGAAAGTAGAAAATGGACATTGGGTTATGTGGGAGATGTTCGATTCCATGATGATGGGAGAAAAAAAGAACTTGATGGTTTGAGCATGTGGCTTGAAGGAGAGAGAATGTAAGTAAAGAGAAAGAAGGAGGTGGGATCAACCCACCTTAGCCCAGTTTTTTAATTTAACTGTAATAATCTTTGAGTATGTCCTTAGGGAGGCTTGACACCACAATATCAGTGTTGGAAAATATGAGCAAAGGGGTACAGTACAAGAAGCCTTGGACCTACCTCTCTGCAATGATCCTTCCCAGGAGCTAACATGCCCCTAGACTTTATGCATGCATGTGAAATCCTCAAAAATTTATGTCAATGAAAGCCAATGGGAGCTATAAAGATTTGTATTTTGTATTTTCCGTTTGGACTTTTATCAGCTTGGATCAGATCTGTATGAGCATGAACCAAATTGGGGCTGAATCCACCTCACCAAACTGGGTTTCAAACCGAACAGGGGTCCCTTGCATAATATAGTTATATCCTTTTTGTTAGAATCAGAAATAATACATTTTTGTGTGCTACGCTCATCAGCTTGGCAGTTGAGGACTGGTAGATGAACAAAAGTGTTACATCTTCTCTGAATCATGTTTTGAAATTGTCCTTGTGGTTATGATTCTTTGTTGCTAATTAAGAGTAACCACGATTTCCTCTGAGATTGCAGCAGAAGCAGTATCATCCTCTAATTCAAGTCCCTCTGTAACTTCCTTCAATTGCTTTTATACAGCTAATGGTGCTCTGCAGAGACCCTTGTTATGTCAAATGTGTTGAATGTTTTGATCAAAGCCTTTCTTTTGTTCACAGTGAATTTGAGCATAGGTTGCAATAACTGGCACAGAGCTCATTGAATCAGAAGCTGTGGATGACTCGAGACAATTTCTCAGGGAGACATGCATGTGTGTGTAAAACACCAACAGAAAGGCACAAACATTTTCCACTGTGAAATGCTGTCAGCATTAACCTTTTTTTTGGCCTCCGCTTAAAAATGTTGATAACTCCTCACATCTTCTTTTAGATAAGATAATTGCATTTTGAATTTTTGATAAATAATTGAATTTTTAGCATGTATACATTACTGAAACAGCAATGTCTATGTTGGCTTGGGCATGTTGTGAGAATGGCTGACAGTTGGATTTCAAAGGATCTCCTGTATGGAGAATTAGTGCAAGGAAATTGCCCCAGAGGGAGACCACAGCTGCGATACAAGGATATCTGCAAGTGGGATCTGGAGGCCTTAGGAATGGACCTCAACAGATGGGGAAATTTGACATCTGAGCATTCAGCCTGGAGGCAGGTGGTGCAGCTTGGCCTCTCCCAATTTGAAGAGACACTTGTTCAGCAGGCTGAGGCAACGAGGCAGTCCCCAAACCAGCAAAATCAGAGAGCTAGACAGGGGATAGATTGTATTTGTCTTCAGTGTGGAAGGGATTGTTACTCTTGAATTGGCCTTTTCAACCACACTAGACACTGTTCCAAGACCTCTATTTGGAGCACGTTATCATAGTCTCTCAAAACTGAAGAATGCCTACTGCACCCCATTCATCCTGTTGGTAGGTGGCACATTGGCAGTGGAAGCACTTTGCTATACAGGAAATAGTTTGAGGAATGGGAGGGAGAGTTGAACATTTACTTTAGCTGTGTAGTGAATAGCATTGCTGTCTGCCACTGTAACCAACAGTTGGGGATAATGGAATTTGATGCTGAACAATAGGTCAAATTTCTTTGCCAATTACAATCCAGTATCATCCAGTGAAGCTGAATGGTGGGAAGTTCAGAATAGGTTCCTTCTTCACACAGCACAAACTTCAACAATAGACTTTGCTACCACAAGCTGGAATTAGTGATTTTGGTATCTGGACATCACTGTCCCATCAGTTAAGCTTGATCATGTGAAGTTGCCATGTGAGGGAACTGGACAGAAGAATGGGGGGCAATGGCCATGTTGGTTCAACGCTATGCCTGTTTTCACTTATCATCTGCCTGGGAAGGAGTGACTAGATGTGGTATATGTGCCTGGAATGGAAGCAGGGTTAATGCCCTTCCAGCAGAAAATACCAATATATGAGTTTGTATCCTTCTAGTACCAAATTTTTGCACCTTCTAAATTTTGGCACCCAGGGTCAGAGCCCAGCCCTCTGACTAGATGTATCAATCAATGACCACCAACTTACGATCTTGAATGTTATGGTTTTATGTATCAGGACTTAATAAAAATCATCTGGTCCTTAGCTGGTCTGAAAATAAGGTAAATATATCCTCAGATGAACAACAACACATGACTGTGGGAAGCCTGCCAGCAGGTTGTGAATGAAGTCCCTCTCTATCTTGAGTCTCTCTGTGACTTATATATATAGGCTCATTGCCTCTGAAACTGCAGATGATACATCATCATATTGACTAGTATCTGGTAGGCTGTTGCTTTCTCATGCTGATAGATATCCAACCAATCTGGCTGGGTTTTTGTTCTAATCGAGCAGTGGCTCCTTTTATGTTTTTAACCTAGAAATTACAACAAATTGTGATTACCTTCTTTAGAAAGATTAGTTTTCACTAATATAAAAATTTAAATCAAGCAGTCAATGAACTTCATTTTTAAAAACTGAATGACAGGTGTCGATCAGACTGAACACTGTTTCTCCTTCTTATTCTGAGATTGCTATAGAGTCTCCACCTGACATTTAAATTAACATTATTTCACAGCATAAAACCTTGCTGTAAAAGGGAAGGTCAGCATGAGAGCTGGCTAAATGAATTCATGTTGTATGGAAGGACAGAGAGCATTTAACTGATTGCACTTACTAACACATTTCATGTCTTTGTCATTTCTCCCTCTTTGCCTCCCAAGCAATAAAAGAAATACTATGTAACCAAAGGCACTTCTTATGTGAAAAAGTGGATTTTGATCTATTGGTTTGGTTGGAACATTTTAATAATGCTGAAACTTGACTCTTTTCCTCATCAGAAGAGACTTGACTTGTGAATCTCACACTGTGTGCCCAGACCTGCTGGAACCAATTAGCAGACTTTTTAGCAAAAACTCTGATTTAGTGGACCAGCAGGAAGAGCAGTGAAAATAAGTTTAGGCCAAAGCACACTAGAAACAGAGCGAGAGGAAGATAGTACTATAAATGTATAATGTGTCCTTGTCAAGGTTGTCAAGTTGCCAGGGCCAGTATGACCATATATGGAAATTAAGCAGATTTTTGGGGTAGCTCCATCCCAAGGGATGCTCCCAATACAGCCTGCCAGTCACTTCTCTCAGAGTGTTTCAGGCCTATTTTTGGGGCTGGCTGTTGTGATGAGATGGGTTTTTGAGTTAAAATCTTTTTAAGGCATATGGGTTTTGTAATTAAGAAATAAGCCAGAGAGGTTCCATCTTGTTTCTTTGTATATAGTATCTGTGCTATGCTGACAAATTGTTTTCTAGGCGAGCAGAGAGAATGTTATTCTGAAGGCCTGAGAAGGACTCTGTGTGATTAGATAGATGGGAATTGTTGTGACTCTTTGAGAAACCACAGTTAACCCAAATAACATCTGCTGTGTATGAGAAAGAAGTCATGTGGTGCAACAGGACTGGTTGCCTAGTAACGAACTCTGATTGGATGACATCGTGGGAAGGTGCATTAGGCCCTTGCCAGTTACTCTTGAAAAAGGAACTTTTTGCCTATGGACATTGTCTTTCCAAGACCGACCTTTCAGTGATTCGTGACCTACACTTCAGCCATTTGGGACTACCTACATGGACTGGTTTCTATGATTTGCTGGTTTACTTTTGGATTTATGGGATTTTTCCTAAGGACTGTGCATGGACTATTTTCTATGGACTGTTCTATGGAATATTCTTTATGGACTTCTTTTCTTGGAATACTCCATATGGACTATGCTCTTGTAATTTTGTAAGGACTATGGTATATTTACTGGATTTTTCTTTTCTAAGGACTATGGGACATATAATGGATTTTTACTTTTGTTTAGGGGTTTTTATTCTATAGGATCACTGAGGACTATAGCCTTGTTATAACCTACTTGGATTATTTTATTTTACTAATGATTCCCTGGACTGGAACTGTTTTGATTCTTTTCAATGGCTTTTTGTATTTTTAATAAGGTTTTTGAACTCTTTTATATTTTTCATGTTTTCTTTGCCTCACTACATCTTTGTAACTAAACAGCACAATGCTAGATTATTTGTTTTGGTTTAATTTGACTTAGTAACATGCTTTTTCTTTAATAAAATAAAGATTATAAAACTCATTTGGTTTCCTGAACAGTACACTTGTCATAGGGTCATCTGAGAGTGCTGCCTCGGCCTAGCTTACTTAGAGTCCTGTCAGTGGTGCAAGTTAAGTCTAAGGACTACAAAGCCCACTTGACCTTTTCACAATAATATCTGAGAATACCAGGGTGTTCTTATGTGGGCAGACCTGTGAGAAGGAGTGTTGTAGCATGGCTGGCTGAATTGGACTCTTTCAGCTCATTTTAGCATGTGCAAACTCCTGATTGCTCTCTGTCCAAGCTTACACGTGTGTTTTCGAACCCGTGTTCGCGACATGGTGGCAGCTGCGCGATGGACCACGTGCTGAGTTTTGTAGTACCTCAGGATGACCAATTTTTGTTCTATCTGGCAGCTTGAGTGACTCTGATCCACAAGCTAAGTTTTGATTGCAGTGGGACACTGAAACTTCAAGGAGCTAGGTGCTTCCCTGGGTGTAAACAGTAATTTTCTAGGAAACGCTGTTTGCCAGCAGTTAGATCTAAAGGCTGTGGTGAGAGGTGTTAAATCTTCAGGCTGTGGTAATGTGTGTTATAATCTGGGGTGCTCTTTTAAGAAAGAGATTCCCAGTGGGACAAGCAAACTGTTAGGAAACAATTGGATTTAATCAGTAGGCATGTGCAGGTTGTTACAACGTTGTAGTGAAGAAATTCCAAGATGCATGTCCTTTATTTTTGGAGTGCTTGCACCCAAGTTGAGCAGGTCATTTCACAATCTTAGGATTGCATAAATGACTCTGGCTACATTGTTTTGGGACTTGCATCCAGGTTTTTTTGTTTTTTGTTTTGGCCTAAGCGTACTCCTATAATCTTAGGATTTGCCGGAGCACCTGGCCGTGTTCCAGACTAGCTCTGGGTCTCCCCACTACGATCTTAGGATCTGTCAGGAGTACCTAGTTGCATCTGGCTTGGCCTAGAGTCATGCCCTATGATCTCAGCATCTGTCGGGATGACCTGGCCCTAGGGGTATCTATCTGCACCCAGTTCAGTCATTGATAATCTCTGTAACTCTAGGGTTCACAGAGTGATCACAGTTTTTCTTTTCTCTTCCTTTTGGATTTTTCAGTATTTTGGTTTGGCAGCTGTTTGTTCTCTCGCCTATCTTAGGATAGCAGAAGGGACAGCAGTTGGTCAGAAGTGCAGAGGAGATTTTTAAATTTTTTCTCTCCTTTTTGTTTGTTTTTGCTGACCTAGCCAAGGCTAGATTGCCAGCAGAGATGGAGGAGAAAAACCAGTCAGAAACCGTGGATATACTCTTGGAAGGGGCTTCGGGATTTTTCGAGCAAGCCAAGCAGAAAATTAGGGAAAGAGATTTCCTGATACGTGAGCTTTATCAGGAAAACATCCTTTTAAAACGTTTTCTTAGCACAGAACCTGGCTTGATGCAAAGGTTTTTCCAAGTTCAGCAGGGTTCCTTTGGGGATTACTGCAATGAGACGCTCCAAACAATTGGGAGCAACCCTGAGATGCAAGATGCTTGTGTGGAAAGAGTTAACGAGGCCCAGTGGAATGCTAAGGAGCATTCCAGAGAAGACAGCGATTTATCGCCCGTCCAAACAAAGGATTTACAGGCCTTGGAGCCGCGCGCAGAGGAAGGAATGCAGGAGAAAGTTCCCCGAGAAGCTGTGTCCTTGAGGAAATTAACATCGGACGACCCAAGGGAAAACTGCAGTGCTCCAGAGAATTGCAGTGCATTGGAATTCAGCCCAGAACCATCTTCAGCTCCTTTTCAGAGCACAGGACAGGTGAGAAGTTCTGAAATAATTCGGGATGAGACTATGGGTTTGCCAGGACTTGTGTCAGCAGATCTTGATGCATGTCAGATCTCAAACAACCCCCCTTCTCTTAGCCCAGAGGGAACAGCGAAAGCAGACCCTGTTAGGTTGGCAGAGACCCCGTGTACTTCATGGCAGTTCGGAAGTAAAGAAATATACCAAGGGGGTGGCCTACTCAAGGTACCGGAAAAGTCAGCTGAGAAAGCTGGAGGAGTGAAGGTTTTCTCAGAGTCTTTGCCAAGTGCCATAGGAGGTGATAGTGGAGCAGTTTTGCAGCATGGACTTTCACATTGTTGCGATAGTACAAATGACTCTGTAAACTTGATTAAAGATAGAAAGCTGCATTTGAACTTGTCAGATTGTGAGACTGTTCCTAACACAACCAACGATGGGGGAAGCGCTAACTTTTTGGGATTACAAAATACTGATGTTTCTCCAGAGACTGAAATCATATCTGAAAACTTTGGCCCAGTACCACAGTTAATCTTCTCAGAAAGATCTTTAGAAAGAAAGGCAGAGGTTTGGGACCATTCTTATTTTCAACAGCCTATTTTCCAAGGAAGTGGTGAGAATGCTGATACTGTTTCTGAGGCTATGCAGAGTACTCCCGAGGGAACTTTGATGCAACAGCGGCCTCTTGTGACCAAACCTGATAGCACAGCTAATTCAGCAATACAGGGATCCAGGGGTGAAGGCATTGATCAATTTGGCCCAGAACAGGTATTGGAGTCTGTGTTACCTAAACCTGAAGTGGACTTGGATTTTAGCCAGTTAAATGAGCTCACAAAGACTGAATCAATCCTTACAATTGATGTTGAGATGTTGGTAGAAATTGTTGCAAACGCTGATTATATTTCTGTGATTGGAATGAAAGGAGGGCTTTATCAGATTTTAATTAAAGAGGAACATCGCCCTTATACATCATTTACTTGCCCTCAGGGAATTTACCAACTTAGAAAACTAGCACCTGAAAGGGAAAATACCTATGTTACTTTTCAGAAATTGGTTGATGAATTGTTTGGTGATTTATATTATGTGATTGGCTATGTAGGCAACTTTGTAATTTACAGCCCTGATCCAATTCAAGCAGACCAAAATGCTTTGTCATTCTTAGAGAAGCAGAGACATCGAAGCCCAAGATTAATGCAGTGGTATTTCAGATTGCAAAAATATGATTTTGATGTTAAACATCTACTTAGAAAGGAGGCTTTAATTCCCCACTGCTTATCTCGAATGTTTAGTGCAGATGCAAGGGGAGAAAATGGCTAGAATTGATAAAGCTCTGATGTTTAATTTTCTTGCTATTCTGTATGACTATGTTCCTGGGCATACATAGAGTGTTTTCACTGTTATTACTTCATATCAGTATATTAGATTGTCAAGTTATTATGATGTTAACCCTGGTTTCACTATTTTACTGTTTGATGACTAGAGTATTATCTGAGCATATGCAGAGTGATGTATTTGTTTAAGTATACTAACATGTTTATTCTTCTGTTTTTCAGACTAGTAGAAGTGTCTAAGGCAAATTTCTCTCATGTATGGTAAATACTGTAATTATAATAGTTCTCATGTATCAATTGTTTTGCTATTTTAGAACCATATTTGAAATGTATTACTTTATGTTCAAGTTACTATCTTTTTCTATTTTGTTACTGCTTAATTATGACATCTCATCTTATTCAGTTATCAAAATTAAAACTTAAATTGTTTAGGAATTTTGTTAATCTTCAGGGGGCTTGTGATGAGATGGGTTTTTGAGTTAAAATCTTTTTAAGGCATATGGGTTTTGTAATTAAGAAATAAGCCAGAGAGGTTCCATCTTGTTTCTTTGTATATAGTATCTGTGCTATGCTGACAAATTGTTTTCTAGGCGAGCAGAGAGAATGTTATTCTGAAGGCCTGAGAAGGACTCTGTGTGATTAGATAGATGGGAATTGTTGTGACTCTTTGAGAAACCACAGTTAACCCAAATAACATCTGCTGTGTATGAGAAAGAAGTCATGTGGTGCAACAGGACTGGTTGCCTAGTAACGAACTCTGATTGGATGACATCGTGGGAAGGTGCATTAGGCCCTTGCCAGTTACTCTTGAAAAAGGAACTTTTTGCCTATGGACATTGTCTTTCCAAGACCGACCTTTCAGTGATTCGTGACCTACACTTCAGCCATTTGGGACTACCTACATGGACTGGTTTCTATGATTTGCTGGTTTACTTTTGGATTTATGGGATTTTTCCTAAGGACTGTGCATGGACTATTTTCTATGGACTGTTCTATGGAATATTCTTTATGGACTTCTTTTCTTGGAATACTCCATATGGACTATGCTCTTGTAATTTTGTAAGGACTATGGTATATTTACTGGATTTTTCTTTTCTAAGGACTATGGGACATATAATGGATTTTTACTTTTGTTTAGGGGTTTTTATTCTATAGGATCACTGAGGACTATAGCCTTGTTATAACCTACTTGGATTATTTTATTTTACTAATGATTCCCTGGACTGGAACTGTTTTGATTCTTTTCAATGGCTTTTTGTATTTTTAATAAGGTTTTTGAACTCTTTTATATTTTTCATGTTTTCTTTGCCTCACTACATCTTTGTAACTAAACAGCACAATGCTAGATTATTTGTTTTGGTTTAATTTGACTTAGTAACATGCTTTTTCTTTAATAAAATAAAGATTATAAAACTCATTTGGTTTCCTGAACAGTACACTTGTCATAGGGTCATCTGAGAGTGCTGCCTCGGCCTAGCTTACTTAGAGTCCTGTCAGTGGTGCAAGTTAAGTCTAAGGACTACAAAGCCCACTGGACCTTTTCACAATAATATCTGAGAATACCAGGGTGTTCTTATGTGGGCAGACCTGTGAGAAGGAGTGTTGTAGCATGGCTGGCTGAATTGGACTCTTTCAGCTCATTTTAGCATGTGCAAACTCCTGATTGCTCTCTGTCCAAGCTTACACGTGTGTTTTCGAACCCATGTTTGTTTACAGCTGTATTATTAGGTAAGGTGAAGCAGTTGCCTCACATGGCAGTTGCTAGAAAGGTGGCAGGAAGATGTCAAAGGGTAGAGCTGCTTGTTTTGTTTGCAACTTTTCTCAGATTGCTTGGTGCCCTTAGGTGTGGTGGAAAGTGCTGTCCACTTACCAGTGCTGAAAGAGAGTCCACTGCCAGCCTGTTCTCTACAACCCTATTTAGCTTTTGTCTCAGGAAGAAAAAATGGCTGAAGCAAGCTCTGCAAAACTAGGATCATATTCTCAGCTAAATCTCATTAAATGAATGTGATTTTGTTATACATCTTGTCCTGGCCCTGCATCTCTATATAACTGTTCTTATTGAACTTGTATTTGTCCACTGTCTAACAAAGGCAGAACTTCAAAAAAATAGGACTAGAATTTTGAAAATTTTACCTTTTTGAGGATACAGCTTCAATAATCCCCCCAGCCAGCTTGGCTACCCACATCATCTACAAAGCTGGATGTGATTCACCAGCAACATATGATGCCTTATTTGCCTAAAGAAGCAATTTGAGGTTGATTAACCAACTTTGTAGATGCCATAATTTAGGAAATGTGGCATACTCCAACTACTTGGGTTTTAAGGAAATCATGTGGTGTAAAGATTTTAGAAGCTGACAACCTAGTCCTCCTTATGTGGAAGACTGTGGCCCATCTGGGAGAGATTTTGATTTCTTCCTTTGCTGCTGATTTTTTTCCACAACCCACCCTGTTCAGAAGCATCCAATGAAGACATTTGCCAGATCTGCTGGCAGTGCAATTATGTTGGGGCCCACAAGCAGTGTTTTTTAAAGCACATTTTCCATCAGAACAAATGCTCCATTAGACACTCTGCACTAAGATAAAAATAAAATAATAAAAAGTTAACCACAAGTTGTGCTTTGGTCCTTGTTTTCACCCTGTATCATCAGCTGTATGTCCATATGAAACATTGTCTATTGCTCTTAAGAAAAGGATGCATATGGCTTGTATTATTTCCCTGTTCGTCCAACTGCAGATCTATGAGTTTTCCCCCACCCCCACTCAATATTGTGTGGGTAATTGCAGTTTTTTTTAAAAAAAATACCCTAGCACATGACTACTTCTGATGCTAAATGTCTGTATTATCCACTTTGATCTTGAGACTTGAGTTTAAAAAAAATTACACACACTCTTTCACTTGTTCACTAATCTCAGAAGCTCATATGTGGTTGAAGGTGCACCAGGGGCTATGGTTGAAAATAAATGGACTAAGGTCCATAGTGTCAATGGACTAGAGAAAATATATCTGTCTTATAATGTCCATTGTAGCTGAAAGATGTAGTAAAGTGGTGAACATGGAAATCCATTCACTATAAAAATACAATCTACCTCATCATTATTAAGCAGAAGACAATGTCAGTTGCTACTCAGGCTACTGCCTGAGATCTCTGTTATAGATATCTTCAATGCCCCAACTCTCCCTTTTTATAGTTCTTTATTTTTGAACTGGGCATGGGCTAGGTAGTCCTTCCAATAGATCACAGATGAGTAACTATGGCAAATCTGGGGGCCAGTTTTAGTCCACCCCACGTACCACTAAAAGTTGGTGGCAAACAGAGGAAGAATATGCCAAAAAAGCATTCTATTTGCTTCTAATGCATTGCAGTGGTTTGCTGCTGAAATTTGATATTGAAACATTTACTTCCCTATCATGAGGCTGCAGCAATATCATTTGCAACCAAAATTTCATGTCCTGGTGTTTGTGGGTGTTTTGGTGGTGGGACAGAAATATCTTTGGCATTACCTGTGACCTGAAAGAACTATTTCTGTAATAGAAAATGCCTTCAGATGGAGGATTTTCTTAACTTAGGGACACATACTGAAGTATAAAATGCATTTGTGCAATCTGGTAAATGGTGTATGCTCTGTACTATTTGTTGTGGAAAGCTGAGAACAGTATATATAACTCCTTCATGACTGTATACAGCATACCTGTATTTTCTACCTGAATCTTGAGACTTAAGGAAAAAACCCTCTTTGAGGAATTCCACCCTCAGTTCCTAGGAATTCTTTAGGATGTATGTATGCACGTATGTTTTTGTGTCCACACACCTTTTTTTAACTCACACTACCAAATTCCTTCCTTCCTTCCTTCCTTCCTTCCTTCCTTCCTTCCTTCCTTCCTTCCTTCCTTCCTTCCTTCCTTCCTTCCTTCCTTCCTTCCTTCAGCTCTGCTCCAGTGTATCAAATGCAGAGGAGTAACACTGGCAAAGTAAATGTTCATAACATGATAAAGAGCAGAACACACAGTTTCCTTGGCAACGGAATCTTTCAGTAATTTTAGCAATTTGGTATTTCAAAGAGTAGTTATACTTATTAACCAGTAGAGGGCACCAGATGTTTACTGGATAGAACAGCATTGTTTTTCCTATCCTCCTCACCCCCCAATATCTAGAAAGAAAGCCCACTAATTGTCAATAAAATCTCTACCTGGAATTTCTGGAGCAGCCATTATGGCCGGTGAGTGAGTGGATCTTTACTGCAAATATGCAAAATGCTCTTGGTGGAGAAGTCTGTTGACAGGTGCTGTTAATGAATTGGGTATGAAACAGTTAACTCATTTTACTGGATGGAGATCTTGTGCTAATCTGCATAAATATAAGCTTATGCATTTGCTTCTTTGTAACTTCTGCCAGGTAGTACTCCGAGCACTTTGCATAAAAAGACAATGCAACCAAATAACATTTGGGAATCCATTTTTAAATCTGGAAGGGGAAGATAGGAAGAAGCGAGGGGTAGAAAAGAAGTGCTGTAATGACCACTCTTCTTGGATGCACACCTTAACATGGAGAGGAGGTCTGAGTGTATCAGAAAAGGTTAGAGCAATGCCTATCAGGAGACTAGATTCCATTATGAGCCTGGACTTCTAGCAGGGTCACACAAGGCAGAATGGTCACAACTGAGACACCAGTCTGATATGCATCCACCCTCTTCATGAGTAATGACCATATCATCAGAAGAGAATGGGTACTGTAACTGATTTGCAAAATGTTCATCTATTTCCTTTGCTTGATTGGGTGGCCTGTAGTACACATCTACAGTTATATCATTTATTTTTCCCCCTAATATTCACCCAGAAAGCTTAAGGAAGGCTTGGTCTCCTGTATTGCAGTACAGGAATATTAATTCTTTATATACAGTGCGATTCCTCCTCCTCTTTTGTTGGGTCTGTTATGTTTTTTTTTTTTTTTGGTTTTTTTTTTTTTTTTTTGAACAAATTATATCCTTCCAGCAGCATATTTCAATCATGGGTTTCGTCCCACCAAGTTTTGGTAATGGCAACAATGCCAAACTGCCCTCACGTACTAGGACTTCAAGTTCAACCTGTTTGTTCCCCATACTTTGAGCATTAGTATATATGCATCTGAGCCCTTTATGGCTGACCTTTTGTTTGCTTGTTGTGTCTCGTGGTTTATACTTGAGTGTTCCTCCCTTCTCACCACTTCCTTCCTCATTGTCAGGTTCAGTGTCTAGTGCTTTGGGTTTGGTCCTAGAGATTGTCCTCCTTCCCTCTGCAGATTGTTTAAAGCCCTTTGGATAAGTTGAGTGAGATGTCTGCCAAACACGTTTTTCCCAGTCCTTGTGAGGTGCAGCCCATCTATTGTCAGGAGCCCTTCATGTAGGTTAGTGTAGCCCATGGTCCAGAAATCCAAAGTTTTTTTGATGGCACCATTCCCTAAACCAGCGGTTTACCTCTGTAATCCTCCATTCCCTCATTGGATGTTGACCCTCTGTAGGAAGTACAGTGGTGCCTCGACTTACAAACTTAATCTATTCCAGAAGATGGCCGTAACTCGAAATGGTCGTACAGTGGACTCTCTACTTACAGAATTAATCCGTATTGGAAAGGTGGCTGCAGGTCGAAAAGTCTGTAGGTCAAGTCTCCATTGACCTACAATGTATTTGAAAACTGATTAATCCCATAACCAGCCGTTTTTGTTCCATTTTTGTTCCATTTTGGGTTTTTTTCTGGTCTGTAGGTCAATTCTCAGGCTGCAAGTCGAACCTAAATTTTGCAGCCAGAGAAGTCTGTAACTCAAAAAGTCTGTAAGTCAAGCCATCTGTAAGTCAAGGGTCCACTGTAGTTGATCTATGTAAGAAAAACACCACTGTAGCAATGGGGGACTTTAACTACCCAGATATCAACTGGGAAACCAACTCTGCAGCAAGTGGGAGATCCAACAGGTTCCTGACATGCCTGGCTGACAACTTTATCATCCAAAAGGTGGATGATGGAACTAGAGGGCCAGCCGTACTGGACTTCATACTTATTAATAGGAAGGAAATTCTTGAGGGAATGGAAATTGTAGGAACTTTAGGAGAAAGCGACCATGTCATATTAGAATTCACCATCATGCAGACAAGGGTAACTGTACCAAGTCAGACTAATGTTCTAGATTTTTAGAGAGCTGACTTTAACAAACTAAAAGAAGTAATAGGAAGGATTCCATGGATGGAAATACTAAAGGAAAAAACAGTTCAGGATGCTTGGGAAACCCTGAAAGGGGAGATAATAAAGGCCAAAAACAAAACAATACCACAGAGAAAGAAAAACAAGAGACATCTGACAAGACCAGCGAGGATGCACACAGAGGTCTCTGACAAGCTAAGGGACAAAAAGGATAAATATAAAAAACTGAAAAAAGGACTCATAACTAGAACAGAATACTAGCAAATAGCTCAAATTTGCAAGGATGGAGTCAGGAAGGCTAAGGCTCAGAATGAGCTTAGACTTTCAACAAATGCCAAAAATAACAAAAAAAGTTTCTTTCAACATGTAAGGAGCAAGAGGAAAGTCAAAGAAATGGTTGGTCCACTAGTGGGAGAAGACAAGAAAGTGACAGGCAACAAGGAGAAATCGGAATTGCTTTTTTTTTTTTTTTTTTGCATCTGTATTTACGCAAAAGGAAAATTTGGTCTACCCTGCCAATGAAGTGGTAAAAGAACACCTAGCTGCTGGACAAGATGGTTTACATCCAAGAGTACTAAAAGAATTAGCAGATGTGATCTCGGAATCACTGAATGAAATCTTTGAGAGGTCCTGGAGCACAGGCAAACTGCCAGAGGACTGGAAAAGAGCTGATGAGGTTCCAATCTTCAAAATGGAAAAAAGTGAATCCAGGAAACTATAGACCAATCTACTTGAAATCAATACCTGGGAAAATCCTTGAAAAAATAATCTAGCAGCAGATTTGTGAGCACCTAGAAAATAACATTGTGATTACTAGAGGCCAGCATGTTTTTTTTTAAAGAACAGGTCATGCCAAACAAATCTTATTGCCTTCTTTGATAAAATGACTAAATTAGTGGACCAAGGAAACACAGTGGATATAGTATACTTAGACTTCAGTAAGGGATTTTATAAGGTAGACCACAGCCTACTTCTGCATAAGATAGAACAAAGTGGGATAGACAGTGCAACTACCAGATGGATTTGTAGCTGGCTGACCAAACTGAGTGCTCACTGGA
Organism: Pogona vitticeps; assembly: GCF_051106095.1. NCBI lineage: Eukaryota > Metazoa > Chordata > Lepidosauria > Squamata > Agamidae > Pogona > Pogona vitticeps. The sequence continues at coordinate 14,776,345 of NC_135791.1, read as the reverse complement.
AGGACAGATCCTGAAGCTGAGGCTCCAGTACTTTGGCCATCTCATGAGAAGAGAAGACTCCTTGGAAAAGACCTTGATGTTAGGAACGTGTGAAGGCAAGAGGAGAAGGGGACGACAGAGGATGAGATGGTTGGACAGTGTCTGCGAAGCAACCAACATGAAATTGACACAACTACGGGAAGCAGTGGAAGATAGGAGGGCCTGGCGTGCTCTGGTCCATGGGGTCACGAAGAGTCAGACACAACTAAACAACTAAACGAACAAAATAAACGAACGACCAAACACACTCAACGTGTGGTCCTCAATGGAACTACATCTACATGGAGGGAAGTGTGCAGTGGGGTCACTCATGGTTCTATCTTGGGCCCAGTGCTCTCCAACATCTTCATAAATGACCTGGATGAGGGGATTGAAAGAGCACTCATCAAATTTGCTGATGACAGCTGGGGGGAATTGCTGATACTTTGGAAGATAGACTCAACATTCAGAAGGATCTAGACAGACGTGGACATTGGACCCTATCCAATAAGATGCAGTTCAGTGGTGGCAAAAGTAAGGTCCTGAACTTAGGCAGGAGAAACCAGATGCACAGGTACAGGATAGGTGGTACCTGGTTTGACAGTGGTACCTATGAGAGGGATTTAGGTGTCTTGGTGGACCACCACCTAAGGATGAGTCAGCAGTATGCTGCAGCTGCCAGGAACGCCAACACTGTCCAAGGCTGCATCAACAGGAGGATAACATCAATATCATGGAAAGTGATAGTACCACTTTATATCATGCTGGTTCACCACAATACAAAGAAGAGACTGAGGAAAAGAACCAATGGGTGGAAACTCATCAAAGGGAGATCCGTCCTTGAAATAAGGAGGAATTTCATGACAGTGAGAAGCATTAAGGAGTGGAACAGCTTGCCTCCCAATGTTCTGGAACTTTCAAGAAAATTTTCAAGAAAATTTTACAAGAAAAGATTGTACAGTCATTTGTCCGGGATGGTATGAGGTATGATGTCTCCTGCCTTGGGCAGGGGGTTGGGCTAGAAGACCTCGAAAGTCCCTTCCAACCCTACGACAATTCTATGAACTATATCTGGAGGCAAAAAAGACTTTGGGTACATCATGAGAAGGCAAGACTGAAAACAGTTGAAGGCAGCAGGAGAAAACTAAATATGAGATAGATTCCCTAAGGGAAGCCACAGCTTGAGTTTGCAAGAACTGAACAAGGCTGTTCAGGAAAGGAGTTTTGGAGATCAGTCATTCATAAAATGACCATAAGTTGGAGGTGACTTTACGACACTTGTGTGTGTGTGTTTAGTCGTTTAGTCGTGTCCGACTCTTCGTGACCCCATGGACCAGAGCACGCCAGGCCCTCCTGTCTTCTACTGCCTCCCGGAGTTGTGTCAGGTTCATGTTGGTTGCTTCGCAGACACTGTCCAGCCATCTCATCCTCGGTCGTCCCCTTCTCCTCTTGCCATCACACCTTCCTAACATCAAGGTTTTTTCCGAGGACTCTTTTCTTCTCATGAGATGGCCAAAGTACTGGAGCCTCAGCTTCAGGATCTGTCCTTCCAGTGAGCACTCAGGATTGATTTCCTTTAGAACTGATAGGTTTGTTCTCCTTGCAGTCCAGGGGGTTCTCAAGAGCCTCCTCCAGCACCACAATTCAAAGGCATCAATTCTTCGACGGTCAGCTTTCTTTATGGTCCAGCTCTCACTTCCATACATCACGACAGGAAAAACCATAGCTTTGACTATTCGGACTTTTGTTGGCAAGGTGATGTCTCTGCTTTTCAAGATGCTGTCAAGATTTGTCATCGCTTTCCTCCCAAGAAGAAGGCGTCTTTTAATTTCAGGGCTGCTGTCTCCATCTGCAGTGATCATGGAGCCCAGGAAGATAAAATTTGACACTGCCTCCATATCTTCCCCTTCTATTTCCCAGGAGGTGATGGGACCAGTGGCCATGATCTTAGTTTTTTTGATGTTGAGTTTCAGACCGTTTTTTGCACTCTCCTCTTTCACTCTCATTACAAGGTTCTTTAATTCCTCCTCACTTTCTGCCATCAGAGTGGTATCATCTGCATATCGGAGGTTGTTGATATTTCTTCCGGCAATCTTAATTCCGGCTTGGGTTTCTTCCAGTCCAGCCTTCCGCATGATGTATTCTGCATATAAGTTAAATAAGCTGGGGGACAATATACAGCCTTGCCGTACTCCTTTCCCAATTTTGAACCACTCAGTTGTTCCATGACCAGTTCTAACTGTTGCTTCCTGTCCCGCATATAGGTTTCTCAGGAGACAGATAAAGTGGTCAGGCACTCCCATTTCTTTAAGAACTTGCCATAGTTTGCTGTGGTCCACACAGTCAAAGGCTTTCGCATAGTCAATGAAGCAGAAGTAGATATTTTTCTGGAACTCTCTGGCTTTCTCCATAATCCAGTGCAAGTTAGCAATTTGGTCTCGAGTTCCTCTGCCTCTTCGGAATCCAGCTTGTACTTCTGGGAGTTCTCGGTCCACATACTGCTGAAGCCTACCTTGCAGGATTTTGAGCATAACCTTGCTAGCGTGTGAAATGAGTGCAATTGTACGGTAGTTGGAGCATTCTTTGGCACTGCCTTTCTTTGGGATTGGGATGTAGACTGATCTTTTCCAATCCTCTGGCCACTGTTGAGTTTTCCAAACTTGCTGGCATATTGAATGTAGCACCTTAACAGCATCATCTTTCAAGATTTTAAATAGTTCAACTGGAATGCCATCACCCCCACTGGCCTTGTTGTTAGCCAGGCTTTCTAAGGCCCACTTGACTTCGCTCTCCAGGATGTCTGGCTCAAGGTCAGCAACTACATTGTCTGCGTTGTCCGGGATATCCAAATCTTTCCGATATAATTCCTCTGTGTATTCTTGCCACCTCTTCTTGACGTCTTCTGCTTCTGTTAGGTCCCTCCCATTTTTGTCTTTTATCATGTTCATCTTTGCGCAAAATGTTCCTCTAATATCTCCAATTTTCCTGAACAGATCTCTGGTCTTTCCTTTTCTGTTATCTTCCTCTATTTCTTTGCATTGTTCATTTAAGAAGGCCCTCTTGTCTCTCCTTGCTATTCTTTGGAAGTCTGCATTCAATTTTCTGTAGCTTTCCCTATCTCCCTTGCATTTTGCTTCCCTTCTCCTCTCTGCTATTTCTAAGGCCTCGTTGAACAGCCACTTTGCTTTCTTGCATTTCCTTTTCTTTGGGATGGTTTTCGTTGCTGCCTCCTGGACAATGTTACGAGCCTCTATCCAAAGTTCTTCAGGCACTCTGTCCACCAAATCTAGTTCCTTAAATCTGTTCTTTACTTCCACTGTGTATTCATAAGGGATTTGGTTTAGATTATACCTGAGTGGCCCAGTGGTTTTTCCTACTCTCTTCAGTCTAAGCTTGAATTTTGCTATGAGAAGCTGATGATCAGAACCGCAGTCAGCTCCAGGTCTTGTTTTTGCTGACTGTATAGAGCTTCTCCATCTTTGGCTGCAGAGAATATAATCAATCTGATTTCGATATTGCCCATCTGGTGATTTCCATGTATAGAGTCGCCTCTTGTGTTGTTGGAAAAGAGTGTTTGTGATGACCAGCTTATTCTCTTGACAAAACTCTATTAGCCTTTGTCCTGCTTCGTTCTGAACTCCACTTAATAACAACTTAATAACAACTTAACAGTAACCAGCAGTGGATCCCCTAAAGCAGGGGGTGGGCAGCTCTGGGAGAATTCCAGCCTGTCCAAAATGTCCAAATTGGAAAATACTCAAATGGAAATAAAAATAAAATGGAAAATGAGTATTTTTAGGTGTCAAATGAAGCAAACTTCTCAATAAAGTTTAAAGCTGAACAACTGTTCCAGGAGGCTTCCAGGAGTGTTAATTCAGGTTCTTGTGCTGGAAGAAGAAGGAGACAGCTGTGGATGGCACACAAACACATACATTGCTGTCCTAAAGCAACCAACTTTGGGACAGCTTGCTTTAGCATAGTAAGGCAAACTAGAGTAGACCCATTTGAATCAATGGAACTTATGGAGGAGTTGACTCATTAAATCCCCATTGATTAAATGGGCCTACTCTAGTGGGGTTACTATGCTAAGCAACAGAATTTGAGCCATAGTGTAATTCCCAGTGTGGAAATTCACTGGATTGCTGTGGGCCAGTTACTCTTACTTCCAACTTGACCTACCACATAGGTGGGTTGTTGTGAGGTTAAAGAGGAAAGTAGAGGAGAGCTCATTGGAGGGAACATAAATATAACCAATTAATCAGTAATTAAAATGGTAGTGCCTGGCATTGATTATTCTCACTGATTTGTTTATGGAATGTGGCAGCATCTATTAATTTCTTGGAGGGATTAATGCCCTAATTTTTTATGAAATTCCCAGGGGAGCTTTAACTGGTGGTACATGTATAAAAATACATATACGTTGCCAACAAAGCAAAACAAAAAGTCAAACAAAAGAAAAAAACAAAACAGAACGCAAAACAACACCAACTTCAGAGGTGGGGGGGGAGTCACCTCGTTGAACTCCAGTTTTAGAAGAGATAGCTATGTCAGTCTGTGCTAGCATATCAAGCCAAAAACAAAAGAAAAGAAAAAAAGGAGACAAAAATGTTGTGGCACCTTAAAGGCTAATTGCTCTTGTCTGAAAGCTCATATTAAAATATAAGTTTTAAGGTGCCATAATATTTTTGCCTTCTTTATTCATTTATTTATTTTTGTCTTAGAACCACATTTGCTCAGGATACTGGGTGTTATTCTCAAAAAAAAAAAAAAAAAAGGAAAGGAAAGGAAAAGAAAGAATAATTTCTGAACTTTGTGTAGAAAAAAAAATACAAGCAGCCTGGAACCACAAAGTTGGCAGAAGTGCTATCTTTTAAGAGTGCAAAACCTATTTAGGAGAGAAGATAGCCCTAAAACAGCCTAGTGAGGACTATCATGCTCACTAGACATGGAATATTTACTGACTGGGAAGTGAACGTGTGAACAAATCTGGAGGAAAGAGGAAATGGAGAGGAACTACAGAGTCCTGACTGAAGTAATGCACATCATACCATTCTCATTTTTATTATTATGTATTACTATTGCATTTCTTTTTTACATTAGGTCTAGAATGGATGACAACAAAGATATGGTTGTAAACCCGGCCATTTAATATTTATGTTTATCTGGTTCTGCTGCTACGCAAAGATATGAAAACCTGTCCATGTGATAAAGTTGTCGCCTCTGAAGGGAGAAATTGCACTTTGCATTCTTTAATGTGGCACAGATTAGCCATCCTTTGCTGGTGCCCATCATAGCTGGTGCTAACATTGCTTGTACAAGCCCTTCCTCTGCTTTATGGAATTCAGTACAAACTATGGCTTCTCAAAGGGATATCCTGCCATCTCAGCAGAAAAAGCAGCAAGGATGTGAAAGTGTAACCAGCTGAGCTTTTCCTCAGATGAACTGAGGTTCTGGAATGAACAAGTTTTAGTGGTCTTCAGGAGTTGTGGGATATGGAGCTAAAAGATGTTTTTCTACCTCACTTGAAAACCCATTTTGGGCTGCAATTTCCAAATGGTCAAAGGAGTCTGGGAGTTATAGTCTCACAATAGCCACACTTCCAAGTTCTACTTTTCAATAACCTGGTTGCTGTCCCACTTTTAGTGTCAGATGGTTTGGTTCAGGTAGAGAGATAGTGATACCAGTTATGTCATTTTATTTTATTTTTTAATAAACATTTTATTAGTTTTTCAATCTACCTACATTGTTTTGTGCTTGTCAAACATCATGTTACATGCCTTGCTTACAATTATTTGTTTTTTACATCTCAGTGTCTTCCCGGTTATCCCCCCAAATTCCAAACATCTTTCAAACATTCAAACCATTCATATACAAATTTTAGTATATAATATGACTACTATCATAATATTACTCTCATATTATATAATATTCTCAAGGTCTTCTAATAACATTCTTATTGAAAGTGGTTCCAGATCCATGACTCAGCTTTATATTTAGTTTAGTTTACCTAAAATAAAAAACCACCATATTACATCTTTACCCTGATTAGGGCTCCCTTATTTCAATTTAATTCTCCTTTTTAATATACAGAATATACCCTTTTACAGTTCCAGATGTTAAATATATACATGTTTTCAATATTAAGGGGCCCTTCCTTGTTTTCCCTTTTTTCATCTTTCTAGGTAATTCCCTCTCTAATTTCTCTTTTCTCATTTAATATTTCTGTGTCTCTAAGCATTCTGCCATCTTTCATGTCTTCTGAAACCATTTTGTACATCTGATTTATGTCCACTAACTCTTTATGTACTTGGTGTATCTTCAATGGGTCTTCCAGGCTTTTTTTGGTTAATTTTGCTGTTTTTTTCCCTTTGTCTTCCCTTAGTACTCTACTCTGGTCCAAGACTGACGTTTCTCTTAGATTAACTTCCTCCAGCTCCTGCTTTAATTGGCATACATCATCTGAGATACTCTCATTTCCTTCTTTGTTGTTCCCTGTTGCTTGCGGACTATAGTTCTTCTGATGTTGATTGGATAGTTTGCCTCTTGATAATGAGATCTCACTATTTCTAGTATTGTTTGAAGGGTAGATTTTATTTCATTCCAAAATTGTCCTTGTTGTGCCATTCTGTTTCAGCTGCCTAAATGCTTATAAACAGATATTCAAAGTTTCCAGAGTCATTTCAAAAAGTCCGCTTTGGCTAAATAGGCCTGAACCAAATTTGAGCCCTCAAAATACCAGGGTAGGGTGCAATATTTGTATCCGCGGCCTGATGGCCTTAAAGGTCCACTTTAGGGTTAATTTTCCAGCCAGGCACAAAGAAAGTCAAAAGGAAATAACAGCAGAGTGTTCAAGGTCACCCCTCCTAGGCTCCATGCCAAGTGACTTCAGGTAGTCAAAACAGAGTCCAGATTTATCAAGTATAACTCACAGGAAAGTTTCTCAAGCTTCACAACGCCAAACTGTAATATTCTTGAAGTATATTTTTAAAAGTTATTTCCTTTCCATCAGCTATCCCTCTCACCAGATTTTTTGCCACTTTATAGTTTCTGAGATAGATAGCAATTCTTTTTTTTTCCATATATAGGAATTGTTTCCTCCAGGGGTACATAAGCAATTAGTTATAAAAATCTCACCCGATGGTAAACAGCGATGCCAGATGCTGATCGTTGCTTCTCTTAGCCGGCTGCCGACGACTTGCAAGCGAGCCCTTAAGCTGCTTGTTTCTGCCCGTTGGCTGATTAGGGAGCTTCCTGGATCGAACAGGGGTGGTCGCCATCCCCCCGTGATCAACAGGCTTCCCCCCCAGTTCACCACCCCTCCAGAGTGGTTCCAACACCCTATGGTGTCCCAAACAAGGTCAGAATTCAGCCCGGGGGATAGAGCTCTGTCCTCCTGCTGCTGTCTCGTCACGATGTCAAGCCGGAAGTCCCCCACTTATGTCATTTTAGATTTTGGATGTAATGTCCCTCTTTTGATGGTTAATATGCAGTTCTTTACAGACCTCAACATGTAGTAAGACAGCCCTGCTGTGAGGGCAAGGTCCTTCTGCTCCCCCTTTGGGTGGGCCCTGGACTTCTGTCCCAAAGTTCCATCCCAGTAGCAACAATGGGATCAGCCAATCATTTACTGTATCTGGAACATAGAAGTCTGTGTTCTACAAAGTCAGACCAGTGGTTCAAAGGTGAGCAAGCTCCAGAAATCTGGGTTTGGGGGGCAATTTTAATCTCCAGGAACCCTCTGAGGGATGGGTGGGGCTCCACTGAGTTTCCTTACAATTCTTCAAAACCAATATATCTACTTCTGAAAAGTAAGAGAATAGAATCACCACCCCTGAAGACTTCCAGAATCTAGAACTCACCATCATTGGCTGGGAGACCTTTTTTTGTCAGGGTGGAAGGAGAGACTCCAGGACCAGAAAAATGGCTTGTACCACAATTTTTTTGCAATCCAGATATCTTGGGACTTCAACTCACAGAACCTCTAACCATTGGCCATGCTAGCTGGGGCTTCTGGGAGCTGAGTTCCAAATATTTGAGGGTAGAACAAGGAGAACCATTGGCCCACCTTGTGGAGTGGGTAGCTGCTTGCATGAGTTGAAAAGAAGAGTGTTTCCCAGCTGTTCCATGAGCTGCTGAGGACTGAACTTGGAACCTTGTGTACAAGATGCTTGGGCCCTATAATTAAGCAGCTGCCAACCCAGATTACCTGTGAAGAATACATTATAATGTATCTACATTCATTTGGAAATCCCCACATCTGAATAAACAATGGTCAGGCACAGTTACAAGTGCAGTAGTAGATTTGGTGCCTTTAAAAAACCACTACTGCTACATTTATGATCCTCCTCTCCTCCAAGAAGTTCTGTATTATGACACAACATCTTCTTGGTGCTTATACTTTCTGTGGATGAATGAAGTTTTACTCCTAACAATTGGAGGCATGAAGTTGGGGACAGCTGATTTAAGTATCCACTTCATTTTATTGTTTTGGGTTTTTTTTTCTGTCTAGAGTACAACTCCCTGATCCACCAGCTAGCATGGGCACTGTAAAAAGTAACTTTTCTAAGTTTCAGGTAGGGTAATTACACAGTAACACATATGGAAGGCTTTTTTCTCTAGTGGCTAGCACACATAATAATAATCTAGCAAGACTGGGCATGCTTAAGTGCTCAAGATGTACAACTTGATGCACTGATGTAACTTTGCCTCTAGAGGGATCCAGTAACCAACTAAATTGCAGAGTACCAGGTGTAAACCCCCCCCCCAATAAAATAAAATGGTGAAGCCTGCCCTTTGGGCCTCATCATATAATGATAAGTGACTCAAAGTCCAGGATCCCATTCAATATTTTCATGCACAGAGCTTCCATTGCAGAAGCTGGCATGGCATTCTTAGCTCGTTGTGCAACGATGCACATGACTGTGCATGACAAGCACCTTGGCAGGTCACTGCAGCATCTTCTGTGTTTGGAGCTCCACATGTTTAAATACTGCACAGGATACTGATGAAGGAATTATCATTTCAAATTTCTCTGCTATAAGACATGTGAGACACATTTTGAGTGATGTATGGAAGTGAGAGCTGGACCGTAAAGAAGGCTGATGGCTGAAGAATTGATGCTTTTGAATTGTGGTGCTGGAGGAGGCTCCTGAGAATCCCCTGGACTGCAAGGAGAACAAACCTATCCATTCTAAAGGAAATCAACCCTGAGTGCTCACTGGAAGGACAGATCCTGAAGCTGAGGCTCCAATACTTTGGCCATCTCATGAGAAGAAAAGACTCCCTGGAAAAGACCATGATGTTGGGAAAGTGTGAAGGCAAGGGGAGAAGGGGACGACAGAGGACGAGATGGTTGGACAGTGTCATTGAAGCGACCAACATGAATTTCACCCAGCTCTGGGAGGCAGTGGAAGATAGGAGGGCCTGGCGTGTTCTGGGGTCACGAAGAGTCGGACATGACTTAACGACTAAACAACAACAACAACAACAAAACTTAATGAGGATGTTACACCTCTGTAGTACTCTTCTAGTCCAGTTTAGGTGTGTTTTGATATGCTGATCTGAGGACACAGTCCTTTTTTCAACGACAGAAGAGCAAAAAAAAAAAAAAAGCGCCACAGTTTGCTAAAGTTATATTTGGACTATAACCTCCAGAATCCCCTAGCTGATTAGTTATGGAATTCTGAGAATTATAAATCTAAATGGAAACTGCTCCAAGCTCTGAGAAAAGCTGTGGAATGACATCAAAGTGCCTAAGTGATAACTTCCTCTACAAGGATGATCAAAGAATAAGTGCCAATAGAGTAGCCTTGTGTCCTCTTTTAGAGAGGTTGTCCTCTATTTGAAGGGCAGCCTGAGGATTGTCCTCTTCTGCAAAAGTCTAACTCAAAACAAAAGAACTTTAAGGGAGAACTGAAGGGAGAGAATGTTGGCACAAGGAAGCTGCTTGGCTAAGGATTACAAGGAAAGGAATGATAGGCTCCTTATACATTTGGTATTCAGTTAAGAATAAGCATTTAAAAACTCAGTAAGAAATGACTTGGCAAGACTTGTCTGGGGGAATTCACAGGTCTGATTACCTGCCATTTGCAGATAAAATTTGATCACTGTGCAGATTTCTAGAGAACTGAGGAGAGCCGGTGCAGCTCAGCCGTCAGGATAAATCATTCAATAGTTTCAACCTTGGTTGAGAGAATGAAGAGCCATTTTTCTTTTTCTTTCTTTCTTTCTTTCTTTCTTTCTTTCTTTCTTTCTTTCTTTCTTTCTTTCTTTCTTTCTTTCTTTCTTTCTTTCTTTCTTTCTTTCTTTCTTTCTTTCTCTGCTCATATCATCAATTAAGATTAAACAAGTGAGCAAACCAATAAAGCTTAATACCACCATACCTCTCTGCACATGTCAAAATCATCTGTCCCAGGCAGCTGTCATAGTTCAGTAGTCTGGAACATGTGGTATGCATGCAGAAGTTCTCAACCTGTACCAATTCCACATAGGGCCAAGAGAGCTGCTGATGGTCAGAGTTGACAATATATTTATTTATTTATTAGATTTTTACCCCATCCCTCTAGACTATGTCTGCTTGGGATGGCTTACATCGATAAGGGTTGAGCACATCAATATAGGGTTGAGTACTAGTGGTCTGAGCTAATATAAAGCAGATTTCTATGTTTCTTACTTGCATTGTGTCAGAGGATCCATAGTGGAATTCTCACTGTGAGAATTCCAGTATTGCAGAGTATTAAAAATACCCAGTGTCCAAAGGAGTCTTTGTGTGTGCAGAATCAAGCATTTTCCATCCTGGTTCAGAAAACACATGATAGAATGGAAACAAAATAAAAGGCTGCATCCAGTTTTTACTGCCAACCAGACTAGAACTACTGAACCAGTAAAACTTATGTAAGGTTGCACATGGTAAAGAACATTGATCGAACTGGACTGCCCTAACTGGGACTAACAATTAAATGTAGCCTATAATCAGATAAAATTTCTTCTTCCCCATGAATCCCAATTTGTTGACAGCCAGAGTAAGTTACTTTTATGTCTTTGTATCATGGTTCCTCAGAAAAGACAATATGAAACAGTTTTGTCCAATACATTAAATTAGCCATTATGAAAGAAAGAAGTGTGCCAATGACAAAGTCAATAGATTTGTTGAGGCTTAAAAAAAATCACATCAATTCTCTATTTGTGTCTCCGTGTGAATTCTACATGACAAGTGTATTAAATTTGTATGCAGTTAGTATAACAACGTTGTGGAACATCTGCTTTGCAGCTCTAGTTTTTTTGGATTCTGCAATCAAATATGACTCCGAGGCACTGAATTGTCCTTTTCTTTTGCATAAGGATTATGTCTGTTTATATCTCACCTGTCATAATAATTTCAAGCTAAGTAACAATGTCAAAACAAGACAACCTAATGAACAATTACTATATTTTTCTGTGTATAAGACTATACTTTTGTCTAAAATCTTTAGACTAAAAATTGAGGGTCGTCTTATACACGGAAGTAAGGTGAGGAGAGAACAAAAACAAGTGGAGGGGGAAAGGGATCAAAGCAATCATGCAGCTGTGGGACTGCTTTGATACCCTTCCTCTTCCTTTTGCTAAGCCCCACAAGGTTTAGCAATTGGGGGGAAAACAGGGATCAAAGTGATCCTGCAGTGCTTTAATCCCTTTCCCCCACTACTTGCTAAGCCCCTATGGGGCTTAGCAAGTGGAGGGGACAGCATGGTTTAAAGCGATCCTGCAGCTATCCTGCTTTCCCCTCCACAAGTGGAGGGGAAAGAGATCAAAGCAATCCCACAGCTGCACAAGGGGGAAAGGGATTAAAGCACTTGTGCAGCCACGGGATTGCTTTGATCCCTTTCCCCTCCTTTTGCTAAACTCCACAGGGCTTAGCACAAAGGGAGAAAGCAGGGATCAAAGCAATCCTGCAGCACTTTGATCCCTTCCCCCCTCCACTTGCTAAGCCCTACTTAGATTTCTTAATTTTGGGTTAGAAAAGTGAGGAGTGTCTTATACATAGAGGTGTCTTATACACAGAAAAATACGGTATATTAGAGAGGAAACATATATGCGCTGACCATTCAGAGGCCCCAGGATAAACACATTGGCCTTTACTCATGCTAATTTGTTTTGGGCTCCAGAAGTCCATGGCACATAAGGAGAAGCAGAAAACAAAATGTGCTGTTTATATTCAACCCCATAGTTCTCAAAGCTATCTCTGTGCAGTTTACAATTTATGCAGGTTCCACATTGCTTCCCCAATAAACTGGGTACTCATTTTCTCAACCTCAGAAGAATGGAAGATTGAGTCAGCCTCAATTGAGATAAAGTTTAGTTGTGAGCGGAGTCTTCATTGCAGTACTGCAGTTTAACCACTGCACCACAAGGCTCTTTGTGAACATTGTTTCCCTTTACCAACTGCTTTTACACTTTCCAAGCACCTGTGCTGTGTAGCCACCTTACGAGAGGATAAGGACCTGTGATCAGTGATCAGATTGATCAGGAGCTATCCAGGAAGACAATGAAGCATGGAAGGGCTGGGAAGGCAGAGGAGGATTTGCGGCAGCTGGGGACTTCTCACTAGTGGAAGAAGCACAAATTTTACTATGATTGACTTTATTGACACCCCATCTTCCTCTCAATAAAAGGACCAATAAGACTTAGAAAATGTTTAAAAGGCAAAAAGACACACCTTAAATTAAATAATTTAAGTAAAGTACAGTATTAAAATAAACATTATATATCACAGCTGCTGAATAAAGGCCATTTAAAACAACTTACATTTCAAAAAATAAAAAACACGTCTCCCATTTAAACATGTTCCTTAGCTGCTATGTTTTTACCAAAAGCCTTCTGGAACAGAAGGATATTCGTTTACAACAAAGTTCTTGCCTGTCCCCACACCCTACCCCATGGAGAGGAGTTCCACAGCAAGGGAGGAGACTATGAAAAGTCCCTCTCTCATGTGCTGGCCAAGTGTGCCTATGAAAGTGGCAGGACAAGGAAAAGGTCTCCCCTGAAGAGCTTAATCTGTGGAGGTTCAAATGGGGAGGTGCAGTCCTTCTTTACAGCTTTATAGTTTGAGATGACCATTTTGAATTATGCCAGGAAACATATTCCTAGCCAGTGAAGCTTTTACAAATGAATTGGTGATCTCTCTTTGCTGCTTCCATTGTACAGTCACTTGGAGCCTCACTGCATCTCATGACTGGTCTGCCTGCTTGCAGTTCAGAAACATCAAATGCGCCGCAGATGCCCATACATATTCCAAGATGTTGCTAGAACACTGTTATGAAGGAACTAAACATGAGTCTGGAAGGAAATGGCCATTTTTCTTGTTATTTGCCACCTAGAAACAAATGTTCAAAGGACAATGCTTCTGAGAATGGTGGTTTATGGCTACTAAAAGAAATCTCCTCCATCCATTTGTCTAATCTGCATAGTCCACAGTTGGCTGTAAGACAAGCAAGAAAAGTTACATTTGGGGGTCTGCAACCTCCTGAATACCCCAGCCAGCATAATTTACAATGTTTATGTTGAAACTGTTTTACTGGCACTAAGTAGGGCTATTTGATAGGATGACATTCGGAAATAAACTGTACAAATGTCCTGCAAAAAGTTCTAGATACATGATCTGAAAACACATCTCAGTGTCTGAAGGACTGAGCCTTGTGGCATTACTACACTCAAGACTCTGCTTGCACCTGAGTTTAATCCTGAAAGGGTTCGGGTAGCTGGCTCGAGATTGCCTTAGCCTTCTGAGGTTGATAAAAAGAGAAGACAATGTGTAGCCTACATAATTACATTGTAAACTGCTTAGGGAGTGATTTAAATGCTATGGAGCAGTATATAAGCAACACATTTTGCTTTGCTTTAAGTCATGCCATATTTTGGAGGGTGATTGCTTGGAAGATTAACCATGTAATCTGATTCAATCTGGGGAGAAATTAACTCTTCTGGATTCAATAAAATGTACTTCAATGTTAGCCTGCTTGAAGAACTGGTGAAACATTATGAGGCGAGGCAAAATCATTTCATGAAATACTATCTCTTGAAAGCACTGTATTAGTTTTATGCATTTTAAAAATTCAATCACTTCCCATCTCCTCTCCTAACATTGACAGCATACGGTGTGGCTTGACCAGGGGCTTGGGCAGAAATATCTGTTTTGGAGTCAAGGTTTAAAGCTCTGTTTGGACATTATTAAAGCTTTGTAGCTTAACATGATTTTCAGAGGGGCTGTGTTATATAGCCCCAACTCCAATGGTGACCCTGTTTCAAAATGATGGTTTCAGGCATCCCTGTGCTCAGCACACTAAAGAGAAGACCACCACATTTCCAGCTATTAAAGCAGAGGCTTTTGCATGTATCTCAAACCTTGATAGCAAAGAGTGCCAGCTCATGTGGAAGCCTCCACATGTATTCTTTTATTGTTTAATTTAAGTGTTAGTTACTGTGAACAGGTGAGCTTGGACACTTGGAGAGAATGTACCCCAACTTTCCAATAGCCCTCCACAGGTCTCTGCCAAAGATATCTGGTGGGCAAAAAGTACCTTCTCCAGGGCTTTACCTCAGAGTGAACTCTCCACTGGAGCCACAAGACTAGAGATAGCCATAGGGGCATGAAGATGATAAAGGTGATGAAAAGCCAACCAAGGGAATCCCTTGCCAAGATGAAAAGAAAAGGGAAGCTGAGGAAGAGCTGGAGGAAACCTGGAAGGATACCTGGAAAGGAAGATAAAGAGTGTGGGGTGCAGAAGAGCCAGACCTTGTTGTATATGAAGAATCCAAAAGCAGTCTTAATTTGAGTTCATTCCTCCTTTATGGACTATCACTGAAGAGAGAATTAATGTAACTAGTCCGTAAATCCTTCCTAATAACTATTTGTTGTTTGAACACTTCCTCTGAGCATATACAACTCTTCTCCCTGCCACTTTATCTTCATGACAGCCCTTTCAGGTATATCATGTTGAGAGAAAGATAGAGTGTGAATGGGTCAAATATCATCCTGTCAGTTTCATGATTTAATCATTTATTTATATATTAATTAATTTAATCATTCATTTGTTTGACTTATAGCCTGCCCATCTAGCAGTGAGTCATTACTCTGAGTGGCTTACAGACAAAGTTGAAAACAAAATAATGCATAAGATAAAAATAACATTAACAAGTCAAGCATCATAAACATAAACTAATAACACATACCGTATTTTTCCGTGTATAAAATGCTTCTTGTTCCTTTAAAAATTAGACAACAAATTGAGGGTCGTTTTATACACGGAAGGCAGCTGCTTTTCCCTGCCTTTTGTGAAGCCACGAGTTTTAGCAAAAAGGAAGGGAAGGCTCCCTTAGGGTAAAGCAGCTGTGAAAGGGCTGCACAATCGCAGCCCTTTGATCCTGAAGCCCTTTCATGGCTGCGTTACCCACTTCCTAAGCCCTGTGGGTTTTTAAAAAACACTTTATGTACTCACGGACCATGTCTACTTCTTTTTACAAAATTTGAAGTCACCTCCATTGGGGGGGGGAAGCAATGTGGGGCCCAGAAAATGTGTAGCACCAAATGGAAGAGGGCCCTCAAGGCTTTTGGAGGGCATGCCTGTATATTTTAGGACAATTTTGGGAAGAGTCCCTAGGAGACAGGGAGAAAGCCTATGAGGCAACTTGCACTGCCACATTCTGCAGTGTTCCTCATGTACTTTAAGTGTGTTTGTGTGTGTGTGTGTGTGCGCACACACACACACACACACGCACACATACACACAAACACGCACATTTATGTGCTTGTGAGCATTCTAGTAGGACTGAATTTGTCTGGGTTTGGGAGCTGCTATGCATTTTCTTGTTCAGGGATCAGAAAGGTTTTCCCGGGGGTGGGGGGAAGGAAGGAAGAAGTGTGATGGCACTGAGCATGTGGCAGGAGAAAGTTGCACTCTTCTCCAAGAAAGCGGGGCTGGCAGAGACAAGATAATGCTATTGCTGATTTTTTGGGGGGGGAGGATGGTGAGGGAGGGGAGCTGTTCAGAATCACCCTAAAACACTCATCCGATCAGACAGTAATCACCTTAAATCCTCTGCTTGTCCTAGGTTGTACCACAACTCGTCGATTACTAATATCATTAAGATCCCTTTTCTGGGCACCTAAATAATAAGCAAAGGCGGGGATGCTGTGATTAATGGAGGCTTGATGGATGAACCCCCACCACCACCATTTAATACCTGTAACAATAGATTCATTAACTGGGATTAGTTTCAGACATAAGCTTTTCTATACCCATGGCTATTACTCACTCAGTTCATTAACAGGACAGCATTAGTTCTGGTACCTTTGAGTGCAAATTCATCCTGCATACCAATTACATTTACACTCTTAACTTTCAGGGAATTGGAAGTGTGTGTCTGTTTTAAAAAAAAAAAAAGAAAATAAAGAAAAAAGAGGAAGCTGGAATCTCTTAATTCAGACCTGTCAAGGGGAAAACATTGATTTCCTCCCCCCTCCCCAATTCAATTCTTAAGCTGGTGAATGTGGGTGATATGCCAAATGGAGATGGCAGCTTATTGCTTGCCCTTGGCTTTTGCCTTTGAGGAAAAGCCTCACATTAAAACAATCTCCCCTCCCCCACTTCTGCTCAGCAGCTAGTGGTTCCTTATGTTGGACATTTGGTGTCACTGTTGATTCTTGAGGCGGTTCATCCCAAAGCATGGCTTGAATGAGGTGGCAGGAAAAAAGAGAACATAGACCATACTCTTATGTGACACCCTTTTTTCCCCTCCAGTGGCCCAAAATCTCTAATTTTGGCATGGAGAGAGCAAGAGTTAGAAATTTACATTCAGTTGAAAAATGTCTTGCTTCTTGCTTTTAGCTTTCTATGAAAAGAAACTCACACAAGAGTTCCCAACAATACTTATGTCACACCCATACCCATGTTTGTTACAAGCAAACACTGCTTACATTTTTAAAAGATGCTCATTAGGAAGCATCCAGAATATGTCCAAAAGTCCATCTATTTGTCATGTTGTCCAATAGCCTAGTTTTGGATGTGATTTGGTGTTGGTTGTAAGCTTTTCAAAATCAAATATAGATAATTGATTTTTGCGTCACGTGTGTGAGGCTTGAAACTCTTAGGCTGCAATTCTAACAAGCAGCAGGGTCACTTAACATTTCTAGGAAAAGGCATCTTTGTTATTATGGTGTCTAGTAATTGCATTGGGTCACAAACCTTTAAAAATGGATTAAATCAACTGGCCGCTCAGTTTTTTCCTCATGTATGTTGCTCCTGTACAGTTTTCTGCACAAGTAAAGAAATCTGCCTAGAATTTTGTGATGTTGCCCCCAACTATCTAAATTTCACATGAACTCACAGAAAAATCCTTGCTGCTCCATGGCTTTCAATTTATAATCTCCCATGCAATCAAAATTTAAGAGGTTTTCTGACATCTGTAATTCTCACAAATTTGTTGGTAATTCAATGGATGGAAAAGAGCTTTCGTTATGATGAAATGGAGGCAACAAAAGCTTACTTGAGTCAGACTGTGATCCCCAAGAGACTGACAGAGTGAACAGTAAGCATCATCCCTTGCTGACTCAGTCACAGACTATTTAAGTATTCCCAAATGACCTCGGAATGCAGAATTCTGCAGTAAAGTTTAAGGCCTTCCTGCACCTTTTGAAGCTCTTATTCCATTTCTGGCTTGGATGGCCTGACTAGACCCTCATTAGTGAATGTGGAAGGGCAAGAAGATTGTATGGGTGAATCTCAGGAGGGAAAAAAGCTTTAAACTATGCATTCTTGCCACCTGTTGCCTCAAAGCTCATCAAAGGGACTGGATTAACAGCACACTTATTACCAGAGCAGCACACAGGTTCACAGATATTTCCTAAGAGTCAGTCAGTGCAAACCACAAAGGATTTTAAAGAGTCCTTTAGGTTTTCTTTTTTTCTTTTAAATGTACTTCCATCCAGACTACTGGAAGGCAGATATCAAGGTTTGCCAGTTGTTAATCATGTGTGTCCTTGCAATGAGGTGGAGATTGAAAGTGTTGATTATGTCCTCTTAAAGTGCTCTTTCTATCTAGATACTCAGAGGGATCTCCTCCAGCCAATATTGAAACAATTTCAAGGGAGGTCCAGAGAATTTTATGCAATGCTCTTAGTCTTCAACAAGAAGTCTGATATAACCATAGCAGTGGCAAAGTTCTGTGCAGCAGCAATGAAGTGTCACTGTTCCATCCTTGCTCCGATCAAGGCAAAGCTAGATGTTTAGTATTGCTTTAGTAATAATGTGTACTGACCACCCTATATTCTATATGCTACACTACTTAAGACGATGAGACTGGAGGAGGTACAGAGTTTACTAAATCTGTTTACTGAACTCCTTGGTCCATTGAAACTAAGGAGGCTCCATCTAATTTAGTTATTTTGTAACAGATTGTATACATGTGATATTATTATTGCTACCTTATGCTATTTTTCATTTCATGGGTGGAGTAGAAATCTAATAAAATAAAATAAAATAAAATAAATAATAAAATAAATTGTATTTTTGAGTTATAGTTACATTGGATATATTTGCTGGCCAGTGACCATAATAAAGCTGATTAACATTTTTTAAGTGAAGCTGAAATAGATTTTTTTTCATGGTAAAATATTCATAGAATTGTGGAATAGTGAAGTTGGAAGGGGCCTATAAGGACATCAAGTCCAACCTCCTGCTTGATGCAGGAATACAAATCAAAGGATATCTGTCAGGCAGTTGTCTAAGTTTCTCTTCAATGCCTCCATTGTTTGAGCACTTACTGCTCTAACAGAAAGTTTTTCCTGATATGGAATTGAAACCTGGCTTCATGTAGCTTGAGCCCATTGTTGCATGTCCTGCACTCTGGGATGATCAAGAACAGATCCTGCCCCCCGTCTGTATGATAGCCTTTCAAGTATCTGAATACTGTTATCATACCACCCTTTTGTCTTCTTTTCTCAAAGCTAAACATGCCCAATTCTTTCAGCCTTCCCTCGTAAGGCTTGGGATCATCCCTGTCACCCTCCTCTGAACTTGTTCCAATTTGTTAACATCCTTCTTGAAGTGTGGTGTTCAGAACTGCACACAATGCTCAAGGTGAGGCCTAACTAGTACTGAATAGAGGGGAACTAGCACCTTGTGGGAATTGGAAACTATACTTCTATTAATGAAGCCCAAAATAGCATTAGCCTTTTCTGTAGCCACATCACACTTTTGGCTCATATTTAGCTTGTGATCTACGACAATTCCAAGATCCTTCTTGCTTGTACTATTGCCGAGCCAGGTATGTCTCATCTTGTAAGTGTGCATTTGGTCCCCCCCTGCAAGATGCAGGACTTTGCACTTTTCCCTGTAAAATTTCATTCTGTTGTTTTCCATCCAGTGCTTTAGCCTATCAAGATAATTTTGCATTTTGTTTCTGTCTTTCAGGGTATCAGCTATTCCACCCAATTTTGTATCATTTACTGACAAGCATTCCCTGCATTCCGTCGTCCAAGTCATTAAGAAAAATGGTTTTTTAAAAATATTTTTTATTAACTAAAACATAAACATAAACATAAAATACACAAATCAGAATACAATAAAACTGTGTTCCCCACCACTGTAGATGGGACCTCTTGCAATAATCTTCTTCCTCTATCTATATTCTTCCTCTTCTTTTTTGATCTCTTCTCCAGAACTGCATTAATTCTTGATTTGGAGCTTTCCCTTTTCCTCTTAATACGTATTCCAAGAATCTGTCCCATATTTCATAAAAAATATTCTTTTTCAACTCTCCTTTCTTAACCTTTAGATTACAAGTTAATTTATCAAAATGTTAAAGAGCACCTAGGACTGAGCCCTGGAGTACCCCATGTGTTACCTCCTCCCAGCTGGAGAAGGAGCCATCAATCATCATGCCCTTGAAGGCTACTGGATCTAATTGGATTCCAGGATGCCATGAGAGGTGTTACGGCTGACCTGGCTGGCGCTCCTGTCGAGGCTCTGGTAGACGGCTGGTTCACTGCTGCCACTAGGGCTATAGACATGATTGCGCCTAAACGCCCTCTCCAGCGCAGAGCTCGCCTAGTGCCCTGGTTCAACCAGGACCTTCGGGCGTTGAAGCGACTCAGGAGAAGGCTAGAGTGTAGGTGGAGGAAGAACCCGACAGATTATAATTTGATAGCGACTAACCTCTACCTGGCGAAGGTAAAGGCTGCAGCTTACGCATACTTCGCTAACCAGATAAGCGAATCGTCCAACCAGCAGGCGGAATTATTCCATATAGTCCGCGACCTATCCGGAATTGGTCTGAGTGATGGGCCTCCCCCTAGTTTTTCACCAGACCAATTTGCAGCATTTTAAAAATCTAAAGTGGAGGCCATCCGCCAGGAGCTCTCTCCTTTTTTAAATACAGTGAGTCGAGCAGAGATGTCCAGCGTTCCACCTTGCCTGGTAACCTTCAACTCTTTCCAGCCTGTAACGCCTGACTCTGTGGCCAAGGTGCTTGATCGCTGCGGGGCCACCTCCTCCTTTCTTGACCCTTGCCCAGCCTGGCTAATCAAAGCAGCCAGGCCGATAACAATAGAATGGGCCACAGCAATAATTAATGGTTCTTTCCTTGAGGGCAGGGTTCCTCCTGCCCTCAAGGAGACACTCATTAGGCCCATAAGAAAGAAGTCTAATTTGGCGGTGGATGATATTGGCAATTACAGGCCCGTCACCAATGTTTCTTTCATGAGCAAAGTGGTGGAGAGAGTGGTGGCTGATCAGCTTCAGGTTCTTTTGGATGAAACAGATGCCCTGGATCCATTTCAGTCGGGCTTCAGGCCGCGCCATGGTACAGAAATGGCATTGGTCGCCCTGTACGATGACCTATTGAGGGAGGCTGACGGGGCAAAGTGTCTTTGTTGGTCCTCCTCAACATCTCGGTGGCCTTCAATACCGTCGACCACGGTATCCTCCTGGGGAGGCTTTCCGAGTTAGGAATTGGCACCCTGGCACTTGCCTGGCTCCGTTCCTTCTTGGGGGACCACCCCCCAGAGAGTACAACTTGGGGAGAGTGTCTCGGCCCCGTGGAGTCTCAATTGTGGGGTTCCACAGGGGTTGATTATCTCCCCAATGCTATTCAATATCTATATGAGGCCGCTGGGCGGGGTCATCAGGGGGTGTGGGGCATTGTGTCATCAGTATGCTGATGACACCCAGCTCTAAATCTCCTTTCCACCAACTGCAGGTGATGCCATTCTGTCCCTCCAGCACTGCCTGGGGGCTGTACTGCAATGGATGCAGGAGTACAGGCTGAGGCTGAACCCGGACAAGACGGAGATCCTGAGGGTGGGGGCCCCTACTATCGGTGGCTTGGGGGACTCCCTCTCATTTGGGGGGTCACCCTTGCCGCAAAGAGTGGGGTTCGCAGCCTGGGGAATCCATCTGGACCCGGCGCTTGTGATGATTTGTGTTTTTATGTGTATTAGAATGGGACATGTAGTCCTAAGATTGTCCCAATAGCATCCATTTTGATTTAAAGTCTGTTCTGTAGTAGGAAAGTTTTACATGCTGTTTCAGAGAAGCTTCGCTCTCTGGTTATCTCGTTGCTAAGCTGAGTAGAGAGCAGAGACTTTCGTAGTCAAAATAATTCTGCCACAAAGAATGATAACAACTGAAGCTCCATGAGAAAGTTAGGCGGGACAACAAGACCCAGGAGGCATTCTGGGAAGAAGAAGGAAGAGTGAAAAAAAAGAAAAAAGATGGAGTTTGCCTGAGAAAGGGGCAGACACGTGCTTTTCCCTTAATGGACTATTTTTCCTACCATAGACTGGTTTTCATCTAGCATCAGCCTTTGAAGACCCAAGACACGTGAGATGGACTATGTTACCCTTTATATTAGTTAGCATAGTTTCATTTCTTTATTTTTTTAGCTGGAGTGGGGGGAGTGGAGTGTTCCGTTGGTCTTGAGTGAAAATGTACCTACTAAACTATTTTACTATCAACTGAAATCTTTTCTAAAGCAATTCTTTTCAATAAAGCAGGTGTTAGTTCTTGCACAGACGGGCTGAATGTCTAATTGGCCACGTGTGTTTGCTACCCTAAGTTCCAGAGCCAGATATTCTGAGTATAGCTCAAGGATGTGTCTGTGTGTCTTGCTTTCTTAATAAGGAGATTGGCTTTCTGAGTAAGAAAATTTAGACAGAACCTGGCTGAGATCTAAGTGGCTCTGCTCAGCAGTTAGAGGTTTGTCTGGATTTTGTTCTCGTCCCAATTTCCGGCACCCCCATAAATCTTCTTGGAGATAAGGGGCTGCTTACAGCGCTCACCATGCAAACACAGGTGGCGTCAGTGATCCGCTCCGCCTTTTTCCATCTTTGGCGGATAGCCCAGCTGTGACCTTATCTCAATACGGGGGCGCTCACCACCTTGGTGCATGCGCTCGTAATCTCCAGATTAGACCACTGTAACACGCTCTATGTGGGGTTACCTTTGAGTTTGACGCGGAAACTCCAAGTGGTGGAGAATGCAGCGGCCAGACTCCTTAGTGGAGCGAGAAAATTCCATCATATTTCTCCTATTCTGGCCACATTGCATTGGCTGCCCATTCGGTTCCGCACTGACTTCAAAGTTTTGATGCTTACGTACAAAGCCCTAAATGGTTTAGGGCCTCGGTACTTGGCGGAACGCCTACTCCTACCAAGTTCTACCCGTGTCACTTGTGCGAGTGAGGTAGTGAGGCTGAGGAGCCTGACGCCGAGGGAGGCCCGGAAGGAAAAAACAAGAAACTGGGCCTTCTCGGCGGTGGCTCCTCGCCTGTGGAACAACCTGCCTCTGGAGATTCGTGCGGCTCCCTTGCTGGGTATCTTTAAGAATCAACTGAAAACGTGGATGTTTTGGCTGGCCTTCCCTCCAGCTAATCCCAGCTAATTTCCTCCAGCCAATTCCTGATGTTTTCCTTTTCTTTCTTTATTGTGAATCACTTTGTTTCTTTTCCATCCTGTTGTAGCTGTTCATTGTATAATAATTCTCTTATATATATATATATATATATATATATATATGTATGTATTCGTGTATTTTATGATGTAAGCCGCCTAGAGTGGTCTTAATTGACTAGATAGGCAGGATATAAATAAATAAATAAATAAATAAATAAATAAATAAATAAATAAATAAATAAATAAATAAATAAATAAATAAATAAATAATACAAGGCCTTTATTATACAGTTTACAGCAGTGTGATACCACTTTAGTTGTCATGGCTCCATTTAAAAAAACCTGGATATCTAGAATTTTGTGCTGTAGTTCAGGGAAGTGCATTACTCTAGCAGAAAATCTAAACACCTCCATGAACTACAAATCCCATGATTCTACTGGATGAAACCATGACAGTTAAAGTGGTATCAAATTGCTGTAACTGTGTAGTGGAGAGATAGTCCTAGCCAAGTTACATTACATTACAAAAATTGTCATTTTTCTTTTGGCTTTTGTGGCAGCAGATCCTTACAAATGCTTTCCTCTCTTGGCAGTAAAAAAGCAAAAAATAAAATAAAATAAAATATTAACCATTTTCAGTCCCTTCATGACAGCCCGTATCAGTTGCCCTCGGCAGCTGCCCCATTCTGCCTAATGGCTGGTCTGGTTCTATTTGCTTGCTGTCACTTTCTGAGCTGTCATGGGGTCCAATGCACAGCAATGTCTTCTCTCCTTTATTAATGCTGCTGGCATTTTTTTAAGGGAGAGGGAGAAAGAGAGAGATCTCTGCCAAAGTGTGAAGTATTTTGTTCTTCGGGGCTCAGTGGTTCAAGTGTTTTGAAAGGGCAGTGCTTCTCCAATGTGGGGGCTAATGATAATCTAAATTAGTTATTGGAAATAATTACTGTGGCTTTTATTATGCCAAGCCAAGCAGAGCCCTGGAGAACTGTCTTGCACAGACACTGCCGTGCAGCTAAAAGCTTTGATGCTTCATTAATATTCAAAGGGAGTCTTACCAGACGTCCCTCATTCCCTTTCCCGAGCTGGCAGAACCAAGGCTCACAGCAAATGAATGAATGAATGAACTGACTGAACCCAATTGATCCTTGGGTCTTGTAACACTCTTCACCTCCTTGCTGCCTTTGGAGGATGATGGCAAGAGTAATACCCAGGGAGAGCCTAGACTATTGAAATGAACAGATGTGCAATAGCCAAAGTTCATTGTCTTCTGATAGTGAAGGGGAAATATGGTATTCAAACGATCCAATCATATTTTATGGTCAGAGGGGGCAGAGGGAGAGGTCCAAACTGCTCCTTTCGATTCCAGAATAACCCTCCCTCCCTCCCTCCCTTGAAATAAAGTGGCAAACACAGTAATAGTTCCAAGTTTTTCTTCCCAATCTCCTTTTTATGAAATGATAGGCAAAATGGGCTGCATTATCAATCCGCTTCTTATTTTCTCTCTCTTTCTCTCTCTCTCAATTATTTTCCTTCTCCCTGTGATGGGCTCAGAGAAGCCTATGAACTATGTTAGCTGCTACAATACTGCATGGGTTAAGGGATAAGGAGTAATAAAGGTGAGGCATGTGAAGAATTTTGCTGGATCAAACTGAAAGTCCATCTGCTCCAGCATCCTGTTTCCTACAGCAATTGACAAGATGCCTCCAAGAAGGTCACAACTAGGACAGGAAACCAATCACCTTCCTTTTCCCTATTTATACTACCTTCTATTAATTTTGGATCCTGAAAGTTTTGAAACTCTCTATCAGCTTCAAATGTATTCAAGCACATTAAGCAAGAATTAGTTTCATTAAAACAAGTCGCTATGTTTTGTGAAGGGCTTTAAGCCCTTTTCCTGCAGAGGAAGCAGAGGAAGGGGATGCAGAAGGTGAGCCAGTGGTGGGATTCATATAAATTAACAACAGGTTCTATGTCCTAATGACCATTTTAATTAAACCAAAAGATATACCAAAAGGTAGTTTAATAATTCACGCATTAAATACTGCAATAAGAACAGTAAAAGAAGTACAGACAACTAGATTTTGTTTAAAGGAATATTTTTAATATTAAGCTGTGTATGGGAGGACATTTTATTTGCTGTGGTATTTTTTTCTAGGCTTGTGGATTTTTAGGCTTGCAAGGGCATGATTGCTCTGACCTTTGTTCTCCCTAACTGCATGATCTGAAGGGGTGGGGTTTTAGCTTTAAATAAGTGCTACCAGAAGCTTTAATTCTCTGATTTTATTTTTAGACACTAAGTTGGTAAATAAGAAAGACAAATAGGAGTGCATACACCTGGGGTAGCAGAGAAGTTTTAGGGGGAGGATCAGATTTCCTTTCTTTTTAATTCACTCACCAACCAGTCAAGAAGTCCCAGGTAGGTGGGGCTCATTTTCAAACTCTGATTTCAAACCTCCACTGCCTTGTGGCTATATCCACTGATGGAAAAGGCCTCAGGATTTAACCTCGAGGCAAAATCCAGAGCTGGAGTCCCAGAGGTAGTTCATGACTGTGCACAGTCACACTCTGGCAACTCCTGTGACGTCGCTGGAACCAGTTGTATTGCCTCTTGCCTTTCCATTGGACATTTTCTTTTTTGCTGTCATGCTGAAGCACACTTTTGGAACTGGAACAGAAGGTGTCTATCTCCGGACTAGATCAGATGAAAAGGTCTTTAATCTCTCTAGATTGAGAGCAAAGACCAAAGTCCAGCTGAAATGTATGCAGGACCTCATCTTTGCTGATGATGCAGCTGTTGTTGCCCATTCTGCTGAAGAGCTCCAACAATTTATGAATCATTTTAGTAAGGCCTGCCAAAATTTTGGATCAAAAATCAGTCTGATGAAAACACAAGTCATGGGCCAGGGCATGGACTAACCTCCCTCTATTACCATCTCTACACAAGAATTGGAGGTTGTTCATGATTTCATGTACCTTGGTTCAATGATCTCTGACACCCTTTCTCTAGAAGGGGAGCTGGATAAACACATTGGCAAAGCAGCTACCATGTTTTCTAGACTCACAAAGAGAATATGGCTTAATAAGAAGCTGATGGCATATACCAAGATCCAGGTCTATAGAGCCTGTGTCCTGAGTACACTCCTGTACTGCAGTGAATCCTGGACCTTTTGTGCATAGCAGGAGAGGAAATTGAACACGTTGCATATGCGTTGTCTCTGACACATTTTTGGTATCACCTGGCAGAACAAAGTTCCAAATAGAGTAGTCCTAGAACGAGCTGGAATTTTTAGTACGTATACAGTACTGAAGCAGCAACATGTACGTTGGCTTGGGCATGTCGCGAGAATGGCTGACGGTGGGATTCCAAAAGACCTCCTGTATGGAGAATTAATGCAGGGAAATTGCCTGAGGGATACCACAGCTGTGATACAAGGATATCTGCAAGTGATCTGAAGGCCTTAGGAATGATCCTCAACAGATGTCAACTTTGACATTTGAGCATTCAGCCTGGAGGCCTCTCCCAATTTGAAGAGACACTTGTTCAGCAGGCCGAGCCGAAGAGACAGTCCCGAAACCAGCAAAATCAGGGAGCTGGACAGGGGACAGACTGTATTTATCATCAATGTGGAAGGAATTGTCACTCTTGAATTGGCCTTCTCAGCCACACTAGATGCTGTTCCAAGACCTCTATTCAGAGCACATTACCATAGTCTCTCAAGACTGAAGGATGCTTACACATTTTGTGACTCACAAAGCAACAGACAGACAGACAGATAGACATAGAGACAGACAGACAGGTGTCTTAGACTATCTGCTATTGGAAAATGGTCCTTAATAATACATGTTTTTCTGACCCATCCTCCAAGAAGCTTAGATGTACAACATACAGTGTGTTATATGCTTTCAGGGCCAAATCCTTGAAAAGTTCCTTTTGGGTACTATATTTTCAAGAATCCCCCAGTCACCATCACTCATGACCATGTTGGCATTGGAATTCTGGTAACTGCAGTTCAAAAAAAGAAACTTTTCAATGCTGTGTAGGAGAGCCCTTGGGAAAGATATCCTCAATGAGCCAGTGCTGCGCCCTCTTCCCTTCTGCTTGCACTGCACATCCAGTTTTTGTCTGCCCTGTGAAGTCATGGGTGATCCTTCAGTTGTGACCTTCAAGCAGAGACTGAATAGCCTTTAGCTAGAAATACTTCCTTCAGTGATTGAAAAGCAAGACTAGATAACCTAGTATAATCAAACTTTCTGAGTCTGTCACAGCATATATTTAACACACCTGTCTTTTGTTAAAGAAATGAGATACATATAGTAAATTACTGCTTCAGAAAAAAATGGAGTTTACATTGTTCACACATGAATTTCCTCATGTGGAATACATGTATGAAATTGCCCAACATGAATGAGAGCATCTGTTGTTTGTTTATTAATTTCCTCAAAGAATGGAGATAACTATAGGTTATTCTCTTATGTGAAACCCCTTGGAGGCTTGCATATGATTATCCTCAGAGCTATGAGAAGCATATAGGAAACTGTCCTACAGGATGGAGAGCTTGTGTGGATTAAACATGAAGATTCAAATAGAACTGAGGTACATATAAGAAATAAAAGTGACAATACTGGTCATTGAAGAAGAGAAGAAAATATGACCGCTCCTACACTGAGGGCTTTTGGGAACACAATAGAATCTTGCAAACTTACTGCAGGTCATTTGTGACTTTGTATAGTTGTGGCTTGGTCCCTCTTGTCTCTGAGTTATTGGGTTTCTCCTCTGCTGAGCAGACACAAATCATCGATGTCTGTCAGGAACCAGAATGAAGTGGGCTGACTGCAAAAGTCCACCCTAGTTCTTTAACAAGATTGATGGCCAGCAACCTTCTCAGGTCTGAGTTCAAGAATCTATATTTTATTCTTTTCTCTCCCCCCCCCCCACCTTCCCCATTAAAGCTGCCTCACAAACAGGCATTTATAATTCCTGGTCAGCTCTGTGTGAGAGAGCCAATGATGTGTCTCCCTGGGAAGGGAAAGTGGCTTCTCAAAAAGATTTATGAGGAGTGAATTATTTAACCTAACATGACTGGCTATGCTGGCTGCTGCCCAGCAGTGTGTAGTAGACACTTTCTAGGAAAAAGAGGGCTGCCTGCCTGCCCCTACTCTATCTGCTCACTCTATCAGAAGTGCTTTATCCATAGTAATCAAGATATTTGTGAGTAAACACAGCATGCTTCAAGATCAGCACCAGGAACCTGTGGCCCTTTGTAGATTGTTGGGATCCAAATGTTGTTACCCCTGGCCATTGGCCATAGTGGCTGGGACTGATGGGAACTGGAGTCCAGTAACAGTTAAACCACCACAGATTCACTAGCTTAGAATTCCCCCCCTGGATAAAACCCCCTGGTTTCCTTAGGAAGTCACAAATGCCAACCATGGCAGTTGCAAACATATCTCTGGCTACAACATTCCACAATATCTGTTAAATACATGTGTGTGTGTGTGTGTGTGTGTGTGTGTGTGTGTGTGTGTGTGTGTGTGTGTGTGAGAGAGAGAGAGAGAGAGAGAGAGAGAGAGAGAGAGAGAGAGAGAGAGAGAGAGAGAGAGAGAGAGAGATCTTTGGACTTTGGAATTTTTCGGACTTCAGTTCTCAGCAGTCCAGGTCATGAGTTCCAGTTGCACAGGATTATGAGAGTTGTGGTCCAAAACTGAGGGACTGAAGGTTGCCTGGTATTGCTTGTAGGACTACATTTTTGGAAATGTAATCCAAAGTAAAGTTGATCAGCAGTGTGGACAATGACAGGCGTAATATTTTGAAAGTGTCTTTTTATGAAATTTTAGGGGAGTTCTCACCACTGATAACCTGAAAGCAAGTTTTGGACCATAAGAAAAAGGCTTGTTGTGTGAAGTATCTTACTTCATACATGATAAACTGGTTTCTTCAAAAGGAATCCTGTCTGGTCTTGGTGAAGGTGACACCACAGAGGTGTGCTAGGGGAAAAAGAAGCTAGGTGCTCTTTGGAGTGAATAATGTGAGGGGTTTATATAAAGAAGGGCCTTGTTTCTCTCTCAATAAGAAACTAAAACAAACTAGGAACATCCAGTTAAATCCAATGTGTAAGGAGAGAAATGTTGTCAAGATATTAAAAAGAATTATCTTATTTGTTCAAAAAGCCTAACACATTTTGGTCAATATATTGTTTTATGGTCTTTTTGGGTTGGGGCAAGGGTGGGGAATGAAAGGAAAAAGAAAGGGACCACAAAACTAATACAATCATATCACACCCACAAAATTCCAAAATAAAGTAATTTTAATAACAAGTTCTGATACTTTATTGGTATGCATAAGACACTATGAGGATGGCTATGACTGAAATGATTTTATTTTGATATTTCGTAGAAGGCATATTATTGTAATAGGTCTGTCGTCCCTTTCTTTCTCTTTTCATTTTCCCTGCAAAGGCAACAGATTATTGGTCAAAACTGGTTGTTTTAATGAATAAACATCCCCCCCCCTTTTGCCATTTTGAGACTCCATCTTGCACTTTGTAACCTTCTCTTCAATGGCAGAGAACCAGCATCAGGAAACAGGGGTAGTCAGAGATATGGGCCCTTCAGAACCTTGGATGGGTCCCAGAGAGAAAGCTCTTGATGTTCCAACAAGAGCTTGGTATTAATCTGCTCTCTTAGCCCCATCCCTCTAAGAAAAAGAGAGCCATAAATAGCAACACTCTTTTGCCTCCCCTTCGTCTTTTGTCAGGAAACCAGCCCCACCTCTCAGCAGAGTGAAATGCTATCTCAGTCAATATATTTTAGGTATCATAAAAGGTCAATAAATTGGTAAGCTACATGATTCATTCTATTTTATTTTTTATTGCCAGGAATGCAAAAATGTGCTGCTTCAAGATATGTGCTGATTGACATCTATATAAACCATTTGCATGGAGTAAAAGGAATGTTCAAAAACTTGTGGATGACACCAAACTAGAAGGGGTAGTTATTTCTTCAGAAGCCTGGTTCAGGGTTTAAGATGAACTTAATAGAATGCAGAGAAGAGTAAAAAAATCTAAATGAGTTTCAACAGAGAAAATTGTAAAATACCTGGCTTGGCAAAGTATTTTGAAAATAAATCTAGGGGTTAACAGTGTGAGGTGGTAGTAACAAAGCTAACACAATACCAGGCGACATCAACAGGAGTATGGGGTCCAGAATAAGGGAAGTATTATTAGTACTATTCTATTCTGCTTTGGCCAAGGCCTCATCTGAAGACCTGTGTCCTGTTCTGTGCACTACAGTTTAATAAGGGCATTGACAAATTGAAATGTATCCAGAGAAAAGTGATCAAGATGGTAAAGTGTCTAGAAACCAGCCCCTGTGATTCAGCCTGATGACTAAACCTTAGGAAGAACATCCTTACAAGAAGAGTTGTTCTACAATGGAAAAAAGTACCTTGGAAGGCAGTGGATAAATTTAAACAAAGGTCAGATTGCTGCCTGTCAGGGATGCTTTAGCAGTAGATTTCCCTTTTTTGGCAGGCGTTTGGACTTGATGACCCTTGGGTCACCTCTTCTCTCGCTCTCATTGTCATTTAGTTGTGTCCGACTCTTCATGACCCGATGGACCAGAGCACCCCAGGCCCTCCTATCTTCCACTGCCTTCTGTAGTTGTGTCAAATTCATGTTGGTTGCTTCAATGACACTGTCCAACCATCTCATCCTCTGTCACCCCCTTCTCCTCTTGCCTTCACACTTTCTCAACATCAAGGTCTTTTCCAGGAAGTCTTCTCTTCTCATGAGATGGCGAAAGTATTGGAGCCTCAGCTTCAGGATCTGTCCTTCCAGTGAACACTCAGGTTTGGTTTCCTTTAGAATGGATAGGTTTGTTCTCCTTGCAGTCCAGGGGACTCTCAAGAGCCTCTTCTAGCACCACAATTCAAAAACATAAATTCTTCGGCGGTCAGCTTTCTTAATGGTTGAGCTCTCACTTCCATACATCACTATAGGAAAAACCATAGCTTGGACTATTCGGACTTTTGTTGGCAAGGTAATTTCTCTCCTTTTTAAGATGCTGTCTAGGTTTGTCATCGCTTTCCTCCCAAGAAGCAGGCGGCTTTTAATTTTGTGGCTGCTGTCTCCATCTGCAGTCATCATGGAGCCCAAGAAAGTCAAATCTGCTACTGCCTCCATAACTTCCCCTTTTATTTGCCAGGAGGTGATGGGACCAGTGGCCATGATCTTAGTTTTTTTTTTAATGTTGAGCTTCAGACTGTTTTTTGTACTCTCCTCTTTCACCCTCATTACGAGGTTCTTTAAATCCTCCTCACTTTCTGCCATCAGAGTGGTATCATCTGCATATCGGAGGTTGTTGATATTTCTTCTGGCAATCTTAATTCTGGCTTGGGTTTCCTCCAGTCCAGCCCTTCATATGATGTATTCTGCATATAAGTTAAATAGGTATGGGGACAATATACAGTCTTGTCATACTCCTTTCCCAATTTTGAACCGATCAGTTGTTCCATATCCAGTTCTAACTGTTGCTTCCTGTCCAACGTATAGGTTTCTCAGGAGATAGATAAGGTGGTCAGGCACTCCCATTTCTTTAAGGACTTGCCATAGTTGGCTGTGGTCCACACAGTCAAAGGCTTTTGCATAGTCAATGAAGCAGAAGTAGATTTTTTTTTTCTGGAACTCTCTGGCTTTCTCCATAATCAAGCATATGTTAGCAATTTGGTCTCTAATTACTCTGCTCTTTCGGAATCCAGCTTGTACTTCTGGGTGTTCTCAATCCACATACTGCTGAAGCCTGCCTTGGAGGATTTTGAGCATAACCTTGCTAGCGTGTGAAATGAGTGCAATTGTATGCTAGCTGGAGCATTCTTTGGCACTGCCCTTCTTTGGGATTGGGATGTAGACTGATCTTTTCCAGTCCTCTGGCCACTGTTCAGTTTTCAAAACTTCCTGGCATATTGAATGTAGCACCTTTACAACATCATGTTTTAAGATTTTAAATAGTTCAACTGAAATGCTATCACCTCCACTGGCGTTGTTGTTAGCCAGGCTTTCTAAGGCCCACTTGACTTCACTCTCCAGGATGTCTGGCTCAAGGTCAGCAACCACATTACCTGGGTTGCCCAGGATATCCAAATCTTTCTGATATAATTCCTCTGTGTATTCTTGCCACCTCTTCTTGATGTCTTCTGCTTCTGTGAAGAGCCTCCAATTTTTGTCCTTTATCATGTCCATCTTTGCAAAAAAATTTCCTCTAATATCTCCAATTTTCCTGAATAGATCTCTGGTTTTTCCTTTTCTATTATTTTCCTCTATTTCTTTGCATTTTTCATGTAAGAAGGCCCTCTTGTCTCTCCTTGCTATTCTTTGGAAGTCAGCATTCAATTTTCTGTAACTTCCGCTATCTCCCTTGCGTTTTGTTTCCCTTCTCTTCTCTGCTATTTGTAAGGCCTTGTTGGACAGCCATTTTGCTTTCTTGCATTTCCTTTTCTTTGGGATGGTTTTTGTTGCTGCCTCCTGTACAATGTTAAGAGCCTCTATCCATAGTTCTTCAGGCACTCTGTCCACCAAATCGAGTTCCTTAAATCTGCTCTTCACTTCCACTGTGTCTTCATAAGGGATTTGGTTTAGATTGTACCTGAGTAGCCCAGTGGTTTTTCCTACTGTCTTCCGTTTAAGCTTGAATTTTGCTATGAGAAGCTGATGATCAGAGCCAGAATCAGCTCCACGTCTTGTTTTTGCTGACTGTATAGAGCTTCTCCATCTTTGGCTGCAGAGAATATAATCAATCTGATTTCGATATTGTCCATCTGGTGATTTCCACGTGTAGAGTCACCTCTTGTGTTGTTGGAAAAGAGTGTTTGTGATGTCCAGCTTGTTCTCTTGACAAACCTCTATTAGCCTTTGCCCTGCTTCATTTTGAACTCCAAGGCCAAACTTACCTGTTGTTCGTTTTATCTCTTGACTCCCTACTTTAGCATTCAAGTCCCCTACAATGAGAAGAACATTTTTCTTCGGTGTCAGTTCCAAAAGGTGTTGTAAGTCTTCATAGAATTGATCAATTTCAGCCTCTTCAGCATCGGCGGTTGGTGCATCAACTTGGATTACTGTGGTGTTGAAAGGTCTGCCTTGGATTCGTATTGACATCATTCTATCATTTTTGAGATTATATCCCTTTATAGCTTTCCCACTCTTTTGTTGACTATGAGGGCTACTCCATTCCTTCTTCAGGATGATTGGCCACAATAGTAGATATGATAACCATCTGAGTTGAATTCACCCATTCCTGTCCATTTTAGTTCACTGACGCCCAGGATGTCGATGTTTATTCTTGCCATCTCCTGTTTGACCACCTCCAGCTTCCCAAGGTTCATAGATCTTACATTCCAGGTTCCTATGCAGTATTTTTCTTTGCAGCGTCGGACTTCCCTTTCACTTCCAGGCACGTCCACAGCTGAGCGCCCTTTCGGCTTTGGCCCAACCACTTCATTAGCTCTGCAGCTACTTGGGTCACCTCTTGGGTCATTACAATTCTATGATTTTATTTATGGAATATTCTTGATGCACAACATGACTTGGGTGGTTTTCCATTCTCTGCATCTTGACTTAGATCAAATTAGAAGAGAAGAAGTAATCATTTGATGCTCTGCCTCAGCCAGCAAAATATTCCAGGCTGGGACTGGTCTTTCAGCTGAACCAGATATCTGTCTTTCCTATACTGCAGCCAGACAAAATTCATGCTTGGTAAAGGTCTGAGAGAGGGGGATCCTGATGATGCAGCTGGTGATGACCCTTTCCTTCTTCTCTTCTGGTGTAGTCTGATGGAACCAGGATACAAATTCATGTTAGTACATTGCCCTTAGATGTGCTGGAAGCTGTGGCATTCTCTCTTTGGGGTTGCAAATTCTTTCCCCCTCTTTTCATTGCACAGGAAAGAGAAATTATGAGATGGTGAGATGTTTTCTGCTGGAATTAATATCCATTTTTGTATTTGTAAAAACAAATTTTGCATGGATAACAAAATAGCATAGAAGTGTGGGAACTTCTATTGATTGCTTACATGATTTTGGTCAATCAGTCAGTATTTCTGTGCTTCATGGGTGTGCTTTGCCTTTCAAAGGGAAAGACACTAGTTTTGTACAGAGACATTTCCCGCAAATTGCAGACAGCTTGAAGAAGAAGAAAAAAGTTTTTAGTCTTGCTGTCACATTGGAGGTGAAAATTCCTGTGGGGACAAAAATCTTATCATGAAGGAATATCTCTTGCCCATTCGAAACAGTTTCTGCCCAGTTAGCTCCACCTCTAATACTTAAAGGAAAAGCATTTCCTTCCATAGTAGGTAGGTAAAGGTAAAGGTTCCCCTTGACATTTAGTCCAGTTGTGTCCAACTCTAGGGCACGGTGCTCATCCCCATTTCCAAGCCACAGAGCCAGCGTTTGTCCGAAGACAGTTTCCGACTAGACATGGAATGCCATTATCTTCCCACCAAGGTGGGAATTTATCTACTCACATTTTTACATGCTTTTGAACTGCTAGGTTGGCAGGAGCTGGGACAAGTGACGGGAGCTCACTCTGTTGCGTGGATTCAATCTGAGGACTGTTGGTCTTCTGACCTTGCAGCACAGAGGCTTCTGCAGTTTAACCCACGGTGCCACCACGTCCCTTATATAGGCAAAAGTATTGGTGAGAGAAGGAGAAAGAGAGACATAGGAAGAGGTGAATGAGAGAGAGAGAGAGTAGTGTCAAAAATAGAAAAGAAAAAAAGGGGGGTGCAGAGAGCAAAGGGAAGGGGGATGAATGGGGAAAGGGGCAGCAGCAGTGAGTCAATGAGTAAGACAGAAGGCATGGCAGAATCAGAAAAGGTAATTGGAAGAGAGAGAGGGGATGTCAGGGAGAGAAAAGGATGAAAGCAAATGAGTATGCAAGGTATGGAGAAAGAGAAATGGAGGTGACAGCAAGAGGGGATAGTAGAAACTGAAAACCAGGAAACAGAGAGAGAGGGGGGGGCTGGCAGTGAACAAATGAGTGAGCAAGCAAGGTGTGGTGGAAAGAGAAAAGGTGACAGCAAGACAGTGAGAAGGGGATGAGTGGGAGTGAAAGAAGAGGATAGCAGCAAGTCAGTGAAAGAAAAGGGCTGACAGAAAGAGAAAAAAGGGATGACAGCAACTGAAAAGAAGACAAATGAGGGTGGGAGAGGGAGGGTGGCAGCAAAAGAGAAAGAGGGACACTTATCTCTGTCACTTGCCCCAGCCAGCTCTTCTTTCACCCCCACCTCCTACCAGCATGCAACCATGGGTGGATTTTTTAACCCTTTGAATGATAGGTAAAGAAATGTTCCCTGTCCTGCATTACATGAATAGGCTGTTTTTGAAACCCAAATGATGTCCTCTGTGTTTTGTATGTCTACTATAAAGTAGTTGCATTATTCCTAATGAAAGTTATAATTTAACTTTAAATGCCCATTAAACATTTTCAAAAGTTTCCCCCCTTACAGCAACAGATTATGTTATATAACAATCTTGATTGAGAAAAGGTGGTTAGCTTCATGCCTGACTCTTGTCATATGTCTGCAGACCCATTTTGGATTTAAAGTCATTCTCTCTTCAAAGCCTCTTTTACAGAACGAAGCCCTGTGGCTTTGGTCTATGGATGGGATAAACAGAGATATCAGGATGGCCAGAAAACATAGGGAACATCAAGGAGTCCCCCACTGCAAGGGGTTACATATGGAAGACATGCTGTGCATTCAAAACAAAGCGTGTGGACTCACACAGTGATGCCTCCAGCTTTCAGTTAAAACTAATTTTAGCCATCGAGCACCTGCCAAATTGATTTTATGGGCTTGACACCAGTTAATCACTTTACATTTCAAGCTTCAGCAACATTAGCATTCTGCTAAACCTGAGGCCTAGTCTGATGCATACATGTGGCCAAGCACAGCAGGAATGAGGTTGCAGCATTTGGAGCTGTCTGGGCTTCAAGGTCTTTTAAAAAGAAAGCTCCTGTACATAGAAAGCTCTGCAATAGCAAAAGTATGTAAACCACATACACAAAATCTTAAAAGAGCAAACAGGACTAGAGCTTTTCTGGACTAGAACACCTCTGTGAAGGTTTTCACTTTTGACAGACAGAAGCTTTAAAAAGGTCACTTCTCACTTGTAGTTTGAAGTGGTATGGTCCATTAAAGAATCTAGTCTTCATTTTATGTCACATGCAGATTATACTCAAGTCGTGATGAGACAATGAGAAAATATTACATCTGATTGCACCTGAAAGGGTTATTTTGCTAAAAGTTATCTCCCTCAAAGTTATTCTTTTGTCCATGGAGAAATTGCACCAGCCCAACCCCCTCCCCCAATATAGCATACAGATTAGAGTTGGGCAGGATAGTGGTGTGATGGACACTGTGTGATTGTCAGGAAATAGTTTGCCCTGCCACAAGTGATCTAAAATGCAAGCTGTTTTTCCATCTGACTACACCCTCAGATATTTTCCATGTGAAATTAGAAATATATAGAGCCCCATAACACAGTGGTTAAACTGTAACCAAGCCTCTGCTCATAACCTGAATTGGATTCCAACCGATTTAGGTAGCTGGCTTGAGCCTGACTAATTCTTCCATCTTTAAGATTCGTAAAATGGTACCCAGCTTGTGTGTGTGTGGGGGGGGGAGTGTTGTTTGCGTAATTATGTTGTAAACCACTCAGAGAGTGCTTTAGTAACATGGAGTAGTGTATAAGTAAAACAACAACTGAATAGAAATATTTAAATAAATTTCTACATTTCTAATTTCACAAAACATGGATATGAAATTACTTGCAAAATTTTCTTGAAGATTTTTTTTGAGGGTGGCAAAGATCAGCATTATCAGCTCAATGCTCACATCCTACAGTAAACATAGTGTTGAAGTATTGTGAAAGCTTGGCAAAATGGTGGCCAGGCTTTACCAGCTAAAAACAGAAATAGGCCTTTTTGAGCTATATACTGTATGTGTGTGTATCTAAAGAGAATTATTATAATGTCTGAGGCAAAGAAGGAAAAAAGGGAACAAAAGTTAGGAAAAACAAGAGATCTTTTGCAAAAGATCCAGAAATCAAAGGGAAATTAAAGCCTAGACTAAGAATACTGAAAGACCAACAGGGTAGCAAACTATCTGACCTGGAGAAAATAAAGAGAACGTTGAAACAGTAAATTGAAGATATAAAGATACAGAAGAGATAAAAGGATAGCAGACTCCTTTGAAAGGAATCTATGATG
This sequence comes from Pogona vitticeps, assembly GCF_051106095.1. Classification (NCBI taxonomy): domain Eukaryota; kingdom Metazoa; phylum Chordata; class Lepidosauria; order Squamata; family Agamidae; genus Pogona; species Pogona vitticeps. The sequence continues at coordinate 14,739,145 of NC_135791.1, read as the reverse complement.
ATGACTTGCAATTCTAGAAAGTGAAAGTTGCTCACATAATTTCAGAAGATCAACGTATGCTTTATAAACAAAGCCTTTGACTGTGTGGATCATGAGAAGCTTGATCTCTAACAACTACAGTGGTGCCTCGACTTATTAACATCCCCACTTATAACCATTTCGTGTTACGACCAGCTCCGGCCGCAAAATGTTGCTTCTACTTGCGACCGGAGCTTCCACTTATGAACAGAAAAAGGCAGGGAGAAAAGGTGGGAAATTGAAATTGCTAACTGTAGGTGGTGGCGAGGGTGCTTCTTTGTAGCTCTTTCCCCCCGGCAGTTAGAGTGCATCAGAGGAGGCTTGGGACTGCCTCGCTTCTGCTTCTGAGTGAGCGTGTGTTTGTGTTTGCAGGGAAGCTTCGGGCTGCCTGGTAAGGTAAGGTGCTGTTTTCTGCTTTTTAAAAACTGTTCTGGGTTTTTTGCAGCATGATTTTGGGCTGGGGGGGTTTATGTTTCTGTGCTGTGATGAGTCTTCAGGGGTTTGTATGTTTTTTGGGTTTTTTCCCCCATTTCCGATGAGTCTTGGGGGTTTGTTTGTTTTTTGGCTTTCCCCCCATTTCTGATGGGTCTTGGGGGTTTGGTTGCTTTTTGGTTTTTTTCCCCCATTTCCAATGGGCCCTGCATACTTCCCTTGCAGAAATTAGAAGAAGACTTAGAAGGGAGCAGTTAGGCCAGGAAAGAGAAAGGATTAACAATGTATCATTGAAGAGCAAAGCCAAAATAATCCAGGCTATTGTATTCCCAATTACTTTGCACAGGTGTGATAGGTGGAAAACAAAGAAGGCTGACAGGGGGGAAATGATTTGTTTGAAATATAGTGTGAAAAAGAGCTTTGTGGATGCCCCAGGATACTGGAAAGATGAACAAGTAGGTCCTAGAGCAAATCAAGCTTGAACTATATCTGCAGGCAATCATGTTGAAACTAAAACTGTTGTACTTTGGGCACATCATAAGAAGGCAAGATTCTCTGGAAAATTCTGTTATGCTGGAAGAGTTGAAGGCAGCAGGAAGACAGGAAGAACAAATAAGAGATTGATTCCTTAAAGGAAGCCACAGGCTTAAATTTTCAAGAGCTGAACAGAGCTGTTGAAGACAGGACACTTTGGAGATCACTTATTCATATGGTTACCATAACTCATGATGGTTACTTCATGGATGACTTGATGGCACATAGCAACAACATTCTTATGTTGTCAGTTCAGTCAGATTCTGTAAATGGAATGGAGAGGGGATACTGTCTTGTCCTTTGCTTCAGTCAGCAGTATGCCTTGGACTCGTCCTGCGAACACCATAATAAGTAGGGTTGGATTCTTTTTGTGATGGCATTTAGGGATGATAACCTCCTAGGATCCACTAGCCACCGTTGCCAATGGAATGTTGGCTGGAAGTTCTGGGAGCTGCAGTCCAGCAAACTGTGATCTAGAATGGCTGTGTAACGACCTCCTTCCACCTCACAAAGGAAGGTCGCTACGTCACCACACTTCTACACTTCCGGTAGTCTGCCACCAACCATTCCCTGAATTGAGTCACACAGACTGGAATGGATTTAGAAATAAAAAGAACTAAATGTTTATTGATTGGTACACACGGATTGGTAAAACACAAATATCATGTAATCAGGTAAAGAAAGGCTCAAGCTTATACAGACTCTCCACACGTGTTCACACAGAACCCAACTCCTGCTCTCTCACATCAAAACTCTCACTCTCTATATATACAACACAGCTCCTCCCCCTGATGTCCCGCCCTCCGACCACCATTGGATGACATCTTTCCCTCCAAACCCTTGAAGGACAGGTGACATCAGAGTTGACTGTAACACCTCCCCCCTTTATAAGTTGTTTTTGCGGGGGAAAGCTAGATTGCTTTTCTCCCAAAAACAACTAGGAGCAAAATCAACACATTATAACTTTATAACATTGCATTATTCACAAACTTACCAACACTATGCAACATATACTGAAATTATTTCATGCATCAAAACAATTATACTTACATCTCCATGGTTCATCTTTATTCATATACATAACACCATTTTAATCAACATGTATGCATAAACATTTAACCTTTTCCACCAAATTGCATAGTCCATAGTCCATCTGGCCGTCTTCATTCTTCTGGTCTTCGGGATAAGGCGTCAGCCACACAGTTCATCGTCCCTTTGACAACCTTAACCTCGAAGTCGAAGTCCTGTAACATCATAGCCCACCTCATCAGTTTGCTGTTGTGGGTTTTCATTGTCTTTAACCACTGTAGTGGGGAGTGGTCCGTGCAAAGAACAAAATGTCTCCCCCAGATGTAAGGCGATAACTTCTGGACTGCAAAAACGATGGCAAGACACTACTTCTTCACGGTAGCTAAGTGTCTCTCTCCTTTCTGGAGCTTTTTACTAAGGTAGGACACTGGATGCTGGTCTCCGTTGTCATCAGCTTGGCACAGGACAGCTCCTACCCCGGTGTTGGACGCATCTGTGTACACGATGAACTCCCGGTCGAAGTCTGGAGCACGCAGCACTGGATGGTGGATTAGCGCCTCCTTCAACTTCTGGAACGCCTCCTCACAGTCGCTGGTCCTCGGGACATGGTCATCGGTCTTCTTCCTCGTCAGCTCGGTTAGCGGCGCTGCCATCTCGCTGAACCTAGGGATAAATTTTCTATAGTAGCCTACCAGACCAAGAAATGATCTGACTTTCTTCTTGGTATTGGGTCTAGGCCAATCACTTATTGCCTCTATCTTGGCTTCTAGGGGTTTGATCACTCCTCCCCCTACCATATGACCCAAATATTTGATCTCTGGGCTACCCAACTGACACTTGCTTGCTTTCACTGTTAGCCCTACTGCACTTAACCTCTGCAGCACTACTTCTAGGTGGTTCAGGTGATCTTCCCAGGTGTTACTGCAGACCCCTATATCATCGATGTAGGCTACGGTGAAGTCACTGAGACCTTCTAACGTACGGTCCATCAGCCTTTGGAATGTAGCTGGTGAATTCCTGAGGCCGAAACTGAGGACACGAAATTCAAACAAACCGAAAGGGCTGCAAAAAGCGGTCTTCTCTTGATCTCTTGGATCAATCCTCACCTGCCAAAATCCCTTTACCAGATCTAATGATGATATGTACCGACAACCCCCTATGGTCTCAATCAGGTTGTCTAATCTGGGCATGGGGTAGGCATCATGTGTGGTCACTAGGTTTAACTTCCTGTAGTCAACGCAAAACCTGACACTCCCATCTGGTTTATCCACAAGTACTATAGGAGAGGACCAAGGGCTAGAAGATGGAACTATGATATTCTCCCTGAGCATCTCATCCAACTCCTTACGCACCTTGTCCTTATAAGGTCCTGTAACTCTGTATGGGGATACTGCCTGCGGGGGTGCATTCCCTGTATGGATCCTATGCATCACTCCCTTAGCTATCCCAGGCTTATTTGAAAAGACCTTATAATATTTGTTGATCAGCAATTTCGGTTCTTGTTGCTGATCTTGGGTGAGTGCCGGACTGATCTTCACCTCCTCTGGGTTGTATTTCACTTCACCTCTACCCTCCCAGAAAGGCAAGTCAGCTTCCTCACTATCAGCTGCTTTCATGGCAAATAAGACTCTCTGTTCCCCCCTGAAGTAAGGTTTCAGGGCGTTAACATGCACTACTCTCCTGACTTGGTGTTCCTCATTCTTGATAATGTAATTCAGGTCATTCATTTTTGAAATGACCCTGTATGGCCCTGCCCAATTTAACTGTAACTTGTTCCCTTTGAAGGGTTTTAACCACAACACCTCATCTCCCGGGCCAAAGTGCCTTTCTCGTGCCTTTTTATCGTACCAGGCTTTCTGTCTAGCTTTTTGTGCTTGCAAATTTTCTGACGCTAACTCTAAATTTCTCTTCAGATCATTCATTAGCGTGTCTATGTAGGTAACTACATCTTGGGGATCATCCTCTATGATCTGTTCCCAATTCTGTTTAATCAGCTCCAGTGGTCCCTTCACTTTCCTCCCAAACAAAAGTTCAAAAGGACTGAACCCTGTGCTGGCTTGTGGCACTGATCTATACGCGAACAACAATGACTGCAATTTCTGATCCCAGTTGTTCGGGTTTTCTGCCAGGTAAGCCCTGATCATTCTCATTAGGGTCCCATTAAACTTTTCCGTTAACCCATTACTCTCAGGATGATACGCGGTGGTTTCTTTGTGTTTGATTCCACAAATTTGCCATAATCGTTTCATGAGCTTAGAAGTAAAAGATGTTCCCAAATCTGTTATTATTTCTGAAGCGAATCCCATCCTAGACATGTACCCTACCAAGGCATCAGCCACTGTGTTAGTTTCTATGTTACTTAGGGGAAAGGCTTCTGGGTACCTCGTGGCATGGTCCACAATGGTAAGGATGAATCTGTTCCCTCTCTTTGTGGCCTTAGGCAATGGCCCCACAATGTCCACCCCTATGCATTTAAATGGCGTTGATATCACGGGTAATGGGCATAACTTAGCTTTGGTTCTGTCGCGGTTATTCCCCTGCCTTTGACAAACATCGCATTGTCTGCAGAACTCCTTAATCTGCTTCCCCATCTCAGGCCAATAAAAATTTTGTGTGATCCTGTGCTTAGTTTTATTTACTCCCAAGTGTGCAGCAAATATGTCAGAGTGTCCCCTTTCTAATATCATCTGGCGATATTTAACCGGCACTACTATCTGACTTCTAATCCCATCTCCCCCTTTTGAGATATTCATTAGTGTCTCCCTGTATAATATTCCCTGTTTGATGTGAAATCTCTCTGGCGTTTCTGGTGTTAACTGGGTTTCTGTCACCTTACCAAAGCAATTTTTAAGCGTGCCATCTTCCTTTTGCTCTTGTGAAAATGTGCTGTCTTTGGGTAATACCATTTTAACTGCTTCATCTTCGTGTCTACCCTCATCTACTTTCACCTCCTGTTCCTCAGTAACTTCCTGAACTGTCCCTGTTGGGTCTTGTGAACGTGTAAGCATTAACACCCTCTTGACATGTTCCGCCAAGTCATTTCCCACAAGCACGGCTGCTGGCAACTCCGATGAAATTCCAATCCGCCAATTGCCCCTCCAGCCTTGATAACGCACGAATACTTCAGCCACTGGCAGAGAAATTACTTGACCTTCTATCCCTTTAACTTTTAGGCTCTCATGTGGGATAATATGCTCCTTAGGAATAATATCAGGGTGACAAAGAGTCACCTGGGAACAGGTGTCCCTTAGGGCCAAATAATCATGATCAAATATCCCTATTTTAACTCCAGCAGTCTCAAAAAGTTGGGAATTTGTCCTAACTACAAGACAGTACTTTATTTCAGCCAGAAGAATACACTCCGCATCCCCCTCAGCTGCTGTATCAAGTCGTGCCGGGGTCGCTATGGCAACAGTCTCTCCCAGTGGAGAAGAACTTTGCTCCTGCTGTACACAATAAACAGCTTTTGGCTTGTTCCCGCTCAAATTTTGAGGCAAATTTTCCTTTCTGTGTTTTAGTTTCTCACAGTTGGAGATCAAGTGGCCTTTTTCTTGGCAAAAGTAACATTTTCTGTTGTGTCCTGAGTATTTCTCATCTATCTTTGGTTTTCCCTCCAAAATCTGAGGTCTCTGTTGTTTATGGTCCGAGGGCTTCCCTTCCACATGGCTACCTCCTCCCTGCTGACTCTTTACTTGTCCCTGAGAGAACCTATTATAAGTCTCCCCTGTCTTCCTCACAGTTTTTCCCTCAGAATATAGTGGTTTTCTGATCTGAGATATAAAATCAGCGATTTCCGTGGCCTCTTTCAGAGTTTTCGGCTTCTTTTCCTTAACCTGGAATTTTAATTCCCCATGTAGGATAGAATAGAATTGTTCCAACGCTATAACATCCTTCAATTGCTGGAATGTCTCTATCCCCTCTTGAGACAGCCATTTTTCCAAAAAACCTCACCAGATCGGATCCTAACTGTGTGAAAGTTTGGTCTGGCCGTTTGGTAAGTGATCTGAACTTTTGACGCAACTGTTCAGCGTTGATACCATGCCGGGTAAACACCAGTTTCTTAAACTATGAAAAATCTTTTAACATCTCTACTGGCATCTCGGCATAGACCTCAGCCAGGCTTCCACTAATTAAAGACCTCACAATGGTCATCTTTTCTGACTCCCTCACTGAGAAATCTATAAACGTTCTTTCCAGAAGAGAAAAGAAAACTTCAGGGCAATCTCCCTTCCTGTAAACTGGGAATTTCTTCAGGTCAGCTTTTGACAATGTGCCCTCATCACTTGGATTAACATTATTGTTATTATTTTCATTCATTACTTCCAACTTCCTCGGTTCAAATGCCATCCGTTCTTTCTCTATATTTATTCTCTCTCTCTCCAATTCAAATTGTCTTTGTTTCTCTCTTTCCTCCTTCTCTAGGGCAATCCTTTCCCTTTCTATTCTTTCCTCCTTTTCTAATTGTCTCATCCTATATTCATGTTCCTGAGCTAATTGAATTTTCCTCAGTTCTGATAACTGTTCCCCATTAATTTCTTCCTCCCGCTCTGAGGTAAATTCTTCTTCAGCCCCCTCATCCACCAGTGGGTCCCTCAGTTCCCCCATCTCTGACGTCTGACTGCGTGTTAGTGGCATACTCTAACCACACAAGGCTTTTTCCCAATTTCCAAGCCTCAGAATAAACGCACACCACTCTTTTTTTTCTTTACTTAGAGTCTGTACTGTACACTGTTGCTGTCCTTCTAGCACCCCCAGCTAGAAACAGTAACCAGGCAGGCTTCTGCTCCTTTCGCTAGGCCTCTCAGTAAACAGAGTGAAATCACTTTGCTCTGTCTGTGGTACCAATCTTAATTTCACACAGCTCTGCCTTTCCTCAGGCTCTGCTGTTCATAAATGGGAAGTTCCCTCAGCGTAGCTGTCTTTTTGGCTTCAGCCTTGTCCCTTCAGAGCTTCACTAAACTCAGGACAGACCAGCCGCACTTCAGCCTCTGCCTTCTGGGCACTTTTCCCGCCAAAAGGTTACCTCAGAGCTTCCCTGTCTAGTCCCAATCTGAAGTTTCAGCGCCCCTCTACTAGACCTGCTCCCTGTGAGCCAGATCCTAGAAGGTTACCCACGCTTCGCCTCAGATTTCCCTGACTAAAACCCTTGCTCTGGGCACGATTCAGCCAAGGCCTCACTGGATCTCTTCGTGATCCCACCAGCTGGCACCACTTTTATATGTAACGACCTCCTTCCACCTCACAAAGGAAGGTCGCTACGTCACCACACTTCTACACTTCCGGTAGTCTGCCACCAACCATTCCCTGAATTGAGTCACACAGACTGGAATGGATTTAGAAATAAAAAGAACTAAATGTTTATTGATTGGTACACACGGATTGGTAAAACACAAATATCATGTAATCAGGTAAAGAAAGGCTCAAGCTTATACAGACTCTCCACACGTGTTCACACAGAACCCAACTCCTGCTCTCTCACATCAAAACTCTCACTCTCTATATATACAACACAGCTCCTCCCCCTGATGTCCTGCCCTCCGACCACCATTGGATGACATCTTTCCCTCCAAACCCTTGAAGGACAGGTGACATCAGAGCTGACTGTAACAGGCTGTAATAATAATCACGTGTCATTTAGTCAATCCTGACTTCTGCTGACCCTTTTCAGGGTTTTCTAAGTAGAGAGTGTGATGATTTGTGTTTTTATGTGTATTAGAATGGGATATGTAGTCCTAAGATTGTCCCAATAGCATCCATCTTGATTTAAAGTCTGCTCTGTAGTAGGAAAGTTTTTCATGCTGTTTCAGAGAAGCTTCGCTCTCTGGTTATCTCGTTGCTAAGATGAGTAGAGAGCAGAGACTTTCGTAGTCAAAATAATTCTGCCACAAAGTATGATAACAACTGAAGCTCCATGAGTGATACCTAAGGGATCAGAGGACTTTAGACTGAAGCAACTTAATGATCCCTCTCTAGCTTCTTTGAGGTCACAAGCAGACAACTATGCTGAACGTCCTGCGCATCAGCAAGTTAATTTCCTGTGGGGAGAAAATGGACTTTTGTACAGAGAATATTTCCCCAAATCCAACTTGGATGCCCACTCATTAAACAGCCCAATTACATAACCAAAGCATTAGTTCTTACAGACTTGGCTTAAAGCTAAGTCTTTCATTAAGACCCTTAGCTGAAAAGAAAAATACTCATAAGTGGTTTACCATGCCCTTCTTCTGGGGTGTGCCCTGGGACTGTGCAGCTTGCCCAAGGCTGCACACTGTGGCTCTCCTGGTAGGCACAGTGGAAATCTGAACTCCCAACCTCTGACTATTGAGCTATCCAACCAGCAGAATTTCCTTTGAGTAGACCTAGATGAATTCCCAAAGGTGAATGGAGAATGGATCTTTTTATCCCAACCTTCTTTGAGCTATTTTGCAATTTCCTATCTCTTTTGTTCATGTAATCACCCCCAGGGCTTCCCAGAAATTGAGTAATATGCCACACATCTAGGTCAGATGAAATATTTTTCCTTTCTTGCCTTGAAACACACCCAAGGTATGCAAGTAATTGCCTGATAAGTCTGCATATCCTTGCCAGCTCCAGTTACCCAGACCTAGAAATTGCATGTTACTGTGATCACATTTTACCAGTGAACTGTTATATGCTATTAGAATGGAGACAGGCATTTAATGGAGAGGGCTACATCATAATTTATTTGAGAGGTTTTACCCCTCCTAAAAATGCACCAACCCTTGTGGACTGTGGGGAATTTGGTATCCTTTCTTAGCTCTCAAGTTCAATTTTAATACTACATTATAGCATATTTTATTCTAGCAGAAAATAGAAGGAGAATGAAGCGATCGCTGATAAGTCCCTCCGGACCTTTGAAGGCGCAAGCGCTCTTTGCCTGGCACCCCGGAAGGTTCAAAAAACCATGATATCTTGTGTTGGGGGCGGAGAGCCCAGGTTATTTAAGGGCTCTCCACCCCCATATTGCCCTCTCTGTTTTTTCAGGCACCCACCCACCCTCCCTTTTTTCTAGTGTGATTCTTCTGGTCGCCTTTAAGGGGCCAGATAGGAATTTTGACCTTCATCCTGATTGGCCTTTGGATGAGGGGATTTTTTGCCTATCCCACACTGGAATAGGGTTGTTGGCACTTTGATGGTATATATTCGGTCACTAGGGCGGGTAGTGCGGAAATAACAGGTTTTCTTGGTGTGTCCCATCTGTAACATCTGGTAAGCCAACAGCGCATACAACCTCCCGGCACTGCGGATCATGAGATTACAGTGCCTGTGGTGGGCGGATGCGCTGGGCCACTTCCAGACCAATGGTCTTCAATTAAAGTTGGCTTGAGGTCTGGGGGTGTTTTATTAGTGGCTGACTGGGTTCCTGCTGTCTGATGACCGCTGGAACTTGGGGCCTGGGACTTGCCCATTTATGCATATGGGGTATTGGCATACTCCTGCCTTTCACCTGTTTCCGCACTACCGCAGGTCCCCTCTTTTTTGCTAAAACATTGCATGTCTTACATTTGGCATAATTCTAATAAAGTGACCCATATTTAATCCATATTGTTGTCTTGTGTCTTTATTCCGTGATTGGGCGGGCAATTAGTATTTGTGTGACTCCATCTCCAGAGAGGACGTTCTAGGACAGTGGTTCCCAACCTTAGATAGCCCAGGTGTTCTTGGACTTCAATTCCTATGAGCCTTCACCACCAGCTGTGCTGGCCAGGGTTTCTGGGAGTTGCAGTCCAAGAACACCTGGATTACCCCAGGTTGAGAATCACTTATCTGTTCTGAAACCTTTAATGGCATTTACAAACTACAACACAAACAAAATAGGAAAAGTAAAATTACACAAATTTCACAAATTAGGAGCGAGAAGCAGGGGACAATTTCAGAATTGCAGAACCACTTATTTAGGACCTTGATATTGCCCATCCACAGTGAGCACCAGAACAGTAGACTCAGCAGGAACAGACATCACTTGATCACAGTCTTTCCCAATAGAGTGTGATACAGTGAAATTCTGATTAAAGTACAGACAATTATTCTTAAATTTGTACATGTAAATTAACTATGCAATTTCATGCAAATCAGTGTCCTCTTTTGTTTGCCTTTTTGAAGACACCCACCCAACCTATTGCTGTATTAAGTGATTATCCTAGAGGAAATAATCACATCTTGGAAATCCTCAGGAGGTGGAACTTTCTCTCTTGATGTGACCCATATGTATCTTCCTGCATTTACCAGTAAGAGTTCCAAAATTCCTTGCATATTGTTAGTATTGGATGATACAGAGAACCTTCTCTTCAGACAGGTTCATGCTTTTCACATGAGCAAAGTGGAAGGGTGGCTCCAGCTCCTCATGGGTAGAGTGAACACAATGAGGGCTGAACTAGATACAGATTAGGGAATTCCTTAAGTGTACGATTGTGTATGATTGTCCTAGTGGATGCCTTTTTCATCTCTACTAATGTGCAGATTGGCCTTGTTTTGTTTTATGATTAATCTTCAGGACATAAGCATGTTTGCTGTTTACTGATTTATCAGTTTGGAAAGACTTCATCTGTTAGGTTTCTTGACCTGATGTTTGCTATCAACTATAACAAATAGTTTGACCCTTAGAAACATCTGAATGATGCTAATATAGGGGAAAACAGGTGTGTGCCAGGTTCCTCCTAGTCCTTAAGTGTTATCAATTCTATATCAGTTCTTCAAAAAAACTTCTGGTTTATGAATGTGGGATATTGTTCCAGGAAATGGCCCAATATTGCTGCAAAATATCATGCACACATTGCCAGGAGGAAAAAGGATGCCAAGCTCTACACAGTAAAGGGCAGCCTGAATGTTATCAACATCAGTGGCAGCAGTCAAGATGGTCTACAGTAGTGGTCCTCAACCTTTTTAATGCCAGCGACCGGTTTTGTTGAAGACCATTCTTCCAAGGACCATTCTTGTGCCACCGCCGGCGCCCATGCGTGGGAGTACTGGTTATGCAGTAGTATGTTATGCCATCATTTAAAGTGCCTCTAAGGAATCCCAAATAAAGATCAGCTATGCTAGTAGGTCTTTCCTGACATTTTCTTAGTCACATCCTACAGCAGAAGCCATGGTCCACAGAGAGCTTTGAAAGCATCAGAGGGATCTCATTGTTAAAAAGGTATCAGTCAGGAGAAGGGTACAAAAGAATTTCCAAGGCATTAGATATACCATGGAATACAGTGAAGACAGTGTCATCATCAAGTGGAGAAAATATGGCACAACAGTGACATTACCAAGAACTGGACATCCCTGCAAAATTGATGAAAAGACTTGAAGAAAATTGGTCAGGGAGGCTGCCAAGAGGCCTACACCAACATTAAAGGAGCTGCAGGAATATCTGGCAAGTCCTGGCAAGTCCACATGTGGTACATGTGACAACAATTGCCTGTATTCTTCATATGTCTGGGCTATGGGGTAGACTGGCAAGAGAGAAGCCTTTTCTTATGAAGAAAAACATCCAAGCCTGGCTAAAATTTCGCAAAAACACATCTGAAGTCTCCCAAAAGCATGTGGGGAAAAAGGGTTATGGTGTGATGAAACTTGAACTTTTCGGCCCTAATTCCAAAAAAATATGTTTGGTGCAAAAACAACATTGCACATCACCAAAAGAACACCATACCCAAAGTGAAGCATGATGGTGGCAGCATCATGCTTTGGGGCTGTTTTTCTTCAGCTGGACCTTAGTCAAGGTAGAGGAAATTACGAACAGTTCCAAATACCAGTCAGTATTGGCACAAAACTTCCAGGCTTCTGCTAGAAAACTGAACATAAGGAGGAACTTCATCTTTCAGCATGACAACAACCAAAAGCATACATCCAAATCAACAAACGAATGGCTTCACCAGAAGATTAACGTTTTGGAATGGCCCAGCCAGAGCCCAGACCTGAATACAATTGAATATCCATGGGGTGATCTGAAAAGGGCTGTGCACAGGAGACGCCCTTGCAATCTGACAGATTTGGAGCGTTTTGGCAAAGAACAGTGGGCAAATATTGCCAAATCAAGATGTGCCGTACTGATAGAATCATACCCGAAAAGGCTTAGTGCTGTAATAAAATCAAAAGGTGCTTCGACAAAGTATTAGTTTAAGGTTTGTACACATATGCAACCATATTATTTCAGTTTTTTATTTTTACTTCCCTCCACCTAAAAGATTTCAGTTTGTTGTTCAACTGCCTTGTGCAGTCCATAGGTCTCATTAAAGGTGGAAAAAGTTCTGAAATGATTTATCTTTGTTTCATTTTTTTACATAACAGACACTTGACATTTTAACAGGGGTGTGTAAACTTTTTACATCCACTGTAGCTCTTAATTTAAAAATCAGCACAGCAGCACATTGTGCCACATAAGCTCAGGAATGTTAAGTAAAATATGTCAATGGCTTAAATTCTGTTGCACAGCAATGCAAAATTATAACATTTAGACACAAATTGCCTTTCATTAAGAAATCTCCATAGATGTTATCTGCAAGCAGCAGATGTCTACAGAAAGTTCGTCATTTTGGGTAATTTGTGTCTAAAACTTATGCCTTTTGTGTAACTGCACAAGATTTCAGCCAATGGAAGGAATCCTACTAGTATGTGGGCAAGGTCTGCATAACTTGCCACAGCTAACTGCAGCTAATTGACAAGGTGCTGGGATGAGTCTTGGTCATGGTCCTGTTCATGCTCTGAATTATGCAACCAACCCTGAGACCCATCCTGGCACCTCCTCAACTAGCCACACTTAGCTCTGGCAAGTTACACAAAACATACAGTCCAATGGGATTCTGACCAATAGTTCCTGTTCTCCTGGTTCCAGATTAAGGGTCCTCTTTGCAGCCTTCACAGGGAGATCAATGACAAGAGCCCCAGAAATGTCCCATATATGAAACAGAGCACTTAGAAACCCCTTCCCAGGTGCAGGTGAACATGGACAGGATGGGAAGTGAGGTACAGATGAAGAAGAGGTTAGTAATGATCCAGAGCATTATGTGTTTAATTAGGATAGTGACTGAGAGAGAAAACAGGGGAGAACACAATTTTTGTGCATGCCTGCTGTGTGGTTCTTGTGTATAATCTGATGCAACCTTTATTTGGTGGGGAAAGACAGCTTTAGAGATGAATCAAAGACAGTTTGCCCTATAATCTGAAATACAAAGTACATATGTAAAATCATCTCACACTTAACATAAAAAAAACTAAAGAACTCATAATTGATTTTAGAAGGAAGAGAAATGTACATTTACTACTGTACATAAACGGTGAGGAAGTGGAGAGAGTTGGTAGTTTTAAATTTCTGGGTACTTACATCTCAGAGGACCTCTCATGGACTATAAATGCCAACATGCTAGTGAAGAAGGCACAGAAGAGGCTGTATTTCCTGAGAATGCTTGGCAAGTTAAATTTATCTCAACATTTACTTCTGTCATACTATTGTAGCACCATTGAGAGTGTCCTAACCTATGGCATTCTGGCATGGTTTGGGAGTAGCTCTGTAGCGGACAAAAAAGCTCTACAGAGAACCATTAAAATTGCCCAGAATATCATCGGGCTCCAGCTACCAACCCTGGATGACATCTTCACATCCCGCTGTCTGAGGAAGTCACACAGCATCCTGAGAGACTCTTCCCATCCTGCTTATAACTTTTTTGAACTGCTACCGTCTGGCAGAAGATATAGAACAATTAAGACTCGGACCACACGTTTTCTAAATAGTTTTTATCCCAGAGCTATAATTGCAATTAATAATGAGCTTAAAGACCACCAGTAGTGAATAATTAGTTGGACTGTGTTACTTGGCCTGCAGTGTAGATGTTTGTATTTTTAGTGGGGGACTTTTAGTGGGTGGGGAGTGTTTGGGGAATTTTATGCGTGTGCATGTGTCTGGTCTCTGGGTGTCTGTGAATTTCGTTGTATGGGTATACTGTGTATATACTTACAATGACAAATAATAATAATAATAATAATAATAATAATAATAATAATAATAATAATAATAGTAGTAGTAGTAGTAGTAGTAGTAGTAGTAGTAATTATTATTACTATTATTACTATTATTACTATTATTATTATTATTATTATTATTATTATTATTATTATTATTAGTAGTAGTAGTAGTAGTAGTAGTAGTAGTAGTAGTAGTAGTAGTAGTAGTAGTAGTAGTAGTAGTAGTAGTAGTAGTAGTAGTAGTAGTAGTAGTAGTAGTAGTAGTATCCTGAGCTCCAGGATCCATACCCCCTATTTGAATCCATAGTTTCAGAATTTAACAAGTAACCTATTTTACAGAAAAACAAGCCTCTACTTTCATCTCCCCCCCACACCGTAAAAGAGAAATCCATTCACATGCAGACACACATACACAAATGCGCAATCACAAGAAAGGGGAGGGGAAAGAGAGGATGAGGAAAGTGAAGAAAAGTGAGGGGAAGGAGAGAGGGGGGTACACACATACACACACTCTCCTCCACACACTCTCCTCTCTCTTCCCCTCAGACACACACATACATTCACAGACACAAAGAAAGAGAGGAGGGGGGAAAATTAAAAGAGCACAATACCTAAAAGAGGAATAACTCAGGCTGTGTCTTTCTCACCTCTGTAACTAAACTAATGCACCCTAAACTAATGCACAAAACAACGGAGGAAGGAAGCAGGCACCACCACCCCATCGCCACCACCGGGAGGAGAGCGCCTGGGCCTTCCTCTTCCTCCCGGCCTTTCTCCACCCCATCACCACCGCCGCTGCTGGGAGGAGAGCAGCCGGCTCTTGCCCTGCCTCCCAGCTCTCCCCCACCCAAGTTGCTGCTGCCGCCGGGACGCAAAGACAGACCTCCCGCTTTGCGCACGCGGGGTAACAGAGTAGCAGTAGTACAGGTATACACCAGGGTGCAATAACCAAAATATCTTCCCTGAGATGATGAAGACACCAAGCACCAGAGTAGTGTTGATAGCAGATGTTGCATTATTTACAGAATATACAGGCATATTTACAGCTAGGTCTTTGTTCTCAGTCCCAAAATAATGCACAATAGTTTCCACAGAGTTTAGTGCATATATCAGAGTCAATGTCCAGTAAATAAGTTCAGTAGTTGTATACCATACGTTCCGTCCAAATAGCCAGAGTTCATCTTCAGTTCCAAGCATGTAGACACAGCTTCCTCCAGGATTCTCCAGCACAGGAACACGACGACTCTTCTCCACGAACACACCAAGCATCACCACCAACAACCCACAACTCACAAATTGTGTGTGCTTGTTCTGCTAGTTTTATCCCAGTATTGTCCAATCCTGTGATTGCATTCACAGCTGTTCCCATTACCTCAGCTGTATATATTCAAGCTTTACTTCACCTTACAGTACTGATCCTGACAATACTTATTGTTATGTTACAGAACTTGATTTAACAATTCTATCCAGGTTTAGCCCAAACCTGTCAATCTCCTCCAATTGTTAAATCATTAAATTTTGTTTATACATTCATCTACATCATTAAATTGTATTTCCATTATTACACTTTGTAGTACATTCACATTTTACATTCCATTTCACATTTTACGTTCACTTCATTCCCAACATTGTACATGCTTTTTCATGTTTAGTTGGTCCTAATACCTTTGTTAAGCTGTCAGCAACATTCTTCTCAGTCTCACAATAAATTAGTTTGATTAGACCATTTTCTATACTTTCTTTCACATTTTGGTAACGTATGTCTGTGTGTTTTGACCTGCTTTTTACATTTGGAGAATTTGCCATTTGTATCACAGCTTGGTTATCTTCATTTACAGATATTGGATCCTTTAAATTTATTCCTAGATCTTGGGCTGTTTGTAAAATATAAGGTCTGTACAAAGTTCTGATAGAGCTGCATATTCAGATTCAGCTGATGAAAGTGATATAAACTTCTGTCTAGCTGTTTTCCAGTTAACTGTGCTATCAGCCAAATGTACAGTCATTCCTGACATGGACCTTCTTGTAAACAATGTCATTCCCATAGTTTGCATCTGCATACGCTGTTATTTTCAATTCTCCTTTAGGTTCTAAATACAATTCCTTGTTTTGGGTTTCCTTTAAATATCTTAACACCCTTTTTGCAGCTTGCCAGTGTTTCTCATTTGGCTTACTCACATTCCTGGACAATAGATTCACTGCAATAGATATATCAGGTCTCGACCATCTACTCAAGTATAACAGACTTCCAATCAATGATCTATACATTTCACTATCACATTCAGGACCTGTCACATTTTCCTTTTCAAATTCCACATTCATAGGAGTTATAGCACCCTTGCAATTTTCTGTTTTATAATAATAATAATAATAATAATAATAATAATAATAATAATAATAATAATAATAATAATAATAATAATAATAATAATAAAATTTATTGTCATTGTAAGTATATACACAGTATACCATACAACGAAATTCACAGACACCCAGAGACCAGACACATGCACACACATAACATTCCCCAAACACTCCCCACCCACTAGAAGTCCCCACTAAAAATACAAACATCTACACCTCAGGCCAAGTAACACAGTCCAACTAATTATTCACTACTGGTGGTCTTTAAGCTCATTATTAATTGCAATTATAGCTCTAGGATAAAAACTATTTAGAAAACGTGTGGTCCGAGTCTTAATTGTTCTATATCTTCTGCCAGACGGTAACAGTTCAAAAAAGTTATAAGCAGGATGGGAAGAGTCTCTCAGGATGCTGTGTGACTTCTTCAGACAGCGGGATGTGAAGATGTCATCCAGGGTTGGTAGCTGGAGCCCGATGATATTCTGGGCAATTTTAATGGTTCTCTGTAGAGCTTTTTTGTCCGCTACAGAGCTACTCCCAAACCATGCCAGAATGCCATAAGTTAGGACACTCTCAATGGTGCTACGGTAGTAGGACAGAAGTAAATGCTGTGATAAATTTAACTTCCCGAGCATTCTCAGGAAATACAGCCTCTTCTGTGCCTTCTTTATTAGCATGTTGGCATTTATAGTCCATGAGAGGTCCTCTGAGAAGTAAGTACCCAGAAATTTAAAACTACCAACTCTCTCCACTTCCTCACCGTTTATGTACAGTGGTAAATGTACATTTCTCTTCCTCCTAAAATCAATTATGAGTTCTTTAGTTTTTTTGATGTTAAGTGTGAGATGATTTTCTTTACACCATAGTATCAATCTTTGTACTTCCTTTCTATAAGCAGACTCATTGTTCTTATTTATGAGTCCCACCACTGTTGTATCATCCGCAAATTTAATAATTGCATTGGTGTTATATAGTGGGGTGCAATCATGTGTGTACAGGGAATAGAGGAAGGGACTTAGCATGCAGCCCTGGGGAGCTCCTATACTTAGTACCAGGGTAGAAGAATGGTGGGATCCCATCCTTACTGACTGTGGCCTATCTGTCAGAAAATCCTTTATCCACATGCAGATCTCCTGAGGTAATCCCAGGTTGATCATTTTTAAAAACAACCTATTTGGTAGAATGGGGTTAAAAGCAGAGCTATAATCCACAAACAACAGCCTCGCATAAGTTCCCTGTTGTTCTAAGTGGCTCAATACAGTATGGAGTACGATGGACACAGCATCATCAGTAGATCTATTTCTCCTGTATGCAAATTGCCATGGATCCAAAGAAGGTGGAAGACTAGCCTTAATGTAATCCAGCACCAATCTCTCAAAACATTTCATAATAACAGATGTTAAAGCTACTGGTCTATAATCATTGGGAGATACCACAGCTGACTGCTTCGGGACTGGCACTATAATAGATGTCTTCAGGCAAGTGGGGACAGAACACTGCAACAAGGATAGATTGAAAATATCCGTAAAAACTCCAGCTAATTCTGCAGCACAGCCCCTAACAACTCGTCCCATGATTCCATCTGGTCCAGCTGCCTTTCGAATATTAATATTCTGGAAAGCACGTCTCACATCTGAAATCTGCACTACTAGTGGTTGTCTGTCGATGGTAGATTCTAGTGATGTATTATGGACAGTAGGTGCTGGGATAATGGTTGTTCCTGTTTCCACCTCAAAACGGCTGAAAAATTGATTTAACTGCTCAGCCAAAAAATCACTGCTGCTACACAGACTGTTTTTGTTACTCTGACCAGTGATTTGTCGTAGGCCGTGCCACACTCGGCGAGTGTCAGAACTTTCAAGGTGTTGTTCTCTGGCTGTACATAGCTTTGGCATCCCTAATGCCCCTTTTCAGTTTAGCTCTGGCCTCTCTATACTGTAGTTCATCACCAGAATGAAAAGCAGCATTTCTGGCTTTTAATAAAAGGCGCACTTCTCTATTTAGCCAAGGCTTGTTGTTAGAAAACACTTGTACTTGTCTTGTGATAGTAATAACATCGATACAGCTTTTGATATAAAACAGTACTGTCGAGGCATAAGTATCAACATTGTCCTCCTCGAACAGTGTCCAATCAGTGCTCCTAAAGCAATCTTGAAGTTGCTCAGTTGCATCCACTGTCCACACTTGTATTTCTCTAATTGATGGTCTGATTCTTTTAACAAGGGGTCTGTAAGATGGAATCAAAAAAAGAGATATATGATCTGACTGTCCCAAGCTAGGCAATGGCTTCGTCTTATATCCATGCATGATGTTACAATATACCTGATCCAAGGTATTTTCCCCTCTAGTGGGACAGTCCACATACTGATAAAAGTTAGGGAGGACGGTCTTTAAATTGGCTTGATTGAAATCACCTGCTACCACCAGCACTCCATCTGGGTAGGCCTGCTGCTGTTTGCTGATAGCAGTTAACAAACAACTCAAAGCTGTGGTTGTGTTAGCATCAGGAGGTATATATATTGCTGTTATTATAACAACATTAAACTCACGAGGCAGGTAAAAGGGGCGGCATTTCACTGCCAAATACTCCAAATCAGGAGAACAGTGAATGTCCATTATTTTAACATCTGTGCTCCAATTATCGTTCGTATAAACACAAACCCCTCCACCTCTGCTCATCCCAGATTCAATAGACCTGTCTGCTCGATGTACTCTGCGTCCTTGTAGTTCAATTACCTCCCCTGGGATGGAAGAATCAAGCCATGTCTCTGTAAAGATCATAACGCAACAGTCTCGAATATTTTTCTGTAGGGAGATAGTAAGTTCCAACTCCTCAATCTTGTTGGGTAGAGATCTAACATTTGAGACAAAATGACTTGACAATGCAGGCTTGTGAGGATTTTTGCCTAACCTCACTCGTAGACCAGCCCTGCAACCTCTTTTCTGCTTGCGTTTTCTCCGTGTTCTTCTCTTCCTGACAGGGAGAGCAGGGGGAGTAACCCCCCGATATGCAGGCCGTCTTAAAAGCTCAGCTGGGATGTTGTAAGTTGAGACCCTCGATACAAAGTTGCAACTGTCTCTGCCAATAGATAATAATTCTTGTCGACTGTAAGTTACTTGTGCCTGAGCACGTAGAGTCCATAATAAGGACCGATTTCTGGAATGCCTAGCCGCTGCAAATACTTGCACCGCCATCTTGACCAACTGTCAACATTGGGAGCTTTTATATTGTTTCAACAACTTCAGTATTTTATTTCTGGGTTATTTTAAATCCTTTATCATACCTCTTTATTTCAACTCCTAAATAGTTTCTAATTTCACCCAAGTCCCTTAATTTGTAGTTTTTCTTCAACATTTTAATTATGTTATTGACAGATTTCTCATCTCTTGTAAATATGGCTATGTCATCCACAAATACCAAAATGATAGCTTTTTCATCCCTTTTGGTAAATAAACATGGATCTGCTTTTCCAGGTAAAAATCCATTATCTATGAATGTTTTACTTAAATGCTTATTCCACTCATACCCACTCTGCTTCAATCCATACAGGCTTTTCTTGAGTAACCAACATTTGCCTTTCTTCTCTATGTTTGGCGGTAACTTCATGTAAATTGTGTGCTGTAAGTCTGCATTCAGATAAGCTGTTTCAATATCCACATGCCTCGAAACTAGATTGTGTTTGGCTGCATATGCTAACACAAACCTCAAGGTTTCTGGCCTCAGAGCTGGTGCAAACACCTGGTCATAATCACTAGTTGTCTGAGAGTAACCTTTTGCAACTAGTCTTGCCCTATATCTCAGATTGCCATCTGCATCCATTTTCTTTTTAAATATCCACCGGCACCCAATAATTTTAGTATTAGAAGGTTCCACAATTTCTTCATATACTCTGAGCTGTTTTAGAGAATTTAGCTCCTTCTCTAATGCTTCCTTCCACTTATCCTGCTCTTCCTTAGGCATCTTACATATATCTTCATAAGTTTCAGGTTCAGCTACATTTAAAAAGTAATAGGTTTCAGATTGATACCTTTCAGGTGGTCTACACTCCCTTGTTGATCTCCTAGGCATCACACACTCCTCCTCAGGAGTTTCCCTTTCCTCTGATGTAGAAGGTAATTCACTATCTGGCTGCAGTTCAACAGGTTCTGATTCTTTCTTTATTCCCTGTTCTGGCTGTGAGCTTTCCCCATCATCACTTTCCCCATTCTCCTGCATATCATGTGTGTGGATGATGGTCTCTGGAGGCATACTAATCTGGTCCCAGTAGGCATGTTCGTTAAATGATGCACTACTGCCAATGACTACTTTGTTAGTTTTGGGTAAACCAAATCTAAATGCTTTTCTGTTTTGCTGGTATCCCAAAAAATACATTAGCTTAGCCTTCCTATCAACCTTTCTCCTGGTCTCCTTAGGAATATGCACCCACGCAGGTGACCCAAATACATGCAGAAATTTTAAATTTGGCTTTCTTCCTGTCCAGATAGTATAAGGTATATCATTAATCCCACTGTGCCAAAGTATGTTCAAATAAAAATTTGCGCAAAGAATAGCTTCTCCCCAGTAATGGCAGGAAGTTTACTTCCTCTTATCATGGCCTCTGCCATGTTTTGGAGTGTTTGGCCTCTTCTCTCTATAAATGCATTTTGCGTTGGAGTGTAAGGTTCAGATTTTCTATGAGATATCCCATGCTTTCTCAATATAGACTGGAACTTTGTATTTGTGAATTCAGTCCCATTATCTGTCTGTATCTGCTTTACTTTTCTGCCTGTCTTCCTTTCCACAAATCTCAACCACTTCTCAAATTCAATGTGTGTTGAGCTTTTGTCCTTCATCAAATAACAGAATCCAGATCTTGACTTCTGGTCTTGAATTGAAAGAATGTACTTTGCTCCTCCCAAAGATGCTCTTTTAGGGCCTATTAAATCTATTGATACAAGGTCTAAAATGTTGTCAACTTTTATGTTACTGTGTTTTTTAACAGGAGCACATTTACTTTTAGCTACTTGATAGGCTTGGCAATTAATGTATTTATCACACTGCCTTAAATTCACTCCAGTTGAATTCTCTATAGTCTTACGTAATGTCTTATAATTTGCATGTCCCAATCTCAAATGCCACAAGTGAATACAATCTTTATGAGGACATACATTCTCATAGAAATTGTTTGCTTTACACTGTTCAATCTATATAGATTGTTTCTGATATAGCATGTTAGCTTTTCATTCTTTTCTCCAGTAATAACACATTTACTCCTGTAGAATGTGCTAGTAAATCCCTCCTTAGCTAATTGGCTAACTGATAGTAAATTGTGTTTTAGCTTTGGCACATATAATACATCTATTGGCTGTGTTAAACATGGTAATTTTACTTTACCTTTGCCCATAATTTTGGCACTTACTCCATCAGCCAACATTACTTGCTGATCAAACACTGCCTTAAAATTGGATATCAGCTTTTTATCTTTACACATGTTAGCTGTTGTCCCTGAGTTGACAATCTATTCTTCTTTGTGGTGTTTGGTGTTATAAATAGTCTCTGTTAGGTTTGTTGCATCTTTATCACATCGTGGTTGTTTTCTTTCTTTCTTCTTAAATTTACAATTTTTAATTAGATGTCGTCTGGAACCACAGGCAAAACATCTCTTCCCAGGTTGGATATTCGCAGCTGTGACCTCCTCCTCCCCAATTTCACTCGGCTTGTTTTTCTCATTAGAGGGTTTGGAGTCACATAGTTGCTGATTATCTTTTCTCTTCTGCTCCTCCTCTAGAAGCCTACTGGTTACATTTAATACTGTCAGCTCGACTTGTGGAAGTACTTCTAAATTTGTTACGAACTGGTCATATGTTTTGTCTAGTGAAGAGAGAATTATGAAAGCTTCCTGTAGCTCAGTGAATGTTATAAGTCCATTATCATTGTTTTCATTAGCTCTAAATGCTGGAGCATACTCCCACCAGTTTGCAATCTGGTACGAAATAGCCTTCTTGCAATTTGGCTTTGGCTTCCAATGCTGACTTGTACAAAGAGTCCCCTTAAATCCTCCCATGCCTGTCTTGCAGAAGTTTGGCTTCTAATATGGATTAGGAGACGGTCTTCTAGAGTCAACCCAATTATTGCAAGTGCTTTGGAATTCTTTTTCTTTGTTCTATGATTCAGCACAGCTGGTGGTTTCTCAATAATGTCCCATAATGATTCCTTCTGGGGCAGTAACTGGACCTTTTGCTGCCAAGTGGAGTAGTTATCTCCATTTAGCTTCTTAATACACAGTCCTGACATTAGCATCTCACTTGCCATTTTCACAAACTGTAGACAAAAGCTGTTTTTACTCACTTCTGCTGCTTACACACCCCGTGGCTCTTCCTTCTGGATTTACTCAGGTCAGCAATATCACTGGTATCTTCCTGGGCATGTATCTGGGTGTACACCTGGGCCCATAACCATTGACAGAGTAGCAGTAGTACAGGTATACACCAGGGTGAGATAACCAAAATATCTTCCCTGAGATGATGAAGACGCCAAGCACCAGAGTAGTGTTGATAGCAGATGTTGTATTATTTACAGAATATACAGGCATATTTACAGCTAAGTCTTTGTTCTCAGTCCCAAAGTAATGCAGAACAGTTTCCACAGAGTTTAGTGCATATATCAGAGTCAATGTCCAGTAAATAAGTTCGGTAGTCGTATACCATACGTTCCGTCCAAATAGCCAGAGTTCCTCTTCAATTCCAAGCACGTAGACACAGCTTCCTCCAGGATTCTCCAGCACAGGAACACGATGACTCTTCTCCACAAACACACCAACCAGCATCACCACCAACAACCCACAAATCATGTGTGCTTGTTCTGCTAGTTTTATCCCAGTATTGTCCAATCCTGTGATTGCATTCACAGCTGTTCCCATTACCTCAGCTGTATATATTCAAGCTTTACTTCACCTTACAGTACTGATCCTGACAATACTTATTGTTATGTTACAGAACTTGATTTAACAATTCTATCCAGGTTTAGCCCAAACCTGTCACGGGGGCTTGCATGAAGGGGTGAGGGAGCGCTCACATGGCACTGACACGTGCACGCGCAAAGCAGCTATGGGGAGGGCAGTGGGGTTGGGTGGGAGGTCTGTCTTCATGGCCCGGTCAGGCTCAAGCCACGGACCGGCAATGGGCCACGGCCCGGGGGTTGATGACCTCTGGTCTACAGGACACCCTCTTCTGCTCACTTCTATTCACCCTTCTTGAAAGACAGCCCTGACAATTGCTTTGTGTTTGGGTGAGAAGTGGTTAACTAGTGAAAAAAGGAATCTGCTTTTGAGGTGATAGATGGGGGCAAGGATGAGGTTCTGATATAACATATATGAAGTACTGGCTTTACAATTTAGGACAACACATGCTATTTGATTCACGTGTGCTTGGCATTCATAATCAGCATTTTACACAAGTAATCATATCTTGTACCTGTAATTGAAATATAATTTCACTATTTCTTTACTATAATGATATTCTATATGCATTTTTGTATCCTCATTTCATCTCACAGTAACTGTCTCTTCCCGCTTGGCGCTCACAGAAACATTCTCAAGGCCAACTCAGAAGACTGTAACATGTTTCAAAATAC
Source organism: Pogona vitticeps (assembly GCF_051106095.1). Lineage (NCBI taxonomy): Eukaryota > Metazoa > Chordata > Lepidosauria > Squamata > Agamidae > Pogona > Pogona vitticeps. The sequence continues at coordinate 14,715,186 of NC_135791.1, read as the reverse complement.
ACAGCGGTTCATACATTCACAAACTTGGCAGCCACTAACCCTGGGATGCATTTTTGGATATTTTTCTCACATCTACCACGGCCAATAGGATGAGACCCAACAGGCACACATAGGGTTCAGAAGACCAATAAGGGGATGCTGGGCTTATTGTATTTTGTGTAAGAATCTTATAAAATGTGGAGGCGATGGATTTACTAACTTCAAGGTTGATGGGTGCATAGATTCAGCTGTCAGTATTGTGGAGGCTTTAAAGTCCAGTTTCTAGATGTTTTTAAAATCATTCATTTCCCCCAATATCAACTATTTTCTATGATGAACTATACATACAAAAAAGTTTAGTATATTTGATTTAGTTGTCCTCTATTTTAAGGGAATAAATAACGACAAGTCCTGAGATGCTTAACAAATTTATTGCAGCAGTAGTGAGGTTTGCTTGTTTATTTGTTCTACTTTGACGACAGTACTTTTTGTCTTCCTGGAGTGTGAAAAACATGTATAGGGCGGCCATGTGCTTTCTCTCTCCACCCCATTACCTCCTGACATGGGTGAAAATTAGTAAAACTGATGATTGAAGAAAGGAGAATGAACCCTAGACAATATCCTTAATTCTGATGTTTTTGTTTTTATTCTATCTTCATTTTATTTTATGATGTTTTACAGTCTTCCTTATTGTTAATTGTAGTATATTTCTTACATTTTATTTGGTAGCTCTTCTAAATCTTGTTATTCTGTCATTGTTGTCGTTTATATTGTTGTAAACTGCCCAGAGTGGCCTTGGCAGTGAAATGGGTGGTATAAAAATCAAACAAACAAACAAACAAATATTAGTCTGTGAACTGTCTCAGGTTCTTTTTTTCTTTCTTTTCCCCCTTGTCTCTCTCTTTCCCTCCCTCCCCCCTCTCTAATTGTCTTTCTCTTTCTCTCTCTGCCTTCCTTCCTTTCTTCCTTCCTTCTCCCTCTCTCCCTCTCTCCTTCCTTCTTTCTTTCTTTCTTTCTTTCTTTCTTTCTTTCTTTCTTTCTTTCTTTCTTTCTTTCTTTCTTTCTTTCTTTCTTTCTTTCTTTCTCTCTCTCTCCCTCCCTCCCTCCCTCCCTCCCTCCCTCCCTCCCTCCCTTCCTTCCTTCCTTCCTTCCTTCCTTCCTTCCTTCCTTCCTTCCTTCCTTCCTTCCTTCCTTCCTTCCTTCCTTCCTTCCTTCCTTCCTTTATTCTTTTCTTTAATTCTTTCCTTCTTCCTTCCTTTCCTTCCTTCTTTCTTTTTTCTTTCTGTCTTTCCTTTGTTCTTTTCTTTCATTCTTTTCTTTCATTCTTTTCTTTCATTCTTTCATTCATTCATTCTTTCTTTCTTTCTTTCTTTCTTTCTTTCTTTCTTTCTCTCTCTTTAATGCTATCTCTAATTTTCTCTCTCTTTTTATTTTTATTTTTCTCTCTTCCTTCCTTCCTTCCTTCCTTCCTTCCTTCCTTCCTTCCTTCCTTCCTTCCTTCCTTCCTTCCTTCCTTCCTTCCTTCCTTCCTTCCTTCCTTCCTTCCTTCCTTCCTTCCTTCCTTCCTTCCTTCCTTCCCTCCCTCCCTCCCTCCCTCCCTCCCTCCCTCCCTCCTTCCTTCCTTCCTTCCTTCCTTCCTTCCTTCCTCCCTCCCTCCCTCCCTCCCTCTCTTTCTCTCTCTGCCTCTATTATTTTCTTTCTTACTTTCTCTCTTAGTTTAAATTCTATTAATAAAAACACCTTACAGTCATTATGGTTTTTCTGTTTCATCAATTTAAAAATTCAGTGTGAAAACACTTGTATTCTTGCATGAACACCAAATTAATTGAATGAAATATTTTGACTCCAGCTCCCAGAATCCCCACACAGCATAGACAGTGGTAAAGAATCACTGGAATGTATGAGTCCAATAGACATGGAAGCCAAAACTAACTAATAAAGATAACATCAATCTTTGTGCCAATGACATGGCCATGAAAGGTCTCACAACTTCTTGACATACAGCATTTCTAAAGATGTTTCAAGTCACATGATCACTAAGAAGTTGTTGATGGTTAAGCCAAAGAAAGATGAATGGTGTCTGCTTATGGGTATGCTTGAGAAACACAAAATTTCTGATTCTTTGAATATGTTTTATAACAGAACAGAGGCAAGTTCTGAGGGGATGGGAACCCTTGTATACCACCCAAGCCCAGTGTTTGGTCAGCTGCACCACAGCCTCTTGAATTTTCACATCTTGCAGAAATCATAGAAGAACCATTTGCTATTTAAATGAAAAACATGCACCCTGGCTAGTCAGAACAGGAAGTGACAGGCTGATCACTTCCAGTTTCTGAAAAAGGCTAACTCTGAATTAAATGAAGCCTGCTGGCAAAATCATATTTAAATGGCATATTCCATACCTTGTAGATTCTATGGTGAAATTGGGGAATGGGGGGGGAGCACACACTGGGGCGCAAGAAACTGAGAGAAGGCCCTCCTGGAAGATCTTGAAAAGCAAATGGAGTTGGGTGTCATCAGCACACTGGTAGTATCAAACCAAAAAATTCTGGAAAGCCTCTTTCAGGTTTTTCATGTATATATGAAACAGTGTGAGGAATCATGGAACCTGAGACAGTTCACCAGATAATGATCAATGTGTTGAACAGGAGTCACTCAGCACCACTACAATTCACAAAGTGACATCATGCAAGAGAAAATCCCAGAACCTGACTCCTTTTTTCATCAGTTAACCACTTTTCACCTAAACACAAAGAAATTGTCTGCTGTTTTTCAACAAGGGTGAATAGCAGTGAGCAGAAGAGTGTAGACCATCTTCACTGCTGCCATTGGTGTTGTTAACATTCAGACTGCCTTTTACTGTGTAAAGCTTGGAATCCTTTTTCCTGCTGGCAGCACAGGAACAATATTTTGCAGCAATATTGGGCCGTTTCCTGGCTTTTTGAAGCACAATATCCCACATTCATAAACTGAAGAATTGAATTTCCTGGCTTTTTAAAATGGGAGTTTTCTTGAGAATCCCCTAGACTGCAAAGAAAACAAACCTGTCCATTTTAAAGGAAATGAACCCTGAGTGCTCACTGGAAGTACAGATCCTGAAGCTGAGGCTTCAATACTTTGGTCATCTCATGAGAAGAGAAGACTCCTTGGAAAAGACCCTGATGTTGGGAAAGTGTGAAGGCAAGAGGAGAAGGGGATGACAAAGGACGAGATGGTTGGACAGTGTCACTGAAGCTACCAACATGAATTTGACCCAACTCCTGGAGGCAGTGGAAGACAGGAGGGCCTGGCGTGCTCTGGTCCATGGGGTCACAAAGAGTCAGACACTACTTAACGACTAAACAACAACAACTGTTTGGTAGAGATGTGATTCATTTACCAACCGAAACAACTGATCCATGGTTTGCTGCTATGCCCCCTCCAGTGGATACCTACCCAGGAGCAGTGCCCTGCCCCACCTCCTCAGGGCTAGTCCTGACTACTGAATTTCTGCCATTGTTGGTTACCCTTACAGATGTTCATATTTGTGTTTTGGGGTTACAGCTCCCAGAATTCCCCTGGCAGTATGGCTAATCACAGGTGATGCATTGTGCTGCTTAAGAAATTCCAGGAAGTGTTTTAAAAAGTGCCCCCAAATACTGTTATTTCTATTACTATTGTTACTTTTGTTTTGACTTACTGTATATACCACCTCATAGTGCTATATATTGCCCCTTTTCCCCAGTGAGCTCTACGTTGTGCAAATGGATCTTTTTCTAACCACAGTTCATACTTACAACAACCCTGCAAGGTATTGCAGGCTTAAAGAGAGTGAGTGGTCCCAGATTACACTGTGAGTTTCACAGTTTAATAGGAACTAGAATCCAGGTTTCCTAAATCTCACAGTCAAACTCTCTGACCTCTACACCAGACTTGCTCTCAGTGTTTGTAAGTGCATTTCCATAAACCAGTTGGAGCTTGTGGAGAAGCAGAACACATGGTGTTCAATTTAAAAAAAAAAGAAAGAAAAAGAAAGAAAAGAAAAGAAAAGAAAAGAAAAAAATAATACATCACACATTAATTGTGCAGTTCCTTGCCAGAAAAATATTTGCAACCTCCTTGGGCAATATCATAATAAATATTCAGTTTAACTTTAAATGTATTGATTTCTCTATATAATTCTCTATACATCCAGGCTGCTCCCCAAAATACTTGCCGTGGCTCTGTCTGCTCCAGTTACCTACTTCAGACTCTGTTTTTGTATTTTAGAAAAAAAGGGCAATTACATATACTTGACTTTAGATTAGCAATTTTACAAAACCAGTTCAGTTGCCAACAGTATGTGGGGTTTCATTACAGGGCAGTTGAAAGCAATGATATTGGAATGCCAGTTAAAGCAGTTATCAACTTGATGAAACATACAAATTATGTCTAGAAGCTACTTTCCTGCCACTTTGGGTATAGTCACTTCACTGGCAATACCCACAGAAAGAGATTTAGGTGAAAATATTCTCAAGATGGCTGGAGTTGTTTACATTGCTTGAAACAGTGGCTTAGTTTTGATGCAACACTAAACCATAGTTTGCATTTAATATGATCAGGCAATTCATGGTTTATACAAATTTCCTCTCTCATAATCTTTCCTGAAACTCCCCAGATGGTATTACAGTTTGCTTAAAAGGCAAAGCAAAATCTCAAGCTAGGGTGTGCTGGTTCAAACTATGGTTCACAATTTGACTTCAAATTTAGTTTGAAACTCCTGGTTTGTTGGCTACTTGCAAACTAGAGTTTGTCCAACAGAATTCTTCACATGTTTACCAGTGTTAAAAGATCCAGGGTGCTTCTGAACAGAAGGAAACATTGTGACATTAACCTATAAAATCCTAAACTACCTGAATCCTAAACTATCTAAATAATCTTACCCACATTCCTATCCAATTGCCGAGGTCCATATCAGAGGGTCTGTTCCAATGTCAGAAGATCCATGAACACACTGTACATGTGTGTACACTTTACATCAAGTAAATTCAACTTACAGTGGCCCTATGGAACCAGTCTAGAAATATCTGGATGGTCCAAAACACATTTCAAAGGCTTCACTCTTTATGGTATGGGAGGATGTACTTCTAATGTAGAAATGCATTGACTAGATCATGACAACCTATGTATAAATGAACTATCTTTACATTCTGAAAAATGCAAACTAGATTTTAAAAAAATCCTTAAAATATATTTAAGCTGCAACTTATACTTACACAAATTCATCCCTATTAAAGAACTATAAAGGAAACTGACTGTTTTACCCTGTTCTAAAAAATGACAAGAAAATTGGAGCTAAATGAGTGTTTTCAAGAAGATTCTTGTCATTTTGCTTTTTAAAAAGTTGTAAAAGCCTCTGTTAAAAAAATAAAAAAATGGACTCTCTTTTGTAATTCAAACAGTCTTGATGGAGTTTTGACTGAATAAATAACAGGTATTGTGGGTATATAATAGGCTGTACATGTGTGGTTTTTACATGGTGCTGGAAAGAAAGTCATGGAGGTGCTAGATACAAATCCTAGAGGAGTGTGATCTACATATACTTCTTCCTGCCCCAAAGGAGCCAAAGACAGCTTTAGTAGATGGACTTGGTTTGTCATTTGAAGCTTCTTAACTTTTGGCCAAGCAATACATTACAGACCGGCTTTCCTTCAAAGAAGGGGTTCAGTAAGTGCTGAAAACATCCAATTATCCATAGCAGGACCTTTCCACACCTCTTCCAGTTCATAAGTAAGTGTTGTGATTAGTTATCAGAAGGGAAACACAAGCTTCTTTTGCATGTATGCTCACTCAGTTGTTAAGGTCTGCCTAATGGATTCCACTCCTTCATGGATTGCTGCCTTGTCGTGGCAAAGGGGCTTGAGTAACTCAGAGAAGCTATGGGCTATGCCATGCACGGACACTCAAAACAGACAGATCATAGTGGAGAGTTCTGACTAAAGGCAATCCACCTGGAGGAGGAATTGGCAAGCCACTCCATTATCTTTGACAAGAATATCCCATGAACAGAAACAAAAGGCTAAAAGATATGATGCTGGAAGATGGGTCCCTAAGGTCAGAAGGCATCCAACACGTTACTGAGGAAGAGCAGAGGACAAGTACAGGTAGCTCCAGAGCTAATGAAGTGGTTGGGCCAAATCTGTGGACGTGACCGGAAGTGAAAGGAAAGTCCCCTGCTGCAAAGAGAAATACTGGAATGTAAGATCTACAAACCTTGGAAAGCTGGAGGTGGTCAAACAGGAGATGGCAAGAATAAACATCGACATCCTGGGCGTCAGTGAACTAAAATGGACAGGAATGGGTGAATTCAACTCAGATGATTATCATATCTACTGTTGTGGCCAATCATCCTGTAGAAGGAATGGAGTAGCCCTCATAGTCAACATAAGAGTGGGAAAAGCTGACCTTTCAACATCACAGTAATTCATGTTTATGCACCGACCACCAATGTTGAGGAGACTGAAATTGACCAATTTTATGAAGACTTACAACACCTTCTAGAAATTACACCAAAGAAAGATGTTCTTCTCATTATAGGGGATTGGAGTGCTAAAGTAGGGAGTCAAGAGATAAAAGGAACAACAGGTAAGTTTGGCCTTGGAGTTCAAAATGAAGCAGGGCAACTGCTAATAGAGTTTTGTCAAGAGAACAAGCTGGTCATCACAAATACTTTTCCAACAACACAAGAGGCAACTCTACACATGGAAATCACCAGATGGGAAATACCATAATCAGATTGATTATATTCTCTGCAGCAAAAGCTGGAGAAGCTCTATATAGTCAGCAAAAACAAGACGTGGAGCTGATTGTGGCTCTGATCATCAGCTTTTTATAGCAAAATTCAAGCTTAAACTGAAGAGAATAGGAAAAACCACTAGGCTAGTCAGGTATAATCTAAACCAAATCCCTTATGAAGACACAGTGGAAGTGAAGAACAGATTTAGGGAACTTGATCTGGTGGACAGAGTGCCTGAAGAACTTTGGATAGAGGCTCGTAACATTGTACAGGAGGCAGCAACAAAAACCATCCAAAAGGAAAGGAAATGCAAAAAAGCAAATGGCTGTCCAACGAAGCCTTAGAAATAGCAGAGAAGAGAAGGGAAACAAAATGCTAGGGAAAGGAGGCAGCAACAAAAACCATCCCCCCAAAAAGGAAATGCAAGAAAGCAAAGTGACTCTCCAATGAGACCTTACAAATAGCAGAGAAGTGAAACAAAATGCAAGGGAGATAGGGAAAGTTACAGAAAATGGAATGCAGACTTCTAAAGAATAGCAAGGAGAGACAAGAGGGCCTTCCTAAATGAACAATGCAAAGAAATAGAGGAAAATAATAGAAAAGGAAAAAACAGAGATCTGTTAAAGAAAACTGGAGATATTAGAGGAATATTTTGTGCAAAGATGAACATGATAAAGGACAAAAATAGTAGGGACCTAACAGAAGCAGAAGATATCAAGAAGATGTGGCAAGAATACACAGAAGAATTATACCAGAAAGATTTTGATATCCCGGATAACTCAGATAGTATGGTTGCTGACCTTGAACGAGACATCCTGGAGAGTGAAGTCAAGTGGGCCTTAGAAAGCATGGCTAACAACAAGGCCAGTGGAAGTGATGGCATTCCAGTTGAATTACTTAAAATCTTAAAAGATGGCACTGTTAAGGTGCTACATTCAATATGCCAGCAAGTTTGGAAAACTCAACAGTGGCCAGAGGACTAGAAAAATATCAGTCTACATCCCAATCCCAAAGAATGTTCCAACTACCGTACAATTGCACTCATTTCACACACTAGCAAGATTATGCTCAAAATCCCACAAGGTAGGCTTCAGCAGTATGTGGACCGAGAACTCTCAGAAGTACAAGCTGGGTTTCAAAGGGGCTTAGGAACTTGAGACCAAATTGCTAACATGAGCTGGATTAGGGAGAGAGCCAGTTCCAGAAAAACATCTACTTCTGCTTCATTGATTACGCAAAAGCCTTTGACTGTGTGGGCCACAACAAACTATGGCAAGTTCTTAAAGAAATGGGAGTGCCTGACCACCTTATCTATCTCCTGAGAAACCTATACGTGGGACAGGAAGCAACAGTTAGAACTGGATATGGAACAACTGATTGGTTCAAAATTGGGAAAGGAGTATGACAAGTCTGTATATGTTCCTCCAGCTTATTTAATTTATATGCAGAATACATCATGCGAAAGGCTGGACTGGGGGAATCCCATGCCAGAATTAAGATTGCCAGAAGAAATATCAACAACCTCCGATATGCAGATGATACCATTCTGATGGCAGAAAGTGAGGAGGAATTAAGGGTGAAAGAGGAGAGTGCAAAACATGGTCTGAAGCTCAACATGAAAAGAACTAAGATCATGGCCACTGGTCCCATCACCTCCTGGCAAATAGAAGGGGAAGATATGAAGGCAGTAACAGATTTAACTTTCTTGGGCCCCATGATCACTGCAGATGGTGACAGCAGCCATGAAATCAAAAGACTCCTGCTTCTCAGGAGGAAAGTGATGACAAACCTCAACAGCATCTTAAAAAGCAGAGACATCACCTTGCCAACAAAAGTCCGAATAATGAAAGCTATGGTTTTTCCAGTAGTGATGTGTGGAAGTGAGAGCTGAGAAAGCTGACCACCGAAGAATTGATGCTTTTGAATTGTGGTGCTGGTGGAGGCTCTTGAAAGTCCCCTGGACTGCAAGGAGAACAAACCTATCCATTCTAAAGGAAATTAACCCTGAGTGCTCTCTCGAAGGGCAGATCCTGAAGCTGAGACTTCAATACTTTGGCCATCTCACAAGAAGAGAAGGCTCCCTGGAAAAGACTCTAATGTTGGGAAAATGTGTAGGCAAGAGGAGAAGGGGACGACAGAGGATGCAATGTTTGGACAGTATCATCGAAGCTAGCAACATCAATTTGATCTAGCTCTGGGAGGCAGTGGAAGACAGGGGGGCCTGGCGTGCTCTGGTCCATGGGGTCACGACGAGTCGGCCAGGAATAAATGACTAAAGAAGAAGAAGAAGAAGAAGAAGAAGAAGAAGAAGAAGAAGAAGAAGAAGAAGAAGAAGAAGAAGAAGAAGAAGAAGAAGAAGAAGAAGAAGAAGAAGAAGAAGAAGAAGAAGAAGAAGAAGTTCCAGCTTCTCATGGTAGGCTCCCTGTAATGTATAGTTTGGCCTTGGGAAGATTGCCACCTGAAGTTAACTGGTTGCCCATAGGTGAAACTGAATACAGTGTTTTGGAGTTTTGTAATCTTGTGCGCTGCCTTTGGTAGGTTTGGCTGGGAGGAACCTTTCCAGGCTGGGGTGACTGTCAATGTGTCCAGCGCTAACCAGTGGTTCATTCACTGTGATTGTTTCAAAGAGAGTCCCCCTCCCCATGTTACCTGAGGGATTAAAGGTAAAGGTAAATGTTCCCCTTGACATTTTTAGTCCAGTTGTGTCCAACTCTAGGGGGTGGTGCTCATCTCATTTTTCAAGCCGTAGAGCCAGCACTTGTCTGAAGACAGTTTCCGTTGTCACATGGCCAGCGTGACTAGGGAACAATGTTTTACCTTCCCACCGAGGTGGTACCTATTTATCTACAGTGGTGCCTCGCTAGACAGTTACCCCACATGACATTTTTTTCACTAGACATTGACTTTTTGCGATTGCTATAGCGATTCACAAAACAGTGATTCCTATGGGGGAATTCCGCTGGACAATGTTTGGTCCCTGCTTCGCAAACCGATTTTTGCTAGACAATGATTTTGACAGCTCCCTCCGCGCTCGCAAAATGGTTGTTTTCGTGACCTAAGCTTCGCAAGACAGCTATTTAAACAGCTGATCAGTGGTTCGCAAAGCGGCTTTCCTATGGCCAATCTTTGCTAGACAATGACGATTCTTCCCTATTGGAACACATTAAACAGGTTTCAATGCATTCCAATAGGGAAATGCTTTTCGCTAGACAATGATTTCGCTAAACAGTGATTTCAGTGGAATGGATTATCATCGTCTAGCGAGGCACCACTGTACTTGCATTTACATGCTTTCAACCACCGTCTTTTCTCATTTCATCCTTCTTGTAGGCATCTTTTTTGTGGGCTGTGTCTATGGGCTGAACCTGGGTGGGCATAAGCAAGAAGGGGCAGACCCTGCTTTCCTGGACAGGTACAATCTGTGGTTGCCATTCAGGAATGATTCTTGCACATGTACAGTTTGCTTTCTTTACCACAGACCTGGTTCCAGCCAGTCTGCTTCCCCTTTCTTGTCTGGACAAAGAAGATCAAATTCAGAACTTCCTCCCACATACGTGGCTTCTTGCTGATATAGAAACTTTATCTCTTGCAACTTTTTGTAGATTTGTACCAGGCTCACCACCCTATTTTCCCTCGCAAATCTCCATCTTCTCTTCAGGCCTGTGGTGCTGGTCTTTCTGGAACCCACACACTATGTCACTCATAACATCTGCTCTGCTTTTTTCCATCTCTGTTGTCTGTTAGAAGCAGTCTGCTGAAGTCTTTTCTGAAAGCAGTCATGCTTCTTCTTAGTTTGCATCTGTTCAACTGTAAGTAATGAGATGTTTTTATTCTTTCTCCAACTAATGTCTCAGAGTGAATTATTGAGACTCTTAGTGTCAATTGATGAAAGCAAGGGTGAACTAAACTGAGGGACCTGAAGCTAATTCTGCTCTGTTGGGCTACTAGAGGAATTTAATCAAAATTAAAAATTCTGCAGCAGTTTTCACCCATCCCTAAACCATAACAAATGGGTAATGGGTTAAACCCCAGTTGATGTGCCACAATCTTAATCATGAACTTTTTCTCTTTTTGTCTTTCTTCTCTCTAACACAAACACACAACTAGCATATGACAAATAACTGACCAATGTGTAGTGTTAAATTTGGGAGTGTGGGTATTTATCATGGTAAACCTCATAGCCAACCACTCTCCCCCCCCCCCCAATAAGGAGAGTTAAAATGCAGACAGGTGGATGAGTCCACATCAAAAAATGGGGAGGTGATTTTCTGAAGCTAATGTCTTATAATTATCTATTTGAAGGCCAAACCACCCTCAGAAACTTTGCATGGATAACTTTCAGTAACATAATGTTTTTGGAAAATCTATTTTTCTCCCACTTACTATGGGGATGGAAGTTAAACTCAGAAGAAACAGGAAAGCCTAAGGAATGTGGCAGGTAATTTCATTCATTCATGCTACTCAGAAAGTCCTGTTTCCCTGCTACACTCTCAGATATGGCTCCGTTACACCATAGTCATTCACCAATGTACTGTGCAATTCTCTAGCCTGCCCTCAGTATAAAGGGACCCCCATACTAGCTAATTTGCATCTGCTCCAGTGATAAGCTGAGGGAGAAAAGAAATGCAGAAAGACAAAATCGAATATATTTTCCCACCCTTTCTATCTGCTAATTCCCTCCTCAGCTAGATCTTTTGTTTTCTTTCCCCCCCCCCTTTGAAAGGGTGTCTTCTACTTTGATATATGTATATGTTAAACTAGAAGAAACCCTTTTAAAGGGTTCTAGTTTGATACACACACACACACACACACACACACACACACACACACACACATTAGTATCTTTAAACAAGAACGAATTTGAAGGGAAATCAATGCCATCCTGGAGCAGATCCACCACTGTTTTTGGAAGATAAACAGAGGGGCAGATTTTTCACCATTTTCAGTGCCCAGTTTTGCACCCACGCTGCTGAGTTTTCTCATAAACCTGGCACACAATGTCTCTGTTACCATATGAGTCGGAACAGCAGGCCAAAACCCCTGCTGGTGGCATCTGACGTCATCCCTGTTGCATGTAATAGAGCTCTTGTATCAACCGGGAGAGACCTGGCAGCTTCTTTCAAAGCATGACTGGGGACAACCTCGTTGCCATCGGATTTCCTGAAATGCTTGACTCTCGAGTATAAACAGTATTTTGTTGGCAGACAGGTTCCGCTGTGACTTAGGGTGAATTCATGCTCCACTTTCCTCCCTGCCTCTCAGCCACCATATGGTGGGTTCCCTGTAGGTCTGGGTTGAATGTGAAAGGTTCCAGCACATGGGTGACTGCCAATAGCCTCTAGCCATGCACATGAGATGAACTATTATTTTCTCAGTTTATGCTTCCTGCTTGCAATGATACTATAATCAGCAGGCCTGATGTTAGGATGCAGCATTCCGGACTGTCCCATGACAATTTGCTGCCTGAGGCAGAATACCAAGTGGTTCTCTCCCATTAACCCAAGGAAAACGGTATAGTACTCAAAGCCAGCCAAGTTGTTTTGGCATCAGAGGAAGAAAACCACTCAAACACTTTTTTCTTCTTGAGAAGGGGGAAGAATTATAATGCAACAGGATAAATAACAATTTGCTGCTCTTTTGTAGCATTTTAAATATGCTACCTGAAGCAGCTGCTCACTCTGCTTAATCATAGGGACAATCCTGACAACACTCTAAGTCTGGAAGCTCCTAGCAAATGTACTGGGTGGGCCCATTACTCATGCCCTGGCTGTCCTTTCTTCCAATATATCTCTCCCACCCACACCCACCACATCCCACTGTTATTCCTTCAAACCCAAAGTCCTGAGCAATGCAGTGGCAGGGATGCTGCAATGAATATACATGGGGATAACATGGCCACTCATTGGAACTCTGTTGTCATTGGAATCTGCTTCCTGGTGCCAGATTAGCCTGCTAAAAGAACCACTAATGTTTGAGGGGTTCACTGGATGGCATTTTGCTGAAGGTCTTCTTAAAGCCAGATCCTGGAAGTAATGAGTTAGCTAATGTAACTACTTACTTACAATTAAATAAATTCAGCCATACCACTTCAAAAGTTACCTTTATTGTCAACCTCTTAAATATTTTCACTCTCTTAGCCAAGGGTTAAAAACTAGAAAGATAAAGGGGGAAATATAGAATCATAGAATCTTTGTATGATTGGAAGGGACTTTGGAGGTCTTCTAGTCCAACCCCTTGCCCAAGGCAGGGGACATCATACCATACTGGACATCCTACCATCCCAAACAGATGGCTGCCCAATCTTTTCTTGACAACCTTCAGCAATGTGGCACCCACAACATCAGGAGGCAAGATGCTCCACTGCTTTGTGGTTCTCACTGTCATGAAATTCCTCCTTATTTCCAGGTTGGATCTCCCTTGGATGAATTTCCACCCATTGGTTCTTATCCTACCCTCAGGTGCAATGGAGAATAAATCGATGCCCTATTCCCTATGGCAACCCTTAAAATATTGGAAGACTGCTATAGTGTCTCCCCTCAATCTTCTCTTTGTTAAGCTAAATATACCTAGTTCTTTTAGTTGTTCTTCATAGGATTTAGCCTCCAGTCTCCTTATCATCTTTGTTGCTCTTTTCTGCACCTCTTCCAGGGCCTCAGCATCTTTTTTATATTGTGGTGACCAGAACTGGACACAGCAGTCCAAGTGCGGCTTCACTAGCACAGTATAGAGTGATACTATCACTTCCCGTGATTTTGATGCTATCCCCCTGTTGATGCAGCCTAGGACTATTTTCGCTTTCTTGGAAGCTGCAGCACACTGTTGACTCATCATTAGGTGATGGTCCACCAGGACACCTAAATCCCTCTCACAAGTACTACTATTGAGCCAGGCACCACCTATCCTCTACCTGTACATCTGGTTTCTCCTGCCAAAGTGCAGGACCTTACTTTTGTGCCACTGAACTACATCTTATTCGATAGGGCCTGTGATGATTTGTGTTTTTATGTGTATTAGAATGGGATATGTAGTCCTAAGATTGTCCCAATAGCATCCATTTTGATTTAAAGTCTGTTCTGTAGTAGGAAAGTTTTACATGCTGTTTCAGAGAAGCTTCGCTCTCTGGTTATCTCGTTGCTAAGCTGAGTAGAGAGCAGAGACTTTCGTAGTCAAAATAATTCTGCCACAAAGAATGATAACAACTGAAGCTCCATGAGAAAGTTAGGCGGGACAACAAGACCCAGGAGGCATTCTGGGAAGAAGAAGAGTGAGGAGAAGAAGAGGAAAGATGGAGTTTGTCTGAGAAAGGGGCAGACACGTGCTTTTCCCTAAATGGACTATCTTTCCTACCATGGACTGGTTTTCATCTAGCATCAGCCTTTGAAGACCCAAGACACGTGAGATGGACTATGTTATCCTTTATATTAGTTAGCATAGTTTCATTTCTTTATTTTTTCAGCTGGAGTGGGGGGAGTGGAGTGTTCCGTTGGTCTTGAATGAAAATGTACCTACTAAACTATTTTACTATCAACTGAAATCTTTTCTAAAGCAAATCTTTTCAATAAAGCAGTAATGTTTGAAACTGTAGGTGTTAGTTCTTGCACAGACGGGCTGAATGTCTAATTGGCCACGTGTATTTGCTACCCTAAGTTATAGAGCCAGATTGTTCTGAGTATGTGTCTGTGTGTGTTGTTTTCTTACTAAGGAGATTGGCTTCTGAGGAAGAAAATTTAGACAGAACCCGGCTGAGTTCCAAGTGGCTCTGCTCAGCAGTTAGAGGTTTGTCTGGTTTTCGTACTCGTCCCAATTTCCGGCACCCCCATAAATCTTCTTGGAGATATGGGGCTGCTTACATGGTTGGCAGCGGTGACACGAAACACGGGCTTTGATTTATTGTGTTTACTTTGGCTTAAGTTGAAAGCAGCAAGCATCTCGATGCATGTGCTTTTCACAGAGGAAACTTCCAAGCTTTGGCAAAGGGGTTTCTTCCACGCTATTTACTTTGAAGAGCTATAAAATAGCCAAATTGCATTTTTCTTTTAAGCTAAGGGTCTTAATGGAAAGACTTAGCTTTAAGCCAAGTCTGTAAGAACTAATACTTTGTTTATGTAATTGGGCTGTTTAATGAGTGGACATTTTCATGCAAGTAAACGGTCGCCCTTCTTAAGCTCCAGTTTAGGGCTGTTTCCTGCCAGAATGTTTTATGGCTTGCCCACACCCTACAGTTTAGGCTGCAGGAGTGGGGAGAAGATTTTTCCTTTTGGGTCGGATTGGCGTTTGCGTTAGTTGCAGCTTATATGGAGCAACAATTAGCAGGAGAAGAATTTTTGGAATTGCCTGGAGAGCTGTTTGTGACTCAGAGAAAAGTTAAGATTGGTAGTGCATCTGCTAAGCTGCCTTTGGTTAGTAAAAATGTGAAGCCCTTGCATCAAGAGCTTTTGGAGGCTCTTGAGCACGACGTCTTAACTCAAAGTGGAGCTAAGCAAAGGATTACTTATGATTCTTCACAACTGAGAAGGGAATTACAAAAGGGAAACATAATGGCTAAACTCCCAGCACAGGACGTCCAGGATATACTTGGATCTGATTCAGATCAGACTTGGACTAAGTTGCAACAGATGGATCAGGCAGAGGAAATGGCGAGTGCCAGCACTCCAGTAAGGAAGGGAGTGCCAGTCAGAAACATTTCTGACGGGACAGCAGGAGCAGCAGCAGCAGCAGCCGGTGCTGAAGGCCCTGATCCTAACAAGAGTTTATCACCAGTGGATAAGTTAGCAATGATGTTTGCTGATTTTGTTGCTTGTCACACTCAAACTATTCGTAATCAGAGCATGGCTGATGAGTTATTGAAGCAGTACAGAGAGGCAAAGGTGGAGCGTTTGGTTAATGAGCTGAAGGAAAAAGAGGAGTTTAAGAACTCAATAGCCAGTGTTGATAGAAGCAATCTACCTTACTACCATGATGGCGATGATATCTTATCATTTTTATCGATATTTGAACAAGCGTGTCGAGATCTTAAGATACCGGAGGCCTGGCACCTCAAGCTACTGCGTACTCAGTGTTCTGGGCAACTTGCCAACTTGGTAGCCAAATTATCTGATGAGGACCCTGACTGGCCTACTTTTAAAGAGGTGGTAAAGAGAAAATTTGGTTTTACTTCGGAAATACTGAGGCAGAACTTTAGAAAACTGAAAAAGCAGCCTAATGAGTGTTATTCTGCACTAGCTGACAAAATAGAACATCTAGGTGATCAGTGGTTGAGCTCCTTGGGCGCCAGTACTTTTGAGGATTTAAGAACTGTGTTGTACATGGAGCATTTTCTTAATTTAGTGCCTTCAGAAATAAGGAGTACTTTGTTGGAGAGAGGATACAAAGACTTGCAAACCCTTGCTTTAAAGACTGATGAAATTCTCTCCTTTAAAACGCATGAACCTGCTGTTAGGCCAAAGACTGCACCAGTAGCGCCTAAGAGACAGAGTCAGCCTGAATTTAGAAAGTCTTTTCCTCAAGAGCCCAAGCAAAGTTCATTTGAGCAACGCAGGAGTCTAGCTCCTAGCCAGAGTAAAACGCCTCTTAAATGTTTTGAATGTGGTGGCTCTCATCTGCGACGAGATTGCCCAAAGTTGAATGTGCCAGCTAGCCAAGTTAAGGAGCCAGCTAGGAAAACACCTGTGCCAGCTCCACGCAGATCTAAAGCAGGCACACCCAAGATGGCGTATGTAAGTTCTGTGCCAGCGGGAACTCAGCAAGTGCCAGCTGCCAGTAATGCAGTTTCTGTGCCTCACCAGTCAAGCATTGTGCCTTCACAGAGTCATGAAGGAGTTAACTTAACTGTAACCCCTTCGCAAGCCAGTGGAATGCAGGCAGCAGTAAACCAATATGTGCCTAGAGTTTTGGACTTACAAATTGCTTCAATTTCCTCAGAAATTGTAAAAGAGACTGCATCAGGGGAGAGGTTTTCGGTTATGGATCCTGATTGCATAGTACCAACTGCGCAAAGGGACTGGGCAACCCGCACATTTTCTGAGGTGGTTTTTCTTCACACACCTGGAGGTGATATGGCTTTAAGTGCTTTTCGTGACTCGGGTGCCGACATTTCTTCGATAAGCAAACGTTTTCTAGACCCCACCTTAATCTTGAACAACCTGAGGTGTCCAGTAAAAACTTATGGATCTATAGAGACTGATCAGCGTTTTATTCCCCTAGCTTATGTCAAAATTTCCTATAAGAGCTGGTCAGGTGCAAAACATATTTTAACCCATGAGGGAAAACCTGATTTTCTTCTTGGAAATGATCTTGCTTTTTTGGATCACATGCAGAGTCAAAATGCAACTTCAATGTCGGTAGTTACGCGTTCTCAAAGTAGGGAGATGCATGATCCTGAACGGGAGCAGGAATCCACTGAGGATAGCTCAGATGGAGACCTTACCCAACAGCAGCCTCTTGTGACCGAACCTGATAATGCAGAGACAACAGAAACTAAAATGGAGGAGGTGATACCTAAGGGATCAGAGGACTTTAGACTGAAGCAACTTAATGATCCCTCTCTAGCTTCTTTGAGGTCACAAGCAGACAACTATGCTGAACGTCCTGCGCATCAGCAAGTTAGTTTCCTGTGGGGAGAAAATGGACTTTTGTACAGAGAATATTTCCCCAAATCCAACTTGGACGCCCAACCTGTTCAACAGTTAGTCGTGCCTACTGAATATAGACTGAGAATACTAGAAATGGCTCATGACCATCCAAGTAGTGGGCACCAGGGAATACAAAAAACCCTAAAGAGGATTTCTCAACATTTTTACTGGCCTGGTATTTCAAAAACTGTAAGGGACTATGTCAGTTCTTGTGACTATTGCCAACGCACAGGCCATCAAACTGACAAGGTAAAGGCCGAAATGCAGATTATGGAAATTCCTGACCAAGTGTTCCAGTGTTTGCAAATGGATGTGCTAGGACCTTTTGTTCCTACTAAATCTAAGAAGAAATACATCATTTCTTTCATCTGTTCTGCCAGTAGGTGGATCGAGGCCTACGCTATTAGCAACCTAACAGCTACCACCATAGCTAGAATTATTGTGGACTTGTGCTCGCGTATTGGAGTACCATCCAGAATAATTTGTGATCAAGCAGGAGCCTTTACAAGTGAACTTATGTGTAAGATCTGCGAAATAAGTGGAATAACCATCAGTTTTAGCACGGCTCATCATCCTCAATCTCATGGTATGGTGGAAAGAGGTCAACAAACTTTGCTTAGGATGATTAAAACTTTGACCCAAGAATATGGAAACATTTGGGATGAGCTTTTGCCTTTTGCTTTGTTTGCTTACCGTAGCTCAGCCCATTCTTCACTAGGTGGCTTTTCTCCAAGTGAGGTGGTGTTTGGAAGAAATCTACAAGGACCATTGGACTTCCTGAAATCCGATTGGGAAGGTGTGGTTAAAAGTAGTACTGTGCCAGTTGCTGATTTTGTTAGAAAACTTCAAGAGAAACTCTTGGCTGTCCAGGAGTTAGCCAGAGACAATTTGTTGGACGCTCAAGCAAGTCAGAAGTTCTTCCACGACAAGAGATCCAGACACAGGGAATTTTCTGTGGGTGATTTGGTACTTGTTCTGAACCCACTCAGACCTTCTAAGCTAGAAGTTGTCTGGGAAGGTCCAGGTGAAATTGTTCAAAAATTGGGAAATGTCAATTATCTTGTCAAAATGTTGGATTCTAATAAGAAACCTGTTCTTTACCATGTCAATAGTTTAAAACTGTACAAAGATAGATCTGCAATGGTTTTTCAATGTCATGCTGAATATTTTCATGCTGCAAATGAACCTATTGATATGTTATCTGAATTGCAAGATGCAGGTACATGGTCTGATAATCTTGTTTTAACAGGTACCGTTGATCAGAAAGAAAGGTTGTTTCAAATTTTAGAACAATACCAAGATGTGTTTTCAGATAAACCAGGTTACACCAAATTGATCAGTCATGTGATAACTACTGAGAACAATGCCCAGCCCATACGGTCTAGCCCATATAGAGCAATTGGTAATCACGCTATCCAAATTGAACAAGAGATACAAAAGATGTTATCTTTGGGGGTGATTGAACCGTCATTCTCCCCTTGGGCTTCTCCGGTGGTTCTGGTGCCAAAACGTAACGCTTTGGGTGAAATTCTCGAGGAAGTAAGATTTTGTGTTGATTACAGAAAGTTAAACAGTGTTACTGTTCCAGATCCATACCCATTGCCTAGAATGGATGATTTAATTGAACATCTTTCAAAGGCTAAGTTTATCAGCATTCTCGATCTAAAGAATGCTTATTGGCAGCTTGATTTAGCTGAAGATTCACGAGATAAGACCGCTTTCATCACTCACGTGGGAACTTTCCGTTTCCGCAGATTGCCATTTGCTTTGAAGAATGCAGGTGCGTCATTTCAAAGGATGATAGATAAACTTTTACAAGGTTTACCTTTTGCAAGTGCTTATCTTGATGATGTTGCCATTTTCAGTTCTGATTTTGATTCTCACATGTCTCACATTGAAACTGTTTTGTCCAGACTTCAACAAGCAGGACTGACAGTCAAAGCCAGCAAGTGTCAGTGGATGCAAGGAAAAGTCATGTACTTAGGTCATTTGATTGGGCAAGGAGAAATTCAGACTTTGCAAGCTAAAGTACAATCTATTAATGATTGGCCTATTCCAAAAACTAAGAAACAGGTACGCTCGTTTTTGGGCCTAGTTGGCTACTACAGAAAATTCATTCCTGATTTCAGTCATTTGGCTTCACCTCTGACAGAGCTCACTAGGAAGAGACAGCCTGTCAAGGTAAAGTGGACACCAGAGTGTCAAGGTGCCTTTGAAGCTTTAAAAGCTAAGATTATGGATGCACCTATACTGAAATCCCCTGATTTTGACAAACCATTCATTTTACAAACTGATGCTTCTGAATTAGGACTGGGAGCTGTTTTGTTACAGCAAGGAGAAGATGGGAACCTTTACCCTATCTCATACTTCTCTAGAAAACTCTTGGATAGAGAGAGAAATTACGCAGTACCTGAAAAAGAAGCTCTTTCTATATTTTGGTCTCTCAATTTACTTAGGCCTTACCTATGGGGTCGTAAGTTTACACTCCAAACAGATCACAGAGCTTTAGTTTGGTTGCAGAAGATGAAATCTCACAACCAAAAATTGTTGAGATGGAGTCTAGCATTGCAAGATTTTGATTTTGAAGTTCAACACATTCCTGGAAAATTGAATGTAGTGGCAGATGGTCTTTCTAGAATGTACTGTGAAGATTCTTATGAACCTGAACGTTGAAATGATGTATTCAACAGTGTGCTATGTTTCAGTATTGTAATAGTTAATCTGTAGTTGAATTTTGAGATGTAACCATTTAATTACTTTGAATTACTTTTTAGTTACTTTTGCTTGATTTCTTAAAATTAGATCAGATTTACTGCTCTGAATTTTAACGATAATCAGGGGGGGCATGTGATGATTTGTGTTTTTATGTGTATTAGAATGGGATATGTAGTCCTAAGATTGTCCCAATAGCATCCATTTTGATTTAAAGTCTGTTCTGTAGTAGGAAAGTTTTACATGCTGTTTCAGAGAAGCTTCGCTCTCTGGTTATCTCGTTGCTAAGCTGAGTAGAGAGCAGAGACTTTCGTAGTCAAAATAATTCTGCCACAAAGAATGATAACAACTGAAGCTCCATGAGAAAGTTAGGCGGGACAACAAGACCCAGGAGGCATTCTGGGAAGAAGAAGAGTGAGGAGAAGAAGAGGAAAGATGGAGTTTGTCTGAGAAAGGGGCAGACACGTGCTTTTCCCTAAATGGACTATCTTTCCTACCATGGACTGGTTTTCATCTAGCATCAGCCTTTGAAGACCCAAGACACGTGAGATGGACTATGTTATCCTTTATATTAGTTAGCATAGTTTCATTTCTTTATTTTTTCAGCTGGAGTGGGGGGAGTGGAGTGTTCCGTTGGTCTTGAATGAAAATGTACCTACTAAACTATTTTACTATCAACTGAAATCTTTTCTAAAGCAAATCTTTTCAATAAAGCAGTAATGTTTGAAACTGTAGGTGTTAGTTCTTGCACAGACGGGCTGAATGTCTAATTGGCCACGTGTATTTGCTACCCTAAGTTATAGAGCCAGATTGTTCTGAGTATGTGTCTGTGTGTGTTGCTTTCTTACTAAGGAGATTGGCTTCTGAGGAAGAAAATTTAGACAGAACCCGGCTGAGTTCCAAGTGGCTCTGCTCAGCAGTTAGAGGTTTGTCTGGTTTTCGTACTCGTCCCAATTTCCGGCACCCCCATAAATCTTCTTGGAGATACGGGGCTGCTTACAGGGCCCAATATTCAAATCTGTCTATCTTCCAAAGTATTAGCAATTCTCCCCAGCTTTCCGTCATCAGCAAATTTGATGAGTGCTCCTTCAATCCCCTCATCCAGGTAATTTATGAAGATGTTGAAGAGCTCTGGGCCCAAGACAGAACCTTGAGGGACCCCACTGCACGCTTCCTTCCATGTAGATGTGGTTCCATTGAGGACCACACATTGAGTTCGTTTGGTCAGCTAGCTGCAAATCCATCTGGTAGTTGCACTGTCTATCCCACTTTGTTCGATCTTATGCAGATGTAGGCTGTGGTCTACCTTATAAAATGCCTTACTGAAGTCTAAGTATATTATATCCACTGCATTTCCTTGGTTCACTAACTTAGTCACTTTATCAAAGAAGGTAATAAGATTTGTTTGGCATAACCTATTCTTAACAAACCCATGCTGGCTTATAGTAATCACCATGTTATTTTCTAGGTACTCATGAATTAGAATTAGAATTAAGCAGTTCCGCTTTCTCCCTTTTGTCTGTTACCTTCTTGTCATCTTCTCCCAGTAGTGGACCAACCATTTCCTTGACTTTCCTTTTTCTCCTTATGTGTTGAAAGAAACTTTTTGGGGTAATTTTGGCATTTGTTGGAAGTCTTAACTCTTTCTGAGCCTTAGCCTTCCTGACTCCATCCTTGCAGATTCGAGCTATTTGCTGGTATTCTGTTCTAGCTATGAGTCCTTTTTCAGTTTTTTATACTTATCCTTTTTGTCCCCTTAGAACCAGTTGAATCTCCCACTTGCAGAGTTGGTTACCCAGTTGTTATCTGGGTAATAAAAGTCTGCCATTATTGCAGTGGTGTGCTTCCTATTCATCTCAGCTATCTATATCTATATCTACTGTTTTTTTATATCTATATCTATATCTCCCCCATTTACAGTGGTGCCTCGAGTTATGACCATAATTCGTTCTAGAAGATGGAACATAAGTCAAAATTGTCATGTCAAAGCATGCATTCCCATAGGAATGCATGGAAACGCAATTACTCAGTTCCACCCCCCTCAAAATACCCCCCCAAATAAAATAAAAATGAAACACTGAAAGCCTCATAGGGCTGCAAAAAACCCCAAAGAAAACAAAACAAAAAACAAAACCTCAAAAATAAACTGAGCAAGTCCCACGCTGGGACTGTAAAAAAACAATTGGTAGGGCCAAGGACTGTGCACAACCCACCAGGAAGGAAGAGGTGGTGGTGTGGGATGACCCTTCCGCCCCTGTGCCGAGGACTGGGAGCCAGCAGCAGTGACGGCATCGGTCCCACAGGAGCGGCTCTCCTTCTCCGTTGGCGGAAGGCTCCTGGGCTGGTCATCGGGGCTCCTCGCCA
The DNA here is from genome assembly GCF_051106095.1 of Pogona vitticeps. Lineage (NCBI taxonomy): Eukaryota > Metazoa > Chordata > Lepidosauria > Squamata > Agamidae > Pogona > Pogona vitticeps. Next base: position 14,692,746 of record NC_135791.1, on the reverse strand, counting down.
TCCTCCGCGGGACTGATGCCGCTGCCGCTGCTGGCTCCCAGTCCTCAGCACAGGGGCGGATCGGGCCCTGATCCCGGAGGAAGGAGGAGATGGCGGCATGGGAGGACCCTTCCTCCGGGATCACGGCCCCCTCCGCCCCCGTGCTGAGGACAGAGCCAGCGGCAGCAGCGGCAGCGGCCCCGCGGAGGATGGCGAGGAGCCCCAATGACCAGCCCAGGAGCTGCCCGCTGATGGAGAAGGAGAGCCACCCCTGTGGGGCCGATGCTGCCGCCACCACTGGCTCCAGGTCCTCAGCACCGGGGTGGAAGGGTCCTCCTGCACCGCCTCCTCCTCCTTCCTGGCAGGCTGCGCTCGGTCCTTGGCCCCACGGGACCAGGACCCAGCAGCGGCATCTGCCCCACAGAGGGTGGTGAGGAGCGCTGAGGGATGCCCCTGCCCCTGCCTCCCCCTGTTGCTGCATCCCTTTCCCTAACCGTTCAAGTGAAAAAGCTACAAAGAAGCAGACTCTTCACCACCAACAGTTAGGAATTTGAATTTCCTGCCTTTTTCTGGTCGTATGTGGAAGCTCCGGTTGCAAGTCAAAGCAAAATTTTGCAACCAGAGCTGTTCGTAAGTCAAAATGGTCATAAGTAGGGGTGTTCCTAAGTCGAGGCACCACTGTATAAGACACACACACCCTTTTTCTAACTCCCAAATTAAGAAAACTTAGCTTTGAGGATTCCGCTTCTGGGCTGAGAACATCAGACATTTTGAGTCTCTGTTGAATCTGAGCCTACAGGCTCCACCTCCAATGAGGTGTGTTCCAATTGGTTTGTTCAGGATCAGCTGATGTCAATTCCATAAGGCTCGTGATTTGAGGAAGCTAGGTCTCCTGACTTTAGGAAGCTAAGCCTCCTGACTGAAAGAAGCTTGTTTACAGAGGCAAGGTATGTGCCATTTTGTTCTCTCCTCAACTATCTCAGCTTATTTCCGTGTAAAAGATGAGCCTCAATTTTTTGTGTAAATATTTTAGGAAAAAGTAGTGTCTTATAGATGGAAAAATATGGTATATCTAGATCTAGAAGTCATTTCCAGCCCTGTAATTCTAAGATTATTATTTAGTATAATTAGTATTTTAAATTATATGCCTGTGGGCAGAGTTTGTTCCTTTAAGCCAGGCTTCTCTGAGCAGAAGTAATAGAGAAATAGGATATAAATATGGATAAATGTGGACTATTGTTGTGACTTTTAATATTCATCTGTTCTCTAGTAAGAGGGAGTGGTAGCTTATCTTGTCTTTCATCCTTGGAATTTATGTTGATCAGTCAGAATATTCAATCAGCCAGTTAGTTTCATATTGTCTATTCTAAATGGCAGCAGCTGACATTAGGTACAGAATAGTCTTTGCCATCACTTGATATTTTTAATTGGAGATGCCACAGATCACTAGTGCTATCAGATGCAAAATCTGTGATTTCCCCTTCAATTATGGCTCTCTCCTATCAAACCACTGATCCACATGAAAACACAACCCAGGCCTGCTTAATTTAAGTAGCTGGGGGTAGGGGTGGTAGAGTCTGAATTATGTACTTTTAGACCAGGGATCTTGTGGGTCTCCAGATACATTAGCTCCCATCAGCTCCAGATAAGATGGATACAGGTCCAGGAAGATGGGAGTTATAGTTTAACATAATCTGGAGGGGCTACAGCTCCCCCACTGTGCTACTTTGGGCTGGGCTAATGCTGGTGATCCCTGACAGTATCTCTGTTGGGTCTGAGTCAGGATCTGAAATAGCAGGAACAGGCAAGATTTGCAGTGACCGACAACTCAAGACTTCCAGTTGTTCAGGTGAAAAACCTTCAAATATCTTTTGAATACCTGCTCAAGATTTTAACTTGTGGATTTCATACCACTTCCTGGTTAAAGCTAGGAGTCCATGCTGAAACTGGATCTCTATTCATACTTCTCCACCCCAAACACACAAATCTCTCCCCAGTAGCAATATTCCCTCTGTCCTCAGGCTTTTGGTGCGTGGGATGGCATTGCTGATTAAGATTCCATCCTGTGTCAGGCAGTACTCCAGGTTCTTGGATTCTTGCAGCAAGCCAAGTGTTCAGAAATCTGGCATAAGTATTCTCCTGGAATTATTCATCTTTTCCATTACACGGGCCTCCTGTATTCGAATACTCCATCTGTTTGGTTGTTTAGTGTTGGGCTTGCACAGTTTAGCTGTGATGGCAATCTTGGCAGCCTTCATTCCACATGACACAAAGGCGTTGTGCTAAGTCCTGAATACAGCTTCTAGTGGCATAAAGAGCAGGCAAGGGAATGATGGGGCTCTGACCCAGGAGCCATGGCTTGCATTCTTGGAGACATTTATAACACTCAATAACTTCAATTACCAGATTCTACCTTTCTCTGCCAAGTAAACATGCTAAAAATTAGTGATTATTGGGAAGAATGCTGTCTATTTATATACTTGATAACTGTTGACATTCCTTGCTCTTTCCATTAACTGGTTGTCAAATTAGATAAGATGACTCTAGATAACATCAGGTGGCAGAGAGTTCCACTGGACAGTGATGCTTTATGTATGCACATAAGGCCTTGAGCAAGATCAGAAACAAGATAGAGTTGTGGGAAGTCTGGCTTCTGAGCTGATAGGTAAGAAATATCTGTTCAGTAGCTTCTCCCTGCGATTATTCTTGTGAATTGAAACATTAGGACTCACTAGAACCTACTGTGTTTTGACTGGTTTATGGGTGTCAGCAAAGAGTGTTGAGGGCATTACTGTAGCCTAGAAAGTGTTGTTTAACATTTGGATTGCCTGATTTGCTCTGCTAAAGACTGTCAGCTGAGAAGGGTGGGCAAGTATTCTATTATACAAAGGACAGTCCTCCATTTGAAAAGTTGTCAAATGATAGTCATATGCTCTTAAGACATCCTCTGTTTGAAAGCCCGTTTTGTGTGAGTCTAGTTTAAAGATAGGATACTGGAAGAATGGATTAAAATCTGGAAAGCACTTAGAAGATAGGTTAAGCATGAAGAAACATGGGCTATTGGGATGCTGCCTTTTCTGCCAGAAGTGGGAAACATTATTTGCTTGGACTCTTAACTCCCAGAATCCCACACCCTGCAATATCCATGGTGGCTGGGGATTTCTGGGAATTGTAATACATTTTTTTTTAAAAAAGGCACCAAACCTCTTATCTGTTTTCCCAATGCATTCAAATATCAGTATTTCATCTGACTGGTTCAAAATTGGGAAAGGAGTACGACAAGGCTGTATATTGTCCCCCTGCTTATTTAACTTATATGCAGAATACATCATGCGAAAGGCCGAACTGGAGGAATCCCAAGCCAGAATTAAGATTGCCGGAAGAAATATCAACAACCTCAGATATGCAGATGATATCACTCTGATGGCGGAAAGTGAGGAGAAATTAAGGAACCTTGTAATGAGAGTGAAAGAGGGGAGTGCAAAAACGGTCTGAAGCTCAACATTGTGATGATTTGTGTTTTTACGTGTTACGAGAATGGGATATGTAGTCCTAGGATTGTCCCAACAGCATCCATCTTGATTTAATGTCTGTGTTTGTGGTAGGAAAATTTTACATGCTGTTTCAGAGAAGTTTCGTTCTCTGGTTATCTAGTTGCTAAGAAGAGCCAGAGAGTTATATTCCTGGTAGTCATAATAATTCTGCCACAAAACATGATAACACTCAAGCTCCCATGAGAAAGTTAGGCGGGACAACAAGACCCAGGAGGGGGTGTTCCTTATGAGGCATCCTGGGAAGGAGAAGGAAGTGGGGAGGAGGTGAAAAAAGATGGAGTTTGACTGAGAAAGGACAGACATATGCTTTTTCCCAAAATGAATTATAACTTTTGAATGGAGCCTTTTTGCAACATGGACTTTTGGATTACAACTTGAATCTAACCTTTCCTGATGGACTATGGAGTCACAGGATACGTAAGAAAGACAACGCCTATGCATAATTCTAGCTTATTATGTTTTCTTGTGTTATTTTTCTTAGCTGGAGTTTGTGGGGTGGTCTGTCTGACTTGATATGGAAATGTTACTGACTGAAATGCTTTACTATACAGTGGTGCCCCGCATAGCAAGGTTAATCCGTTCCGGATTAACCCTCGCTATGCAGAATCGTCGCTAAATGGGTAGGGAAAAGGTATTGAAACGCATTAAACTTAGTTTAATGCGTTCCAATGCCTTGCTTACTTACCCGTTCAGCGAAGATTCCCCTTGCTGGCAGCCATTTTCGCGCCCTCGCTAAGCGAGGGCAGGGCGTGAAAACGGCTGCCGGCAGCCATTTCCGGGCTTCCGGCGGCCATTTTGGAGCCGCCGAACAGCTGTTCGGCGGCTCCAAGATGGCCGCCGCAATACCCGATCTTCGCAATGCGGGTTTTCCCCATTGCGAAGATCGGGTATGTTTCCGTATAGCGATCCCGAAAAAGGGATCGCTATACGGAAACATCGCTATACGGTGCACTCGCTAAGCGAGGCACCACTGTAATCTGAATTCTGTTTAGAACTATCTTTCTGAATAAAAGCAATAATGTTTAAGATTGCATGCATTGGTCTCTTGTACAAACTAGCCTAACTAATTGGCCACGAATATTTTGCTACCATATAGAGCCCAGATTAGCCTGAGTATAAACTCATGGACTGTCTGTGTTTGTTGCTTTTTCTTAACCAAGGGGATGGACTTGAGGAAGGAGTGTTAGTCAGGGCCTGGCTGAGAAATTGGGCTCATCTTAGCTAATAAGGACTGGCTAAACTCTGAAATCTCTCCATCTTGGCTTCCCCTTAATCTCCTTGGAGATGGAGGATTGCTTACAAACATAAAAAAACCCTCAGATCATGGCCACTGGTCCCATCACCTCCTGGCAAATAGAAGGGGAAGCTATGGAGGCAGTGACAGATTTCACTTTCTTGGGCTAAATGATCACTGCAGATGGTGACAGCAGCCCCGAAATTAAAAGATGCCTGCTTCTTGGGAGGAAAGCAATGACAAACCTCGATAGCATCTTGAAAAGCAGAGACCTCACCTTGCCAACAAAAGTCCTAATAGCCAAAGCTATGGTTTTCCCTGTAGTGTTGTACGGAAGTGAGTGCTTGACCATAAAGAAAGCTGACTGCCGAAGAATTGATGCTTTTGATTTGTGGTGTTGGAGGAGGCTCTTGAGAGTCCCCTGGACTGCAAGGAAAACAAACCTATCCATTCTAAAGGAAATCAAGCCTGAGTGCTCACTGGAAGTACAGATCCTGAAGCTGAGGCTCCAATACTTTGGCCACCTTATGAGAAGAGAAGATTCCCTGGAAAAGATGCTGATGTTGGGAAAGTGTGAAGGCAGGAGGAGAAGGGGACGACAGAGGATGAGATGTTTGGACAGTGTCATCGAAGCGACCAACATGAATTTAACCGAACTCCAGGAGGCAGTGGAAGACAGGAGGGCCTGGCGTGTTTTGGTCCATGGGGTCACAAAGAATCGGACACGACTAAACGACTAAACAATAACATTTCATCTGTACATATCAAACAACCAGTCAATCAATCATTTACTGCTATGATCAGTCATTAAAAAACAAAACAGAGAAATAGTGTAGGTACTGTTTACAACAGAAACCTGCAAGGATATTACATACAAAACCAGATTTGTATCCTTATTACAATTGTGCCATACTTCCAGTTTGATTAGCAGAGTAATTAGCAGATATCCAATTGCTTTCTTGCTGAACGTGTTACTGCACAGAATTTTTCTACCTTGTCTGTGATTTCACTTGGGGAGCCAAAGGGGAGAAGAGAGACATAGAACTTAATAGATCTGCCTGGGATTTTTTTTAAAATAGGAGAAAGAGATAACTTTTGGTGTCCTTGTAAAATAGGCATTACAGTAAAATGTGTTCAGCAGTCTCAAACATACCTGATTGACAGGGACAGAAATTCTAAGAATAAGAGATATACAAATATCTTCCTTCTAGAAGCATTGGTAACATATTGAAATGGGCAAGGCTGAATGCTCTGTACATTTAATAAATGTACAGAACATTCAACCTTAGAGCCTTTACCATAGAGGTAAGCTGTTGGGGAGACGATTTTACTCCAAGCTGTCAGATAATTAATGGCTTGAGCTCTATCCACTTGGAGAACTACATTCCAGGTTGGTTAATTGACGTTTCTTTGGTTTTCAAGAACCCAAGCTGCAGCAACGATGGTTTGGGGATAAACCCAAAGGATAGTAATTGTTTCCTCTCCGACAACCTCATATAACCTAATTTCATAGTGACAAATCCCTGTAGATGTGGCTATCTCACAGTATGTCCCTACACTGGAACTTGGAAGTGGTACTTTTAGTCTACAACTCTCATTATCCACCACTGGCTGGGAGATTATAAGAGTTCTATTCCACTGGTTCTTAACCTTGGGTTACTCAGGAGTTTTGGACTGCAACTCCCAGAAGCCTTCACCACCAACTGTGCTGGCTGGGGTTTCTGGGAGTTGCAGTTCAAAAACATCCGAGTAACAAAGGTTAAGAACCACTGTTCTATTCAGTGGTTGACATCCAATAACATAAAGGTACTCTGTGTAAGTCTGATGATATCACCAGCTGTGGCTGAATTTGATAAAATTACATGTTGATGGCTTTATAGGCCTCTTCCAACTCAATTATTCTGTGATTCTATGAAAATATTTCCTACCCACCACCCAGTTCCTAGATGTCCTTAGGCTCTCTTTGTTCCTGGGAAGTCTTTAAGGGCTGCAGGGCAATGTGGAGGGGAGACTTATATGTCCAAAACCAAAAACTGCTGGTGGATATACTCTCTCAATTTAACATATGGGTGAAGGTTAGCTTCACTCATATGCCGGTCATGTTAATCCAATTAGTAGCCCATAGTCTGGAAGGGATGAAGTATTCCCCAGGTTGCTCTGTGCCCCACTTGAATCACTTGTGGCTACTGGTACATGTTGGTAAACAACATAAAGAAGTCTATTCTTCTCAGGAAGTTTGTAGGCCTGGTTACTCATATCCAAGAAAAAGCAATCATAAAAATTGGGAATGGAGGCAGCACTATGTCTGAGAAACAGATGAAGAGCACTTTACAGTTTTCATTATCTTAGAGAATTGGTGTAGATGTATGGGTTTGTCAAAGTATCAAATAAGGGAAGATCTCTATATAATAAAGGGTTTTTGGTAATATCAGATCCAAACAGTCTTGTCAGGTCTTGGGAGTTGGTTAAGTCTTAGGAGACTGCTGTATTTCCCCAGTTCTTCCCCAGTGGACAAGCAACTTTTGGTAGGAGGAGAAAATATGATTCTTGTGTAGGAAGTAAACATTAAACCTCAACTTCCACGTCTACCCACTTCCAGCTGTTGGTAGGGTTCATTTGTTCATCACAAAAATGTTTGTATAACTGTTGTACTCATGCAATGTCAGCGCAAGTGAAGGAAATTTGTGAAAGAGCTATTGCCCATTATATTATTTGGAGCCAGGCAGCGAGTGGAGCACCAATACCATGGCTTGTGAACCTTCTCTTTAAAAACAATAAAAATTCATTAATTTGTAGAAGAAATTCTTTAACAACAATACATAACACCAAACTGAATAGTGTGATTTCAAGAAAGCCTAACTAAGAGTGACCAGCAACCCCTTATGAAAATCCATCCTTAAGGTATCCTTCCACAGATCAGAATGCAACAATTATAGTGATCTCATTTGGTTTCAAGGGTTACATGGGAAAGAAACCAAGTTCCATAAAAATCACCCTTTTGTTGTAATCATTTCATATGCTGTAGTAGTGCAGAGCCTGGGGAGAAAAACTGCCTAACCTTTCATGAGTCTAAGCAGCAGCATTAGGCCTGGAAATCTCTCTAAGTGTCATGCTGTAGGTGAGCCTAGTGGAAAAGGCTACAATCAGTGTACCTACTGGGTGCATTTTGCTAACTGTTCTACTGCCAAATAACCATTGCTTGTTCTTCCTGGCTTTGAGTTGCTTGATTTTCTGGGTTTATTTTGATTCTGGACCCATTTCCCCAGATTTTCTCAATGCACATTTCCCTGATCAGATGGCCGGGAGGTGACTCTGTCTCCTTTCCAACTTCTCTTTGCTCACCTCAGTGACATCACAAGGACTTGCCATGTGGACTCAGGTTTTGGCCCTGAGATCTCAGGAAATAGGACACTGACAACACTGTGGTCTTTGTGACTAAGCATGCAGGATCTCCTATGCTCCACAGCAGGCAAGGAATATTTCACACATCCCAGTCCACAGTGGTAAGTGCAGCACCTGAAACCCATCTTCTGTATGTTTCAGTGCTGTTGTGTTTGCTTATGTGGATGTGCAGAGGGAAGCTGCTGGATGAGTAGTATGAAAGGTGAGAGAATCACACACAAAAAAATACTTCTTTGCTTCTATTTTAATCAAAGAAATGAGACAGCTGTTAGAGCGAATAGATGCTGCACTAACGCAGACATCTTAATATCCCTGTGTAAAGGAGGTGCATTATGATTCATTCTTTGCAACCCTATTACTCAGCGTTTGATAGGGGCTTACTTGTCTCAAGTGCTTTTCATTATTGCCCTAATGCTGTCTATTAACATACTGGATGGAGGTTCTTTTCTTGTCTGAGGCATGCATCACCGTGCTTTTAAAGATTATGGGGCTTGTGAATACATAACACTTTACTGCCTTGCAGACGTAGTTCACTGAGAAAAAAACATAATGATACACACTTGGGTAGGTAAATAGATAACCTACAGCCCAATCCAGAAGCCAGGTAAGGAGAAATATTAGTTTTTAAGACATTTTAAGCTTCATGCATGAAAATGGAACCAAATCAGCTAAAAATCTGATTAATAAGACCTAACTATATTATACATCTGCTTGCTGGGGAAGGGTAGAGAAGAGAGAAAACCTAGTCTTTGCCTTCAGAACTTCTTATTATTTGTTGGTTTGGGAAATGACAACTTTAAAATTACTTCTTTTCAAATAAATCATCAAAGCTCTTGAACAGATTTGTAACTATTTCAGATTTGAAACAATTTTCAAATCTGCCCAGTGTCTGGACAGAATCTGGGGAAAATTGAAGCAATATTTCCAGGACAATTTGTATAATGCCACTGTCATTTCCATGTTGGATTTTGCCTAATATTCCACTGTGCCCTGGCATTCCAGGCAACATCGGGGGGGGGGGGGGCTGGATACAGCCAACCTTCAATCAGAGTTTGGAAGTAGCAAGTTTGAACTGGTGTAGTTATCCATATGTGATCCCACTGCCCCGCCAGTGTTGGTGGGTGGCTCCTCCTTCATGCCCATATCCACATACTGGACATAATCTGTCTTGAACTCAATAAGGTTTATTGGAACTAGGGAAGGTGAAACAACAACTTTGGAAACTGGCATCACTCCCATTACCTGCTACAGGTGCTAAGTTAATGGCACTTTCCTTTGTCCAGTCTCTGCTTGTCTTGAACTTGTTTGAATTACTTTCACGAGGGTGGGGGAGTCTCTAGTTCTCTTTAATGGAGGCCACCACTGTAGGCTGAAGGTCAGGACCCTGAGAAGCAACAGCTTATAAGCCTTCAGGCTCAGGGCATAGCAGTGTCTGAGGCTGCAATGGAGGCTGCAGCTGCCACTGTTGCCAGAGGTATTGTTGACATTCCCTCTGCCTTTAACTTCTCCTGCATCATCATTACATTGGAGTGGGGCTTTCTTGGTTTGACAAGGCTTGGTGGTGGTGCTCTCAGGGGCGAGATATGGAATAGCTGGCATGATTGGGCCCTTCAGGTTGTGCACTGGAGCTCCACAAGGACCCTAGTCCAGGGTTCCTCCTAGTAAACATACTCCCTGTTGCCCTCGGGCTCCAGGACCTCCTTGGTGTTCCAGGACTCCTCCATTTCCTCTTGGCTGTTACCCTAAGCCCCCTTCCTCCTCCAGGTCTGAGGACTCATCTCCCATGTACTGGCTGCTTCTTTCCTTTCCCTCCACAATGACCTTCCCTCCCCACCTCCTCTAGGACCTGTTTTATAGCCCCAGCTACAGAGAAGATTCTCCTCCAGGTGGCTGTTCTTTGGCCAGGCTTCCTCCTTCTCCAGGGTCTGGCATTCCAGTCCTGTAGCTGTTCCAGAGCCCACATTGTTTCCAGGGTCAGGCCTGAGAGTCTGAGTGGGAACTAACAGCCTGCCAAGGGCACCCATGGTAACCTCATCATACCATAATGAATTAGTGGCTAGATAAGGATGAGATGCTGTTACTAAATCAGTTTTTAAATCAGTTCTAATATTTTATAGGTTATTTATGGTTATAAGTACTGTCTGTTGTACCACTTTATTGTTTTTGAATGTGTTTTTTGTTATTGTGGGGTATTGAAGACTTGTGGGTTTTCCTCTTGTGTAAGCTCATTAATGTAGTGCTTATACTAATGGGGTAGTGTATAAAATGAATAAATAAATAAAATAAAGAGTAGTGTGACTAGAGTCACAAAGCTACATTATAGGTGTAATGAGTAACACCTAGTTATTTTTGAAAGGTGCCTTTTAAAAATATTCCAAAATGCTATTAAAAAGGATATCTGATGCTAAAAAGCCCTCATAGAAGCATCCAGGTGTGGAGGGTTTTTCCACACAAAGTGGAGTACAGAGTTATTTCTTTATCCATATCAGAACATTGCACAATTTAAAATTACGGACATACTATCAGCAAATTTACAGCGCAATACTTCTGGAAGTGAAAGATTGAGCAGCTGCACACTGTTGCCTGAATGTAATCTCAATGCTTGTCTGTTCTTCAGGGGGGCTTATTTTTTATTTCCACTCTTTGGGGAGGCTTCTTCTGTATGTTAATAACATAAGAACAACCCATGATTATGTTTAAACAGCCTTCAAAAGAATGACTGGAAAGGCTATAGAAAATGCTTCTCTTAGAGCATAACCCTAAATAAGTTTCTTGATAATAAGCCCTACTGGAGGGGTAGAGAAGTGAAATGCAGTGGACTAGAATCCCACTCAGGGGCTGTTATCCTGCAGGCCTGATAACAACAGAGTTGTAGTCACACTTACAGCATCAGTGAGGTCCTCTGCTTAAGTGCTGGATGGAGATGACTCCCAGCTAATTGCTCCTCAACCCTCACTTGTTTCCCATATGGGAAGAAAAATGGAAGGACTGATCCAGTCTCAGACAGCACTTGCAGAAGCTCCAGAGCACTGGCTGAGAGTAAGCTAGAACACCCACCCTCTGCTTTTCTTACACTGGGAAAATAGTACACTTTCACTAGGAAATGCTAGTTGCAAGACTCATAATCCCTACTATCTCCAGCCAGAGATCAGGGATAAAAGTAGCACTCAAGGAATCTTGTGGTTTTCTCCAATTAGAGTTAGGGGACAATCCCAAAGGGTGGGGCTTTGGGAATGTGGGGAGTGGTGGATTCAGTAGGGAACATCAATTAGCCAGACTAATCACTAGTGTTGAAAATACAGTATATTCAACAATAATCAGTTGGCTTCAGTATGTGGATTGGGTGCTATCATGTACTTTGCCTCAGGTATCAAAACAGTATGTGATAGTCCTAGTATTTTGTGTTATGTGCCATAAAGAAAGAAGGTCCATCCCCCATAACACAATGATTTTTAGAAGCTGTCTGTGTGGCTCCCAATTGAAACTGAACCAACACCTACAAGAGTTTAAAGGACTTATATTTGAATATTTAGATGTGGTTTGCCTTTTAATTTTATGTGGAGAAGAAGAAAACCTTTGGTCCATCATATAATTTGAATTGCAACTCTTAGAAACCTATATGATTTCCCTGGCCAAATTGGCTGGAGGGATGGTTTGGGGAGCTATAGCTCTCTAAAATAATTTTTCCAGGCTCTGAAAAGGAGTCTACATATATGATGGTACTTCTTAGTGATTGTTAGTCCCATCTACCTTCCTTTGATCAGCCATCTTTTTGCCACATGCCAGAAACTGGCCTGAAATGAACAGCAGTGGAACATTCAGGCAGAAAGTTAACAAAATATTACCAAGCATTCATGACAGCATGAACAGTCTATAAAATCTGGTACTGAGCAGCATTGGCTTGCAGGGAGGGGGAGTTGCTCCAAGCATGGGGAAAATATGCTGCGGGGGCTAGAATGTATTTCATTCATCAAATAGCTTTGCACGGCATGAAGCTCAGGTATCTGTGCAGAAACTGATCAGGCTATGTAGCTATCTGTCTATCGAAGGCTGGGTGTGCAGCAAATCTTCTAATGGGATTAAGGCTTAATGCCGTGAGTAGAATATGAAAAATAAGGAAGAAAAAAGAAGGGGAGAGAGCGCAAGAGAGCTATGCTTCCTTTATGAAATATCTCCCATTGTGCAGCAACCAAGGAGAAAAGCTTCCAATTCCCTGCCAACAGGATCAGTGGCTCAGAACTGCTGGCAGCAGCTTCATCACCAAGACAGAACATTTTAATGACATTGTGACCTGACCTGACATGCAGTATCATCTGATGAATTCTTTTCCCCAACCCTTGTTTTTGCTCTGTCAAGTAAATTGCAACATCTCTCCCCCTCCCAAAAATCAGGCAACAAGTTGTAGACCTTTTCTTCTTTGAGTTCTTGCTGTTTAGTCATTAGGCCGTGTCCGACTATTCAAGACCCCATGGACCAGAGCACACCAAGAGTCTCCTCCAGCATCACAATTCAAAAGCATAAATTCTTTGATGGTCTGCCTTCTTTATGGCCCAGCACTCACTTCTATACATCACTACTGGAAAAACCATAGCTTTGCCTATTGTTGGCAAGGTGATTACTCTTTTTTCTAAGATGCTGTCAAGGTTTGTCATTGCTTTCCTCCCAAGAAGCAGGCACCTTTTGATGTCGTGGCTGCTGTCACCATTTGCAGTGATCATGGAGCCCAAGAAAGTAAAATCTGACATTGCCTCCATATCTTCCCCTTCTGTTTGCCAGGAGGTGATGGGACCAGTGGGACCAGTGGCCATGATCTTAGTTTTTTTAATGTTGAGCTTCAGACCATGTTTTGCACACTCCTCTTTCACCCTCATTAACAGGTTCTTTAATTCCTCCTCATTTTCTGCCATCAGAGTGGTATCATCTGCATATCTGAAGTTGTTGATATTTCTTCTGGCAATCTTAATTCTGGCTTGGGGTTCCTCCAGTCTGGCCTTTCACAGGGAGACAATATACAGCCTTGTCGTACTCCTTTCCCAATTTTGAACCAATCAGTTGTTCCATATCCAGTTCTAACTGTTGTTTCCTGTCCCACATATAGATTTCTCAGGAGATAGATAGGGTGGTCAGGCACTCCAATTCCTTTAAGAACTTGAATAGTTCACTGTGGTCCACACATTCAAAGGCTTTTGCATAGTCAACGAAGCAGAAGTAGATGTTTTTCTGGAACTCTCTGGCTTCCTCCATGACCCAGTACGTGTTAGCAATTTGGTCTCTAGTTCCTCTGCCCCTTCAAAATCCAGCTTGTACTTCTGGGAGTTCTCGGTCCACATACTGCTGAAGCCTACCTTGGAGGATTTTGAGCATAATCTTGCTAGCATGTGAAATGAGTAAAATTGTATGGTAGTTGGAGCATTCTTTGGCACTGCCCTTCTTTGGGATTGGGATGTAGACTGATCTTTTCCAGTCCTCTAGCCACTGTTGAGTTTTCCAAACATACTGGCATATTGAGTGTACCACATTAACAGCGTCATCTTTTAAGGTTTTAAATAGTTCACCTTCACTGGCCTTGTTGTTAGCCATACTTTCTAAGGCCCACTTGACTCTCCAGGATGTCTGGCTCAAGGTCAGCAGCCACACTATCTGGGTTGTCTGGGACATCCAGATCTTTCTGATATAATTCATCTGTGTATTCTTGCCACCTCTTCTTGATGTCTTCTGCTTCTGTGAGGTCCCTACCATTTTTGTCCTTTATCATGTCCATCTTTGCACAAAATGTTCCTTTAATATCTCCAATTTCCTTGAGCAGATCTCTGGTTTTTCCTTTTCTATTATCTCCAAGAAACCAAATCCCTCACTTTGACACCACCTTCATATCCAGTCATTCACTTTGAGTATTTCCCTTTTCCTTTCTATTCCTCTTCCTAGTACTGGTAGGATGGATGAAAAAAATGATCTGGGCCCCAAAGTCCTTGGGTTTCCTTCCCATTCCTTCAATGTCCAATGTGATTTCTTCAAAGTTCCTCTTGGCTGTGCCATTTATTCCCACGTGGAGAAGAAGGGATATGTTTCTGTGGGTTTTATGAGTGATGGCAGTCCTTCCGTCACATCTCACCTCCAGGGGGACAGCATACCTGGTGAATCCATGGATCCTCTCTGCAAATTTCAGTGCAGTAGGGAGTCTCCTACTACAGCTACTCACCTCTTCTTTTTGTAGGGTGTGGGTTCAGTGACTGTATTCTGCTGTGCTTCAGCCCTTCTCATGTCCTCTCCTGTGCGATCTCCTCTGCTTTCTATCTGGCAGACTCCTCTTCAAGAATCTGAAAGCATTTTTGCAGTTTCTTCTCCTTCTTTTGCTCCTGTGTTTGTTTCCCATGGTGGTTCCTCCACTATGTTTGTAGTCTCCTCAGCACTCTCCTCCACTGCTTTGCTTTGGTTTTCTTCCATCTCCAGTGCCCCCTATGACAGCTGCTGGTGTGCAAGAGTTCTGTCAATGGTTCATCTTCCCTTGTAGCCTTGAGTGTGCCTACTCGCTGCTCCAGTTCTCTCACTTTTTCTTTTAACAGTGCCATGAGTTTGCACTTGTTACATGGGTACAGCATGTTACACTCAGGAAAAAAAATACAAATGTAGCACACATTTTGCAGGTTACTACAACTAAATTGTCTCCACCCTCCATACTCCTTGCTAGCTTTTTTGCTTTCAGTTGATTGTTTATGAATGCCCAGCCCTTTTATTTAGTTACCTTGATGGTAGCTGGGAGCGTCTACAAATATATAACAATAGCAGAAAGAACCAAAACATGTTGGTAGGGGCCTCCCCTTTGGCTTCCCCGCTTAAGTTCCCTCAGAAAATTCCTGTTGCTCACTCTGGTCATGAGCTCCCTAGGTCTGTCTCAGCTTTATTCCTCAACTGTGCCCTGTTCTGAGTCAGGAATCAAAGTGAATCAAAATGTCAGATGTTGTAGAAAGCAAAACTGTCTTGATCTCCATGACAACCATGGGTTTGTCCCAAATGAGGCTTCCACCCATGTTGCAGGCCACACTTTAGAACTGGTCTTCTGTATAGATGGTGGTGACCTGGGTGTGAAGTTAATTCCATTTTCATGGACAGACCATCATCTGGTGTGATTTGGACTCACTGGAATGCAGAGCCCTGTATTTATGCTGCCTTGGTTGAAATTACTATGACCATATCAAAACTATTTCACTTGCATCAGAATATATTGTATATATTCAACATTTGTAGGGCAAAACCTTACAAAGCACTCCACCAAAAGATGTCTGGCTCAGAAATACCCAGAGATTCAAAAGTCATTCCATGGAATATTTTGCAATGACTAGGTGGAGAGAGAGAGAGAGGAATCAGAGATCACTTGTCCAATCCTGGGGCATGTCAAATAAACATAAATCCCACTGAGTTAAATCCGAAATACATATATGCAATGCTATGAAACCAGCAGAAGAAAGTTGTAGTGGGGGGCAGGGGAATTTTTTCTTAAAATAACTTTATCCTTGGATTAATATGTTAATTTTGTAAATGTTGACACAATCACTATTCCTCATCAGCTTCAGCTTCCGTATTTATATGGTACAGATCCTTGTTCTTTAAGTAAAATATCATGCTTTTAAAAGAGACATTACATTGTGTGCTCAGAAAAGGAATCAGAGTCTGGTTTCTCTCCCTTCTCTGAACTCTCTCCCTCCCCCTGCTCTCTTCCCTCTCTATGGGAAGATCAGATAAATCCCCATCATAAAATTATTTGCAGATGCCTTGGAGCAAACTTGGATCTCTTCCATTGCAAAGACACTGGGGGGGGTGCTCTAAAACTTCCAGTGCAAGTATAGAGGCCAAGCTCTTTGTCAGAGGAATAAGGGGAATCAAATCCTAAGAAAGAAACATAACTGTCTACATCTCTATATTCAGCCTCAGGCTTTGGAAGATGCTTCCTAGCATGGATTAGAAATGCCTCTTAGGAGATGCTTAGCAATGCTATATAATTCTGTATGGTTTTTCCTCTCCTGTCTAGCTATGGCATAGCAGAAAAAACCTAAGCATCCACTCTCCCATGGAAAGCAAATGCTTTCCTCACAGGCATGTAATTTGGATCTCAGAGGTGCCAGAGGACTTGGCAAAACTACTGCTAGGGCATGGCAATCTTTTAAAGGCAGGTTTTTAAGCCAAGTGTTCTGGAAATGCCTGCTGGAGAGTAACAATGCAGCAGTACAGGAGTAGCATTAGCTTGTAGATTCAGCCCTTTGAAACTTATAATAAACATCTAAGCACGTTTCCCCTTTTATAAAGGAGTAATGTCAACATTTCTTTCTATAATAAAGATCTTGTTTATTATAGAAACACACTTTGGATAGTAAAGCCTAGCTCTAGCTAACTAGCTGGCGATAGCAGGAGCTGTAACTGCTCCTTTCATTTCCAAGGAACATTGGAAGGATATAAGAAAGGTGTGAGAAGGAAGAAAGTGGTATTGTCAACCCTAGGTACAGTGGTGCCTTGCAAGACACATGCCTCACCCAACGAAAAACTCGCAAGATGAATGGTTTGGTGATGGGTTTGATGACTTGCAAGACGAATGTTCCTATGGCCGTGCTTCGCAAGACCAATGTTTTCCATTTTTTGTTCCTGCCTCATGTTTACTGATTTTTAAATGTTTTTCTATGATGTCTAAAAAGTTAAAGTTTTTTGATTGATTTTTGAAATCATCTGCAGAATATGTATGGCTTTAAAAAGCACTTAATAAACCCTTTATAAACCAAATTTCACTTTGTTCTGACTTTTTTTGCCCATAGGAACATATTAATTAGATTTCAATGCATTCCTATGGGAAAATGCGTTTCGCAAGACACATTTTTCGCAAGACGACATTAACTGTGATACGAATTAAATTTGTCTTGTGAGGCACCACTGTATAGCAATCTAATGTGGAAGGAAAGTCAGAGTCAGCATATGTCTGAACAAGTAAAGGGCAATCAAGGAAACCTCCATTGATCCTAAGGCATCTGTGTTTACCCCTCACTTTTATCTTCCAAAAAGAAATGATGCTGTGAATGTGGGAAGGAAATCATCTTCAAAAACCAGCCACTTGAAGTCTATCCCAAAAAAAACACAAACAAATCCACCCACCCACAACAAAACAACAACTTGGTTTTCTTTGCTTGGGGCTTACTATTGTTCCAAGTACACTGATTAGAGGGAAAAAAAATAGATAGTTCTCATAGATCCTCATGTCTCCAATATTTTACAGATAAAATATTGGGGATGTATGCATAAGACCCATGTTCTCACCCAAGAATTAATTTGCAAATTCCACCATCTCCTCTATTAAAGGCTCTTCATGGATAACTTTATGCTCCATTTATTCCCACAGAATTCTAGTGCATTTACTCCATGAATATGGTGAGCTCCAGTCCATAATTGTTCAACTCTAGGTGATAATAACTGAAAACAAGCCTCAGGATATGTAGCATGTGAAATGTCAGACTCAGACTGTGAACTGCACAGTGTTTTAATGAGCATGCATTGAAGCTTCTGCAATGCTGGATACAGGACTGCATCCAATGGATTTAAGTTTCTGGAGAACAGATTTTAGTTGAACCTTAGGAGAAACTTTGAACAGTTTAATCAGTGGAATCTGGCTGAAGAAGGTACTGGATTTTCCTCACAGGTAATTTTGAGCATAGACTGGAGACTAGGGTTGTCAATTCTCAAAGAATCAGCTGAAGCCTTGGAAAATTTCTGTACTTCTTTGAGTCCCAAGGTGTGGATGTAAATGTCAGGGCAAGTAACAGTAGTGGAGAAAAACTGATTGTTTTCTAAAAATGTGAAATGTCATTGAAACTTGGAATTATACCTATACACTGCTCCCCCTCACTCTGGCATCAGAGTTTACTGTGTCATTGTGGAAGTGTTATTCTTTCCCTTGTCCTCTCCCCGCCTTTTTAAAATGCATTCATACTGAGCCCAACATAATCATCTAGCTCAAAACAAGAGATGGAGCACCAACATAACACATGGGGCATCTTGTTGCACAGCAGTCATGAAGGGTCTAGAAAACACTTTCCCTTTCCAAACATTGTCTGCCTCACTCCTTGGCCTCAGGTTGTGGCCAAGAAATTTCACAGAATGGGAAATTGCTAACCTGGTAGCCCTACTGAAGATATGGCTGTTCAAGACACTAGTTTTGTATTTCTTTAATGAAATAGGGCATTGGATTAGACTGGAATGGGAAAAATTCCGGTTTGCAAAAGCCACTTTGCTGATTTAGAACTACTGGATAGAATCCTGCCCATTTTTACTGATATCACAAAAGTCTACAGCACGAGTGTCTGGGCTTTTTTTTTTTTTTTTTTGCTCTTGTGCAAGGGAGTGCAAGCTTGTCCTTGCACAAGCTCAAGTCCTGTTTGCTGAAAGCAGGGTGATCTCTGGCTTGGACAATGGCAAGGGCGGGGTCACATGGAGTAGTGTGGGTGGAGTGATGCTACATCTGCACCTCAACAACCTTGATATCTGTAGACTTACCCAGCGTGGCATAGTCCATAGGGTAATGGACTAAAACTTGGGAAGCCTGGGTTCAAATCTCTGTTCAGCCATGGAAACTTACTGGATCTGTGTGTATGGCACTGGTAAAGCCACTCCTTAAATACCTCACTTACTTTGAAAATGCGATTAGGGTTGTTATAAGTCAATTCCAACTTGATGGTACCTAACATAAGAGCCATAGACAGCAGCAGGATGCAAATCATTAGCACAGGCACATATTTGAGGAAGCAGCAAATGTACACACGTTAAGGACTGAGGAACATGGTGCCTCTGTTCCTGTGATCAGCCCAGGAATTTGTGATCAGTACCAAACCAAACTCACAAATCCTTTTCACAGATAGATTCCTTCCTAGTTCTTTTTCCACATTTTCCCCCTTTGTCTTTTTTTCACTGCTGCATCATGCTGTTGGCCTATGTTTAGTTTATGATTGCTAATTTATCTTGCACCCTCCTTGGACTAGGTGGCCTAAGGCCCTTCCAACTTGATGGTTCTAGAGAGCTGGAGGTGGAAGCTGAGCCTTGCAAAATGATGATGTTAGCAAAGAAGGCTGTCTCTATCATTATGCAAAAATAGGTTAGTTACCCGACATAGCAACTTCTGCCCTGTTATTGTACAAATGTGGAAAAACAGACTGGATCAGTGATAAACAAGGATCTAGAAATTCTGGAGGAGATTATAAAGCAATGACTCTGCAAGGACATTGAAAACAATGCAGTAATAAATAGAAGCCAACATGGATTTGTCAAGAACAAATCCCACCAGACTAATCTTATCTCATTTTTTGATTGTGTAATCTCCATGGTGGTGGGAATGTTGCAAATGTAACATATCTTGACTTCAGCAAAGCCTTTGACAAAATGCCCAGTGAAATTCTGATTAGCAAGCTAACTAGGTGCAGGATGGATAGAACAAGGTGGATATACAAGTTGGTTAGAGAATCATATTCAGAGTGTGATGATCAATGACTCTTCTCCATCTGGGAGGAGGTAAGAAATGGGGTACCCTAGGGCTCAGTCCTGGGACCAGTGCTATTCAATATTTCTATAATAATAATAATAATAATAATAAACCTTTATTGGCATACAGCAGAAGGAGCCGCAAAATAAATACAGTAAAATACGCATACAGGGTTTGTTGCCTGCGCAATATTTCTATTAATGACTTGGATCAGGGGATAGAGAGAATGATAATCAAATTTGGGGATAACACAACATTGGGTGGAATGACTAATGCCTTGGAAGTCAAGAAAAAAATCAAAAATATCTTGATAGGCTTGAGCAGTGGCCTGAAAACAACAGGATGAAATTCAACAGGAATAAGTACAAACTCTATGCATAGGGAAAATAAACCAAAATGCACAATTACAAGATGAGGGATACTTTATTCAGTGATGCTGAGAGTGAGAAGGATCTTGGAAATGTAGATCAAAAGCTGAATATGAGTCAACAGTGTGATGTGGCTGAAAGAAAAGGCAAATACTATTTTAGGATGCATTATCTGAAGTATAGTCTCCAGATCTATTAGATGCTAGTTCCCATCTATTCACTCTTTAGGCCTCATCTAGATTACTGTGTCCAGTTCTGGACGTCATAGTTTAAGAAAAATGCCAACAAACTGGAGCAAGTTCAGAACTGGGCATGTTTAGCCTTTAGAAAAGAAGACTGATATGATAACACTGCTCAAATATTTGAAAGGTTGTCATACAGAGGAAGGTCAGGACTTGTTCTCAATCATCCCAGAGTGCTGGACAATGGGCTCAAGTTACAGGAGTCCAGATTTCTACAGAATATCAGGGGAAAATGTCCTAACTGTTAGAAGAGCACATCAATGGAACCAAGTACCTTGAGAGGTGGTGAGTACTCCAATACCAGATGCATTCAAGAGAAATGTAGACAACCAACTTAATTTGTTTTTCTGCACTAAGCAGGGAGTTGGACTCAATGGCCTTATAGTTCAAACCTCATTGTTCTCTTATTTTATTATTCTATGACATAGGTGAAGGGGGGGAGGTCTATGATGTTCATATGTGATTTGTCCTCCCTTATCCATATTTGCTCTTGTTACTTGCTATTCATCATGTAACAATGTACCCACACAGGATGCATAATTTTAATGAAAAGAAAAAGGAAGCACAAATAAAAATTTTGGGGTCCAGGCACAAAGACAGCATGTTTAAAAATTACAATCATTTATAAGTTTTTTTTAAAATAAACAAACTGAAAATTTATCCTCACTCCAGGAATATAATCTTTCTCTCTATGAGAAAATAATCTCTGTGTGTATATGTCTTCTATTATTAATGTGTCTCTTTCTCTATACATCATCATAATGTGCTATCAAGTCCATTCTGATTTATGGTGACCCTTTTCAGGATTTTCCAAGTAGATAACACTCAGATTGGTTTACCATTTCATTCTCTAGGCATCCTGTGATTGTGCAGCTTGCCCAAGACTACACAGGCTGATTCTACTCTCTATATATGGTTGTGGGGTGGGAGTAGAGGATGGTTGTCTATTACCCATACACACATAAAATGCTTGCAGACTTATTTTTAGACAACAACATCTAGAATCCTCTAGACAGAATGGACAGTGGTTATGCTGGCTGGAAGAGTTAGGAAGCTGTTGTGAAAAAGTGACTTTCCCAAATAGTGTGTGTCCATATAGGATTTCCATTTTGTTGCCTTATGTGGAAGAGCAAATAGTGCTCCCTTTGATCCAAGTCAAGACACATAAGGCCCAAATGATAGCCAAATTATTTTGGTGTATAAGGCATGAAATGCCACATAACACTTTCCTCACTCCCAGGCAATAAGAATAATGACAAATTAGGTAACTAACCATTTGCTGCCCTCTCATATCAACCATAATTTGCCTGAGGCAGTTACCTCATTCTTCCATAATGCACCCACCAGAGGTTGTGTGGGATCTGTAAGCTCAACAGTATCTGGAAAGTGATAGCTGCTCAATCATAACTTAATTTGAAGCTATAGATTTCAATATCTTGTAGATAACTCCTCGGTGTCAGGAATGGGAACATGTGTCTTCCAAATGCTACAGGACTCCAGTTCCCATCAGTCCTGGCCATTGTGTGGGATGACAGTAATTGTAGATCAACATATGGAGGAACAATATTTGTTTTATGGAATATGTCCCCTGGGGTTTTATGTGTTTGATTATAAATAAGTACTTAGAAAGTCATCTTCAGCTCATGATATTTTGAACTCATCACGTTCTCAATATATTACATTCTTATGAAAAGCAGAACCCATAACCATGTTAATGACATGTGTGAAGCATTATATGTCCCCTGGGCAGCACCGACAGGGTGGGCCTTGAAATACTTAAAAGCCAAATGATTTCCATTTATAAATCACACCCACCCTTTCCCTTTGAAATTTGTGACCATTGTACGTATAGTGTGCTTCATTCAATAATTGCAACAAACTCCTCTTCTGATTCTTCACTCGAGAATTGTAAATCCTCTTTTGATAGATTCAATTCATGCTTCATTTCCCTCATGATGTTTCTGGCTTTCAATTTACTGTTGAGATTAAATCTCCTGGATTGGAAGTTCAGAAGCAGCTCTTCCGGGATTCTCCATTGGAATGGTATTTGCCTGTCTAATAATATCTTAGTTAGGAAGGAATATTCTTGTCTCTTCTTTTGCATACTCCAAGGCACCTGTTTGAGTATGTTGATTTTAGTTCCTCTTATTGTGAGCTCTTTTTCTCTGTTTACTTTAAGCAGCTTTTCTTTTACTGTTCTCCTTAAAAATTTTATATGTACCTCTTTGAGTAGATTATTACACCTAGTTAACGCGTTGCCCACTCGAAAAATTCTTTCCACAGCTTGAGTAAATTCCTGCCAGTCTATCCTGTTTGCTTGGTCAACTCTTCAGATATTAATGTCAACAAGTCATCTTCTGTCTCTCCCTCTAGTTGTTACAGTAATGGTGATGTCATCTGCCTGTCATTGCTATGGTTGTTTGTCATCTGCCAATAGCGTGACGGGTGGTGGGACATAAGAGGGTGGAGCTAGGGTATTTAAGGGGGAGTGAATGAGGTGTGAGTCAGATAGGGACTTGATAGGGTCTGGTTAGGGACTTAGGGAGTTAGGGCTTGTACATGTTGTGTAGTACTGTGCTATATATAGAGAGAGTGAAGGTCTGAAGGTATGTGTGTGGGTACTTTATTATACTGATTGCCTTTTATTTTAATTATTATAGTGATTTACCATTCCTTTTGTTATTATCAATAAACATAAGTTTTTATTTTAAAAATCATACTTTTGTCTGAAGAGTTTTATGAGGGAATGGTTGGTGGCAGCGTGAATAAAGTGAGGGTGTGAGAGTGACGTGGCAGCTCCTTTGTGACATGAGAGGAGGCTGTCACAGCCACGTTCTGAATATGTAGAAAGTAAGAGGCTTTTTCCATCTCTAAGGTTGCAAGACGTGCTTGCATCTCATCTCTTTCAGCTTTCATCTCTTGTATCTCTTGTTCTACCTTTGTCAATCTGACAAAGATTGTGTCTTTTCTACCATCTCACAGAAGGCATCAATTTTCTTGTTAGTGCTTTCTGCATTTGCTTTAGCTTCCATTCTAAATTCCTGCATCTGCTCCGACAGTTGCTTGACAATATTTGTTTGCATTTCCTGCATTGCATTTTTGAAGGGGCCTTGGCTAATTAATTTGAATACATTTGCACTATGACTGGGGGAGTCATCTTTTTTGGAGGAGGCCCTGGTATTCATCTTGATGTTTCAACTACTTCCCTATCAATCAACTTGGTGCTTTCCTCCCCCCAGAATATTTCCAGTTTATAATTCCCCTTTTATCAGCATAAACAGATATCTAATTACTCACAGATTGACAAGACCTAATTTAAAAGCAAACAAAAAATAAGAGTTCTAGCATATATTCCAAGACAGACCACTAGATGTCCTCAGCGTCTTGAGCTAGTCTAAGGCTTCTTCTCTTCTGTTCCCTTGCCAGTCGAATGTAGCAAATTTGAGAATCTGTCTGTTGATGCACACTCTATATTCCACTAGATGTCCTGTGAGTCTTGCATAACTTGCGCGCTGTTGACAGTTAACCTATTCAATGAGGAAGAAAGAGGATATACTCACTCTTCATCCCAAATTTGGCTGGTAAAAACACCAAAAACCAAATTCAGGACCTTAAATTATATTCCCATGAAAAGAAGACCATGTGTTCTTGAAAACACCAGTTTGAGACTTATATTCTCATAAGAGAGAGGCCCTAAAAGAGATGATTTGTAACAGACCTTAGAGTTTATCTGTTAAAGCAGTGGTCCCCAACCTTGGGCCTCCAGATGTTCTTGGACTTCAACTCCCAGAAATCCTGGCCAGCAGAGGTAGTGGTGAAGGCTTCTGGGAGTTGTAGTACAAGAACATCTGGAGGTCCAAGGTTGGGGACCACTGTGTTAAAGTACACTCTATATTCTACTAGATGTCCTGAGAGTCTTGCCAGTTTCCCACACACTGTCGGGAGTTAGTTTACTGAGGATGTGAGAAAGGTCTTGCTTAGCAGCTCAGAGCGATCTCTCCTTTCCTTTATTATTTCAGTCTCTTATTTCCTCCAGGCATATGGGGGAAACAAAGCCCCCCCCCCCCGTTGAGTCCCCTGGGCATCTGGCTTCCTGATTATTATGGATGTTCGCTTATAGCTGCTTATTTCCTTTCTCTTTCAGCATAAGTACAGCACTGTGGAAGCATGCTGAGGTTTAAAAAAAGTAGATCTTCTGTGCTTTGCTATTAAGTCAAAAGGCTCTCACTGAATACACATCTGGGACTTTGAGTTTTATCAGTTACTCACTTCCCTCCGAGAAGCTCTGAATGCCTGAGGCTGAAGTCTCCAAGTCCTTTCTGCAGAGCCATGCAGCTAAAAGGCCATATAAAGATGGTGCCGGGAGGATCTTCTGTCTGAGGGAGAGATTTCCCGAGGGAGGGAAAGTTGCTAGCTACCCCTTTCTTGGCTTTCTCAGCCCCTCTCTGACTTGGGTTTCTCAGCCCCTCTCCGATTTGGGGGAACTTCTCCTAGCTCCCCCTGCCCCAAAATAGATTGGGGGGTCACGATCCTGTGGCAGCAACAGGTTACTGGGAGACCCAGATTTCCTGCTGCTCACACTGGTCCTGGCTCCAAGAAGCAAGAGGAGACAGAAGTCAAAGGAAATCATCTCCAGGAAGGAAAATCAAGGGAAAGAAATAGAGAGATAAAAAAGTAAAAGTAAACTTCTCTCAGTGAATGTTAAAGGACTTAACTCATCCCAAAAAAGAATAAAAATATTCACCAAACTCCTTAAAGCCAAGGTAGATATATTCATTCAGGAGACCCATATTAGAGAAAAAGATTTAAAAAACTGTTAGAAAATCCAAAATTGGGTAAAATCTTCATAGCTTCAAACAAACAAAAGAAAAATGAAGTGGCTCTGTACATCAAAAAAGAATTAGAACCGGAATTAGTGCTCACCGCCAAGGATGGCAGATTATTAATGGTAGAAATCTCTAAGGAAGGAGAAAAAATCTTGTTGGCTAACATATATGCACTGAATGAAGCCCAAGGTAAATTTTATTCCCAATTGAAGAATCAACTATTGCAAAGGTCAGAAAAAAAATATGTATTATGGGAGATTTTAATGCAATAATTGACAAAGAGAAGGACACATCGAAGGAAACTGAAAATGGGAGGAAAAAGACGAGGAATATGATACCTAAGGTGTTCCTTGAAATGGCAGAGGAATTAAACCTAATTGATCTATGGAGACTCAGGAATCCGAACAGAAGAAACTATACATTCTACTCCAACAGACATAAATCATGGTCAAGAATAGATAATTGTTATATATCAGCTGAAGCTATACATCAAGCGGAGGACATTGAAATTCTACCAAATACTTATGCAGACCATAATCCAATATTGATGACATTAGGACAAAGGACAAGGAGTGGCTTTTGGAGACTCAACACACAATTGTTGAGAGAAGAGACCTTCGTGAATAAAATTAAAACGATATAATTTTTTTCCAAATTAATTAACCTCAAGATAGAGGAATGACAATGGTATGGGATGCAGCCAAAGCATACTTCCGAGGGTACGCAATAGAATTTAATATACAAAGAAAAAAAAGAAAGGAATAAACAATATCAAACCCTAATAACATCTTTTTAAAAAGAGGAAGCAGAGCCAAAGAAGGCACCAACAAAAAAGGGATTGCTTAATAAAATAAATATTTTACAGCATAAAATTAATTTACTAGAACAGGAAGAGATGGAGAAGAAAATCAAATTTGCAAGGCAAAAATTCTTTGAAAATGCAAACAAACCAGGAAGATGGTTAGCCTACAGAATAAAAAAAGGGGGGGGGGAGAGAAAACAATGATTACAGCAATATTTGATAAGCAAGGAAAGGAAGTATATAAACAAAAGGAGATTGAAAAAGAAATTCATGGATTTTTCACCGACCTATATAAGAAAAGAGAAGAAGAGAGACAAAAAATTATTGGAATAATATTCCAGAATGGAGGCTGAGTCATCAACAACTGGATAAATTGAACAAACCAATCACAATAGAAGAGATCAGAGAAGCATGGAAAAAACAAAAAAGTAGCAAATCTCCTGGCTCAGACGGATTACCAGCAGAATATTATAAGACATTTGAAGAAATTTTAAGCCCACAATTTAAGAAACTAATTGAAGATGTTCAGATTAAAGGGGAAATTCCTAATTCATGGAAAGAAGCATATATCTCTCTAACACATAAAGAAGGGACGGATAAAAAGCAAACCAAGAACTACAGACCGATTTCTCTCCTGAATGTTAATTACAAGATCTTCACAACCACTTTCGCAACAAGATTAAAGGAGATACTCGAAACAATACATAAAGATCAAACAGGCTTTATACCTAAAAGGAAATTATCATCAAACATAAGGATGGTAATAGACATATTGGAATACTATGAAATGCATCCCGAAAAGCAGATGATGATAATTTTCCTAGGTGCAGAAAAAGCCTTTGATAATGTTAATTGGAAGTTTATGCTGTCATTACTGAAGAGAATGGGCTTTGAAAGAACATATTTACAAACAATCATGTCAATATATATCAATCGAGTAGCCAAGATAAAAGTCAATGGTAATCTAACTGGAAATATACAGATTGAACAAGGAACAAGACAGGGATGCCCACTATCCCCCTTATTATTCATTTTAGTATTGGAAATACTTAACAGGCAGATTAGAGACAATGAGGCAATTAAAGGACTTAAAATTAGAGGAGAAGAATTAAAGTTACAAGTGTACGTGGATGCCTTAGCGATAATACTAGAAAATCCTTTGAAAATCTTGAAGGGTTATTGGAAGTTATAGAAGAATTTGGACAGGTGGCCGGATTTAAAGTAAAAACAAAAAACAAAATTTATGGCAAAAAACATAAAGAAAGAAGATGTTGAAAAATTAGCATGGAACTCCAATTTTGAGGCGGTGAAAAAAAATAAATACCTGGGAGTGGTCATCACCAAAAAATCAAGCAATTTAATGAAAGAAAATTTACAGAAAGAAATTCAGAAAAATCTTGAAGAATGGAGCAAACTACAACTCTCATTTATTTCAACAATAAAAATGATGATTTTACCTAATCTCCTATTCCTATTCCAAAATCTCCCAATGCTACTGAACTTTAAGTATTTCAAGGACTTGGACAGCTTAACATCAAATTTTCTCTGGAAACCTAAGAAGCCAAGAATAAAATTTAAATTGCTACAAGATCTGAAAGAAAGGGGGGAAGTGGGCCTACCGAATTGGCTACTATATTATAAGGCCTGCACTATGACCTGGATGAAAGAATGGATAACCTTAGAAAATCAAAGACTTACGAAACTGGAGGGACATGACCTAAAGATGGGATGGCACACATATGTATGGCATGGGAGACAAAAGTAACACTCACAGTTTGGAGAACATATCCTTAGGAAGGTCCTAGGGATAGGATGGCAAAAATTCCAAGCACAAACCTAGAAGAAAATCCCATTCTGGGTGGCACCTATAGAAGCATCTACATTAAAAGTCCTGACCCAGAAAGGGATGTTGACCACATATGAAAATCTGTTAACTAAAGAGCAGAAGATAAAGGACAAACAAGAGCTTGAAAAATTGGGTGTAGCTGTTGATTGGTGGTCAATGATGAAATTAGAATCAAGGTATTAAAAAGATAGGACTGTGGGTTTCTTTGAGAGCAAAGTCCAGGTGGATAGACTGTGGATATATACTGATTAAAGAATAATTAAAAATGTAAACATACTTATTAGAATATGATTTAAAGGATGAGAGGGTGAAAGAGACGACGGTAAAATGGGCAATTTTATATATATATAACAGGATATAACATAGGTCTTGATGAGCAGACTAAGATGTGGAAAGAAACCTATAAGATAATTAAACCAGCAAATCTCAGAGAAAATATCCTCAAAATGTTTTACAGATGGCATTACACACCTGTAAGACTAACAAAAATGTCAGAGGGTAACAGCAATATACAGTGGTGCCCCGCATAGCGACGTTAATCCGTTCCAGGATTAACGTCGCTATACAAAAACATCACTGAACGGAATAAAAAATCCCATAGGAACGAATTAAACCCTGTTTAATTCGTTCCTAGGGGGCAAAAACTCACCGTTCAGCAAAGATCTTCCATAGGGCTGCCATTTTCGCTGCCTCGGTAAGCGAGGCACCAAACGGGCAGCCATTTTGGAACCGCCGATCAGCTGGGCGGCGGGCTCTTGGGGAGGAGTGCGGGGACCTCCTCCACCCTCCTTCCCAAGAGCCGGCCGGCCTTTCCCCCCAGCTGGGCGGCGGGCTCAAGCGGCAGCGGCTGCAGGATGGGTGGGGTGTCTGGAAGGCTTCGGGACACCCCCCCACCCTGCAGCCACTGCCGCCGCTTGAAGCCACCCACCCCAGCTGTTCTCGGACTTCCAGGCGTCCGAGAATGGCTGGGGTAGGTGGCGCGGGGTGGCTGCCGGCGGCGGGGCCAGCATGTCCGAGCGGCAGTGGAGAAGCCTTCCCCCGAGGCCTCTCGGAAGCGCTGGCTGGGAAAATGCCGGCCAGCGCGTCTGAGCGCCGGTGGAGGAGCCTTCCCCCTCCTCCCGGCTCTGGACGATCCACCCCTCACCCTCATCTCCGCCGTCGCCGCTGGGTTTCAGAAGCCCCTTCCGAAACCCAACATTGGTGGTGGAGAAGGGGGTGAGGGGTTGATCGGAGGGCAAGGCTCGGGTATTCCCCGAGCCTTGCCCTTCTCGACACACCCCTCACCCTCATCTCCGCCGCTGACGCTGGGCTTGGAAGCGGCTTCCAAAGCCCAGCAGCGGCGTCGGAGAAGGGGGTGAGGGGTTGGGAGGAGGGCGGCCGTGATCCGCGTCGCGGCCGGCTACCCCATCCATGGACGGACTCCAGAGAGTCCGTCCATGGATGGGGAAGCCGGCTGGGGGCGGATCCAAGCCCTGGATGCCTGAAAGGTATCCGGACCCCTCCCATCCTGCCGCCGCCGCTTGGATCAGTCCCTCCCTGGCGAGGGTAAGGATCCCGGCCGCGGGGGCAGGGTGGGAGGATCTGGATGCCTTTCAGGCATCCGCAGGGGAATCCCGGGGTGGCCTCGGAAGGACCCTTCGGAAGGGTCCTTCCGAGGCTACTGCCTGCATTTCCCCCCAGCTGAGCGGCGGGAGTGGTCCTTCGAAGGCTCCCGCCACTCAGCTGCTGGAAAATGGTGCCTATGGGGAAAAATCGCAAAGTAAAAGAAATTATCCAGCAGAAACTAGATATTAAACCTGAAATGGCATTATTGAATGTCATACTAGGAATTAATGATAAAAAATTGAAGCATTGTCTGATGTATATACTCACAGCAGCTAGATTACTCTGGGCGCAAAAATGGAAAAGCGAAGAGATTCCAATGATAGAAGAGTTGTTAAAGAAGCTATGGGATATAGCAGAGTTGGACACTCTATCAGAAGCACTACGGGAACAACCAAGAGACTATGTAAAACAAAGCTGGGAACTAATACACTCTTGGGCCCAGAAGAAGACAGGAGTGTAGGGTAAATTTTACTATATATGTATATCTATTTAGTGTACACTGGAAACCAAACCGGGGAGAATCGAGGGTTAACGAGGCTGGGGTTTCTGACTCCAAAGGGGGGAGGGTTTAGTTTAGTTTTTTTATTATTATTCTCTTTTTTCTTTCTCTATTTTTGTTTTTTTATATGTTGACTTTAAATAAATAATAATAATTGCAACAAACTCCTTAGCTTCTCAACAGATTTTCTTTTTCTTTCTTTCTTTCTTTCTTTCTTTCTTTCTTTCTTTCTTTCTTTCTTTCTTTCTTTCTTTCTTTCTTTCTTTCTTTCTTTCTTTCTTTCTTTCTTTCTTTCTTTCTTTCTTTCTTTCTTTCTTTCTTTCTATATACAAGTAATATACAAGTAATATACAAGTAATATACAAGTATATACACAGGGCAGGATCTAGAGAAGACAAGCCATGTTTCAAATGTATCATGAAAGAAAAGAAGGCTTAGCTTAAACCAGATATTATGAAACACAGCAAAGAAAGATAATTATATAAAAATACAGATTCTGTGCTATGATAGTCTAAAAAGCTTAACTTCATAAAGCAGTATCCATTTATGTAGAAAGAAATGTGAAGTCACATTCTTTAAGACTCATATAATTTGCCTGGCTAGATAGCTCATGCGGTTTAGATATCTGGCTGTGGAACCAGAAGTTTGATTTCCCTTCTGTGTGGCCTTTGGCAAACTGCATGGCCCCAGGATGGTCCCAGAAGAAGGTAGTGATAAACCACGTCTGAATGTTCCGTACCTGGAAAAAAACAAAACAAAAGGGTGGCCATAAGTCAGAATTGACTTGATGGCACGCACGCGCGCGCACACACACACACACAAACACACACAATTTGAGTTTCTGAGCATTTCAGCAAAGCATCATATTTCTATGATCCATTTTTTTCTGATGTGGTACTCCAGGGGCAAACTATATGCAGATCTTTTTGAAAAGTGATTTCTGAGGACTATCTCCTTTAGAATCCTCTAACAAGCATGGCCACTCAGAGGTGAAGTCTATAAAAGTACATAATGTATTGTAGCATAAATGGATATGACATAAATTGGATACAGCAGAATCCTTAGCAATATATGACAGAGGCAAGCATTAAGGCTGCTGTTAAAATAGTTGTATTGCAAGCATGCCTTTATATTTCAGATGTGAAGTATTAGTGGGTATGTCATTTGGTTTTTCTACATCCTTCCATCTTCACCCCTCTTTTTTATTCTCTTATCTTTTACTTTCTTTAAATACTGGCCAGGAAAGATCTTAATACTTGACTATTTCTGGGTATTTCCCTTGGAATTATGGCCAGCTGCCAGTGAGTGCTTTTTCTCTTAAATTGTGTTCTAGGGCAAAATGATACATGCAAATAGCGTATCATCTCAATGATGTCTTCTGCAATGATCTTGTGGTTAAGATTTTATTATTATTATTACTATTACTATTATTCCATTAGAGTGTTCTCTGCACTAGTGGCCTTGGTAGCTGGTATATTTGGATAGTTGAATCCAAAGTGTAATATTTCCTGATAGGGAAACCATTTGGCAGCTTCTCTGCAATCTATTTTGCATCCACCTTTCTCACAGTTGCTAAAATTAAGCAGTACCCCAACCCCAACTTTGCTATCAGCACTTGCTGTCAAAACTATAGCAGCTCTCTATAGTGCAGGAGGGTGCCCGAGTGTCAGCCTGCACTACAGAAACCTAGAAAACCACAATGCAGAACTTCTCAGGAGTTTTATAGCCCCTACACATATTTTACACTATAATTCTGGTGACCAATATAGATTAGTCAAGGCAGCATTACCAAGGGTGCTGGCAACAAAGAAAGTTCTTCAAGGGCCATATGTGGCCCACTGGCCTGGTGTTGTCCACACTTAAAAAATGGTAGATCTCTGATAGCCCATCAGATAAGACTGTTCTTTGTAACAGCAATGTTTCAGTACATTTAGAAGTGTCAGTTTTTGTCATGACACTCTCCATAGCAACAAAGACATCCAGAATCCAAAGGTGAGGGTGGGTGATACCTTTATTACACCTCTTTAAAAAATCACAAATAGAACCTAATTTTTTACTTATACAAATCTTCATCAGGTTGGACTGGGCACTGTAGTGCTATGGGTGGTGCAGAAAAAAAATTCAAAAACCAAAAATCATAGTTAGGTTCCTTTGTAAGAAGTAAGGGTGCAATCAGATAGTTATTTAAATCACTTCTTGGAGCACCTAGTTGGCTGGATATCTCTGTGGTTTAGGTATCTGCCAGAGGTTGGGTGTTTGATTACTCACTGTGCCTCCTGCGAGTAGAGCCAGCCTGTGTGGCCTTGGGCAAGATGCACATCCCAGGGTGCCCCTAAAAGGAAAACCTTGAAAAGGGCTGCTGTAAGAACTTACTTGATTGCACATTATCCCTGGTCGTTGTTGTTGTTGCTGTTGTTGTTGTTGTTGTTGTTCTAGCATTTACAGCATGGTCTGTTTTGCTCCGTTTGCTAGCAACCAGATGACAAAACATGAGATGACAAACTAGCCAGATTGTGCTCCATGCCCAGTCCAGACATTTCGGTCCAACAGGAGTGCTGCTCTTTCATTTCAAATCAGGCTGGAGTGATCGGGACCAGATTGCATTTGGGTGGAAGGATGATTTAAAGAGTGCACCCAGCAAAGCAACCCTTTCTCTCATGATCCAAAGCAGTATTTAGATCACTGTCTGATCACATCCATAGTATGAAAATGCGGGCTACAGACTTGAGTCAGAAATGTAGCTTCAGAGATCACCTCTGGTGGTGTTGATTGGACTGTCTCTTCTGGTTTTGCCAAACAAATAGCTGCTAGTCATTCAGCGCACACACACACACACACACACACACACACACACACACACACACACACACACACACACACCGCCTCATTGCCCTGTATTGAAACATGAAGTTCTTTTGGGGCTGGGAATGGAGGCACACAGAAATGTGGTAAATCCCCTATCAGAAGAGTTGAGATAAAATTTATTTCACCCAGTGGGTGGGCCAATTGCAGCCAAATTAACAGCATTACCTAGAGGAAAGAGGAAGATGTTGTCTTCACACACTTAGAAGAGTCCAAACGATATTGCATCAGTTCTTTGTAATCTAGTAACTCTTAACTGTCCATTCAAGAAAAAATCATTCTCAAACACTTTGCTTATAATGTCTTTTAGCAATTTACTGTTCCTGGAAAAATAAATTTTTCTCTCTCAGTCACTGTAAATATTGTAACTAAGGCTGAAAAGACCAAGATAACCTAAAGGGTGTGGCAAATAAGGTCATAATCCTTGCTGGTCAGAAAGTCCAGGAGCTTTGACCTAACAAGCTGTGACTCGCCTACATTGCTTCATGATAAAATACAGTAGGATATGTGGCTACTATAGTGGAAAATAAAAATACACCACTGGAGGCAATTGTCTTTGTTTCCCATTGTGCCCCAGAAAAATGTTATACACTGTACTCATTGTAGTAAGTTTACTTGGCTTTTTTGCCTTGGTTCATTGAGGGCGCTTTACCTAACACCCACAGTTGGTTTCTACCTGGAATAGTATGGTTGCTATCTGTGCAGGTGCACACCAGCATGTGATGATTGGATGAGTTGACTGGCAGTGCAGGAAGAGTAGGGATGAGTGCTATTTAATTTTCTTTAGTGAGTCTAGCGACAGCAACCTCAGTTTTCAGAAATTTACATCACCGGCAGCATTTTGCACAGAAAGTTTGCTTAAATTGGTTCTTGTTGTACCTTTCTCAGGTATGTGTTTTGTCTTCATTAGCCTGTGTAATTCATTAGATGGTCTTTCTAACATTCAATTCAGAATGAAGAATATTAAAAAAGTAATTATAATTTTCAAAGTTTGGCTGTATGGGGAAAATTGTATGCAAATCATGATTGAAATCAGGGCAGCATATCTTTAAGCAGATAGAGATAGAGAAGTTGCACAACCTTTGTCAGCATCATTGATATGTAATCAACCTAGATGTATGATTCTGCTCCTTACTTAGGCAAATTTCAATGGCAATATTCAAGTAGATAATTGGTATTTATCACAATGGCTGATGTGAAGAAGCTATAATCTTGTTACAACTGGAACTGGACTGTCATAAATCAACTTGCTACAAGGTTACCGTGAAGCATCAGCATGTTTCACTTTCCAGATGCTTTTAATCACCTTTCTAAAATTTTAGCACATTTTTTTTTAAAATGCAAGCAAATAACCTTCAGATCTTCCTAGTTTCTTTCTCAGGGTGTCAAAAAGAGGCCTAACTAGAAAGTTTTCCCCCATGGGAAGGGAGAGAAATACAACTCATCTACTAGCTCCTGTTTCTGTGGATCACTCTATATTTCCTGTTTCCCCCATCTCTAATTTTGCCTCTTGGGGATGCCTTTTTGACATTTCACTTCTCTGAGTTCCTAGGAAAGCTAGCTCAAAACATTCTCCTGCCAGAGGCAAAAAACAAGACAGTGTCCATGCTTCCATATACAGAAGCCAATTGGATCAGCATTGAATCTTTTTCCATTTCTGGCAGTGCCATAACATCCTTCACTATGCCTGGAGGCAGGAAGCATGTCATAGAATCATAGAATAATTGAGTTGGAAGGGGCCTATAAGGACATCGAATGCAACCCCCCCCCCCGCTCAATGCGGGAATCCTAATCAAAGAAGAGCTGACAAATGGCTGTCCAATTTTCTCTTGAATATCTCCACCTTCTGATTGATTCAATTGTCATACTGCTCTAACAGTTAAGAACTTTTTCCTGATATTCAGCTGAAATCTAGCTTCTTCTGAGTGAGGTTGTTAATTAAAATGTTGAAGAGCACCAGACCCAGGAATGATCCCTGGGTTACCTCACTTGTTACTTCCATCCAGTTTGAAAAGGATGTGTGTGTTATTATTGACCTAAATTAGAACTGTTTGGTCTGTTCTGGAATCGGAGCCCTGGAGGCAGTTCATGTTGTTCTGGCAACTCCTGCGACGTTGCTGGAACTAGTTCTATGGGCTCTTGCCTTTCCATTGGACTATTTCAGTGACATGGAGAGGGGGGATTTGCTGCTTGGGCAACAGCCTATCCTCCGTATTATTTTACCCAGGCTTCGTGCTCTGGAGAAGACACTCCAGCTTCTCATATAGCTTCGAAACAACAGGGGAAGTAGCAGTTACCAGTTCAGTGTGGAAGGGATTGTCACTCTTGAATAGGCCTTCTCAGCCACACTAGATGCTGTTCCAAGTCCTCCATACAGAGCATGTCACCATAGTCTCTCGAGACTGGAGGATGCCTAAGTTAAAGGTCTGTTCCTCTTATTGTGCATAAAGCTTCATCCAACTTTACCTCTGTGTTTGTGTTTTCCTCCCCTTCCAATTCAGTTTGAAGCCCTCCTGATGAAGTTCTTCATACTGTGACAAACACATTCTTCCCAGTCCTTGTGATGTGCAAGCCATCTCTTGCTAGCAATCCATCTTCCAGAAAGCTTAGTCCATGATCCCAAAAACCAAGTCCCTCATCTTTGTAGCCAATTGTTCACCCAGAGTATTTCCCTTTCCCTTTCTATTCCTCTTCTGAGTACATTGGATGAGGAAACTATCTGGGCTCCAAAGTCCTTAAGTTTCCCCCCCCAGAGCTTCAAAGTTTGATGTGATCTCTTCGAAATTGCTCTTGGCAGTGCCATTTGTTCCCACCTGTTGAAAAGAAAGGGATATGCATATGTGGGTTTTATGAGCGATGTCATATCCCTAATCGGTGCTTCAGGGAGACAGCATACCTGGTGGGTCCATGGATCTTCTCAGCATACTTCAGGCTCCATCTCATACTTCATGCTCTATTTCAGTCCCTCTCATGTGCTCCTCTTTGTCTGCTTGCTGTCTCCCAGATTCCTCATCAAGAACCTGAAAGCAGTGTTGAAGTTCCACCAATGAAGATAGTCTTCTTCTTTTGCTCCTACCCGTGACTCTTTTCCATGGTGCTCCCTCCACTATGTTTGCTCTCTTCTCAGCATTCTCCTTCTCTGCCTTCCCTGATTGCTCTTCCCCCTCCAGTGCCTCCACTGACTGCTACTTCTGCTCAAGAGTTCTGTCAATATCTGTCATCTTTCCTTATAGCCATTGTAGCTTTAAGTGTGGCTACTCACTTCTCCAGTTCTCTCTTTTTCGTCTAACAGTGCCATGAGTTTGCTCTTGCTGCATGTGTACACCATGTTACACTCAGGAACAAAAGACAAACATTGCAGATCACCACAACTGGAGAGTCCCTTCTTTCCATAATCCCTGTTAGCTTTTAGCTTTGATATTTTTCTCTGTAAATACCATTTTCCTTTATTTTGTTACCTTGAACGTAACTGAGAAAGTCCATGAAGCATTCTCCTTTTATTAGATCTATGGTTCTTGTTGTATTATGTAATGGTTTATGAATATTCATATTGCTGAGAGGCGGAGTCAAGAGAGATGCTATAAGAGGCGGGGTCAGAGAGTCAGAGAGGAGATTAAGTCAGATAGAGTTAGTAAGAGAAATATAAGAGTGAGTAGAGAGTAAGAGTCAGAAAGTGTAATAGAGTGTGTAGTTTGGGAAATTCTGAGGTGTGATTAACTACTGAACATATTCATGAATCAATCTATGTAATCAATAAACCAGAGTTTTATTTAAAAGAACTTGAAGTGTGGACCTGAATCTTTCTGAAGTAATGATGATTTAGAGATCACCTGGTGGCAGCAAGTGTAAAAGAAGAGAGGGTTTGCCTTCGTGTGCTCTGAGGCTTGAAGGTCAAGCAAAGGGGCACGAGGGTGGACGTCACAGTCCACTAATATATAACTATTTTCAAAAATCTTACAAATATTTTAAGGGCCTCCCCCATCAAACTCCCCTGTTGAACTCCTGTTAGCCCTCTGTTTGCTTGTTCTGATTGTGAACTCCCTGGGTCTGCCTGAGCTTTCTCAGCTGTGGTCTGTCAGGAGTCAGCAATCAAAATGCTATCCCAGAACTCACAGCTGCTATTGATAGCTCTCAGCAGTATCAGGACATCCTCCTTCCTAAGCTGAGCACATGGTGTTTCTGAATGGAAAATTCCTAGGAGTTATTCCAGGTTCCTTCCTGGTGCTTATTTAAAAATAGCTCTCTGCCTTTGTCTTATTGGTGTCCCCCTTTTGTTCGTCCCTTCCTCTAGTACACCTTTCCTTTCTACCTTTCCTTCTTATCTCTCCCCCATCAATCTCCTGTGAGCTCTCCCTGTTCACTCACTCTGGTTGCGAGCTCCCTGGGATTACCTCAGCTTTATTCATCAGCTGTGCTCTGTTAGGAGTCAGCAATCAAAAGGGACATTTGAACAGAACTAGTGTTCTGAAATGAGTATAACAAGTGAGTTTACAGAGGAGAAATCCCTGACACATCTTTGTTGATGCAGGGCGTGAAGAACGTGAAGGCAGTAATGGAGACTCATTTTCTTTCATCTCCCCCTGGTCTGCTTTAGTGAGTGATTTTTTAAGACAAAACCAGAAATCTAATTGTTGTAAGCTAGTTTTGGATGGAACTTCCAGAAAAGCGTTGTACAGATTTAGCTAGCTTTAAAAACAATAATAAAAATGGTTGAAAGCTGAGTAATCCTGAACAAGCAGATTCCCATTAAAAACAGGCAGACAAAAAAGCACTGTATCTTCCATCAGCAAGGCACACCACTCCCGTGTATTACGTGGAAACAATACATTTTTTTTGCTTCTTGAAAAGCATTAACGTTAAAAGCTGCCAACTTTTTTTTTTTGTTGGGAATTGGAAAGGCCTTCCAACAAAGTGGTAGAAGCTACAGTTTTACCAGATGGAAGACAGATGACTTGGTTGAGGCTTGGACAGGATTTCTTCTAGGAAAGATGCCTGATGGCTAGCAGCAATTTTTCTGTGCATGTAGTCTCAGCATAGCTTGGAAAGTTACTTTGAAAAATAATTAATGAAATCTTAGTAACAAGACCCCATAGAATCATTGAATTATAGAAAAGTGAATTTGGAAGGGGCCTACAAGCCCATCAACCAACCCCTGCTTAGTGCAGGAATACAATCAAAGCATATCTACATTATGATTATCTACATTTTTCTTGAATGCCTCCAGTGGTGGAGCACTCAACAACTTCCGAGGTAACAGGGTCCACTGTCATACTGCTCTAACAGTTAGGAAATTTCCCTGATATTCAACAGAAATCTGGCTCCCTGTAACTTGAGCCCACTGTTGCATGTCCTGTACTCTGGGATGAATGAGAACAGATCTTGTCCCTCTTCTGTATGACAGCCTTTCAAATATTTGAAAAGTGCTATCATATCACCCCTCAGTCTTCTTTTCTCAAGGCTAAACATGCCCAATTCTTTCAGTCTTTCCTCATAAGTCTTGGTTTCCAGCCCCCTTATCATCCTTGTTGCCCTCTTCTGAACTTGTTCCAATTTGTTAGCATCCTTCTTGAAGTGTGGTGTTCAGAACTGGACACAATACTCAAGGTGAGGCCTAACCAGTGCTGAATAGAGGGGAACAAGCACCTTGCGGGATTTGGAAATTACACTTCTATTAATACAGCCTAAAATAGCATTTTTTTTCTAGCCACATCACACTGTTGGCTCATATTTAGCTTGTGATCTACAACAATTCCAAGGTCCCTCTAGCTCATAATATTGTTGAGCCAGGTACTTCCCCCTTGTAACTGTGCAACTGGTTTCTTTTTCTGAGGTGCAGTACTTTACACTTATCCCTGTTGAATTTCATTCTGTTGCTTTCGACGCAGTGCTCCATCCTATCAAGGTCATTTTGTATTTTGTTTCTGTCTTCTACGGCATTAGCTATTCTGCCCAATTTGGTATCATCTGCAAATTTGGCAAGCATTCCCTGCACTCCCTCATCCAAGCCATTAATAAAAATATTAAAGAGCACTGGGCCCAGGACTGAGTCTTGGGGTAGCCCACTTGTTACCTCCACCCAGTTAGAGAAGGACCCATTAGTCATCACCCTCTGAGTACAATAATCATTATAATCATTACATAATTATAGCCATTGTCGCTCTAATTTAAGAGTAATTCTCAAATTTTAGTTACTTTCTTGAAAAAAACTGAATTCTACAAGAGCTGAGCCCATGAGCATGCCCAGATTGTTAACTTGATCCCTAACCAGAAGGACAACACCATTCATTCTAGGGGTAATCCTTCCTAACCTGTCCAAGGAGCCCTCCAGGAGCAAAATCTCCATTTTGTCCAGGTTCATTTTGAACCTGTTAGCCCTGGTCCATTCCAAGATTGAATCCAGTCAACGCTCAAGCATCTGGACTACGTCCATTGCAGAAGTAGTAAAGGAGAGTTTGATGATCCCTTACTCCACATCTACTGATAACCTTCCCCAGTGGCTTCACTGTTAATAGCATGGGGGATATTGAGGATGCCTGGGGCACCCTCCAATTGAGAATCCACAGGGTCAATAATTCATCCCCAAGCTGAACTCTCTGAATATATCCTTCCAGGAAGATCTAGAGTCCACAGAATACCAGTCCCCCAATCCCCATCCCAC
Source organism: Pogona vitticeps (assembly GCF_051106095.1). Taxonomy (NCBI): domain Eukaryota; kingdom Metazoa; phylum Chordata; class Lepidosauria; order Squamata; family Agamidae; genus Pogona; species Pogona vitticeps. The sequence goes on along the minus strand of NC_135791.1, from coordinate 14,653,360 downwards.
TGAGAGCTTGTTCAAGAGGATACCATGACTGATGGTATGAAAAGCCTCCCAGATATCTAGGAGCACCCACAGGGAAAGTCCTGCCCCATCAGCTTCCCTTAAAAGGTCCTTCTGCAGCATGACCAGTTATGCTATTTGTAAAGCCTCATTGGGCAGCCATTTTGCTTTCTTGCATTTCCTTTTCTTTGGGATGGTTTGTGTTGCTGTCTCCTGTACAATGTTACAAGCCTCCATCCATAGTTCATGGCACTCTGTCCACCAAATTGAGTTCCTTAAATCTGTTCTTCACTTCCACTGTGTATTCATAAGGGATTTTGTTTAGATTATACCTGACTAGGTCAGTGGTTTTTCCTACTTTCTTCAGTTCAGTCTTGAATTTTGCTATGAGAAGCTGATGATCAGAGCCACAGTCAGCTCCAGGTCTTGTTTTTGCTGACTTTATAGAGCTTCTCCATCTTTGGCTGCAGAGAACATAATCAATCTGATTTTGGTATTGTCCATGTGTAGCATCGCCTCTTGTGTTGTTGGAAAAGAGTGTCTGTGATGAGCAGCTTGTTATCCCAACAAAACTCTATTAGCCTTTGCCCTGCTTTGTTTTGAACTCCAAGGCCAAACTTCCCTGTTGTTCCTTTTATCTCTTGACTCCCTCCTTTAGCATTCCAGTCCCCTATAATGAGAAGAACATCTTTCTTTGGTGTCAGTTCTAGAACGTGTTGTGAGTCTTCTATGGATTCTTGCCCACAATACTAGATATGATAATCATCTGAACTGAATTCACCCATTCCCATCCATTTTAGTTCACTGACACCCAGTATGTCAATGTTTATTTTTGCCATCTCCTGTTTGACCACATCCAGCTTCCCAAGGTTCATAGATCTTACACTCCAGGTTCCCATGCAGTATTTTTCTTTCAGCATGGGACTTTCCTTTCACTTCCAGGTGCATCTGCAGCTGAGCATCCTTTCGGCTTTACTTCATTATCTCTGGAGCTACTTGTACTTGTCCTCCGCTCTTCCTCAGTAGCATGCCTTCCGACTTGAGGGGCTCATCTTCCAGTGTCATATCTTTTAGCTTTTTGTTTCTGTCCATGGAGTTTTCTTGGCAAAGATACTGGAGTACCTTGCCAGTTCCTGCTCCAGGTGGATCACGTTTAGTCAGAACACTCCACTATGACCTGTCCATCTTGGGTGTCCCTGCACGTGGCGGCCATAGCTTCTCTTAATTACTCAACGCCTTTGCCAGAACAAAGCAGCAATCCATGAAGGGGAAGATCAGCCTAGATGGCTTCAATTTTTTATTTTAAAAGGGCTTCAAAGTGGCTGCTGGTAAAGTCACCATAATGAGACTGTGACTGACCAGGTTTGGTGAGATCGCAAACCACCCAGAAAAGTTCAGTTTGATGATTCATGGCCTTATCCATGATCTTAATATTAAAAGACTTTTTCATTGATCTTAAGGCATTGGTGTATCTCCTGATCAGGTTTTGACTGCAGCTAGATTTAGGTCTGACTGATCCTTCCTCCACCTGCTCTCCAGCAATGTCCTAGTTAACTTAACAGCTTAAAGTTCACCAGAGGGCAGGACAACCTTTAAAGCAGAGAGAACATTTGGGAGTGATTGTGTCAACCACCTGGGTGTCTTTGCATATCATCTGTTGATCTGGTCTTTGACAAGGTTGCCAGCCAGGTCAGCTGGATTCTCCCTGAAACACATCAGTTGAGAAGCTTCCTAGGATGGACCATTTTGACAGGTCCATTCTCCCTGTGGAGGGTTGTTCCTGTCAACAGGTTAAATCTCAACAGAAAGTAATCTGTCCATGACAGTGGTAATGAGCTCATATTCTGCACCCTGAGATCACTTTCTGCCTGTGCAGTTGAGAAGACCAGTTCCAGGGGTGACCTGCTTTATATGTGGGGCCAAGACCATGCTCTCCATGAATTCCAGGGTTGGATCTGATAAATGGGATTCAGCATTAATATTGAAGTCCCTGACTATCAATAGTTTAGGTGATCACAACACTGCAGCCAAGATGAAGTCAGTCGGCCCTGGCAGGGATAGGGCTGAGTCACAGAGTGAATGGTACACCAGCATTATCCCAAATCTATCCCAGCATTATCCCAAATCTATCCCAAATCTATCCCAGCATTATCCCAAATCTATCCCAGAGCCCCATGCAGTATTTTTCTTTTAGCATTGGACTTACAAATACTCTAGGTCTGAGCTCAAGAACACAGCAGTTCAGCTGACATGAATAGAACCTCTATGGACAGCAGCAACTCCCCAACCCAGCCCTCAGGTCGGCCCTGATGATGGATAGAGTATCTTGGCAGCCATAAGTGGAAGGGGGTACTCCATCCCTCATTGCCCACTCAGGTCTCTGTTATACAAGCCACACCCATGTGATCACACCACATTTTGAAGTACAACTTCCTGTAATATTGGGCTGATGTGAGTAGTTGCCTTCAACCTCTGCAAGGCAAAAGGTTCTTCACCCCTGATTCAACTGAATACTTTGCAGATTATATTATAACATTTTCTAAAGGAAGGCTGCCCTTTCAGATGGTTTCCTTCTGAACGAAAATAGGCTATTCTGATTGAGGGGTTCTGGGAGTTGTAGTCCAAAAAACAACACCCTCAAATATACCAGTCTTCTGAGTTCCAGAGAGAACCCACTCACCTTTGGCACTGACCCTGCCCATCCCTGGCTTCTAGTCAAGCTACTGCCATTGTGTGGCCCCTGACAGTTCATAGCTGTGAGGTCTCTGTGTTTCCTGTACAATGGTGCCTCGCAAGACGAGCACCCCATTTAATGACGAAATCACATTACGACGAAGTTTTTGCGATCGCAAAAGCGATTGCAAAACAATGTTTCCTATGGGGGAATTTCACTTTGCGATGATCGGTTCCCTGCTTCGGGAACCGATTCTCGCAAAACGACGATTTTCGGCCAGCTGATCGGCGGTTTCAAAATGGCCACCGGGTAAAAAAAATGGCTCCCCGCTCTTTTCTGGGATGGATTCCTCGCTGCACGGGCAGCGAAAATGGCCATGCTATGGAGGATTTTCGATGGATGGTGAGTTTCAAGCCTATAGGAACACATTAATCGGGTTTTAATGCATTTCTATGGGCTTTTTTATTTCGCATTATGATGTTTTTGTTCTACAGCGATTTCGCTGGAATGAATTAATGTCGTAATGCGAGGCACCACTGTATATAAGAGACTGTGATATCTAAAATGGTACAAGGTAAGTGCCCAGATCCCCTTCTAAAACTCTATACCTATGACCTGGATCAGGACCAGAACATGTGAACTTATTTCATAGTTTCTGGGAGCCATGTTAGTTTTTTTGCAACAAAGACAACAGAGAGCCTTGTGACACCTTATAAACCGATAGGTTCTGTGTAGCACAGGTTTTCATGGACTCCGGACCACTATATCAGATGCATCTGACATAGCAGTCTACAATTTATGAAAGCTGACACCCCTTAAAGCTAGAACTTGTCAACTCTTTAAGGTGCCACAAAACTTTTTTTGTGATGATTTTATTAAATCAATGAAACTTTTAGAGATATTGACTCACTACTCTAGTTGTGATTTACTATTGGACTTTAGCTATTGTTACTGGTGTGCAGCAAAAATAATGAAGTCCAGCAGAAATTCACAACTAGAGTAGGCCCATTGAATCAGGGGGATTCAATGAGTCAGCTCCTCTATAAATTTCATTGATTCAATGGGCCTACTCTAGTTGTGGCTTACTACTGGATTTCAGTCAATATGTCTTAAATGATACTCTAAATAGAAATAAGGATAGGTAAAGGTTCCCCTTGACATTTAGTCAAGTCGTGTCCAACTCTAGGGAACAGTGCTCATCCCCATTTCCATGACATAGAGTCAGCGTTTTTGTCCAAAGACAGTTTCCGTGGTCACATGGCCAGTGCGACTAGACATGGAAGCCATTACCTTCCCACCAAGGTGGTGCCTATTTATCCACGCGCATTGTTACATGCTTTCAAACTGCTAAGTTGGCAAGAGCTGGGATGAGCGACAGGAGCTCACTCCGTCACGTGGATTCAATCTGACGAGTGCTGGTCTTCTGACCTTGCAGCACGGAGGCTTCTGCGGTTTAACCCACAGCGCCACCATGTCCCCAGCACTAGACCTCTCCTTTACACAATACATTTATGGAAACATATATACCCTTCCTTCCTTAACAAAATTAAGTAAAAGACAATCACTTGCCCTGTGGCTCCGTGTTGGGATTCACTCCTTTTTCATGCCCCTCCCATGGGCTGTAATGAACCTAAATCACTTTTGGGCAGAGCACTAAAGCTTCCAGGGGATTAACATTAAAGAAGCAAAATGAAAATCTGGGCATCATTCCAATTGCTACCCAATCTATAGATTTTGGAGCAGTAACTCCTAGGTTTAAGAGTGAAAAGGGGACAGCTAACGAGGCTCACAAGATCTGTTAATATTTGACCTAATGCAACACCAACTGGCCGTACCCATCAATAAACAAAGACGGGGTCACCGCTTTGCACAACTCAGTTGATCAGGGGCTAGCACTCCTGCATGCCCACTGAGCTTTTCCTGACCCAATGTTTTATTTTTGGCTTTGGCACTTTTTTTCCTCTAAAAACTTCCCTCTGAGGCTTGGCAGAGACTACTGCTGCCACAGCTAAACAGTTTTGGACAACAGATTGGGCCTCGTGGCGCAGTGGTTAAAACGCTGTACTGCAGCTAAAACTGTGCTCACGACCTGGGGTTCAAATCCCAGGTAGCCGGCTCAAGGTTGACTCAGCCTTCCATCCTTCCAAGGTCGGTAAAATGAGTACCCAGCTTGCTGGGGGGGGGGGCAATGTGTAGCCTGTATAATTAAAAATTGTAAACCGCCCGGAGAGTGCTTGTAGCGCTATGGGGCGGTATATAAGTCCAATAAATAAATAAATAAATAATAAATAGATTTGTGAAAAGCCTGGATAAAAATGGTCAGTTGTGATGACCCTCGGAGACCATGAGCTAAACTCCTGAAAGTTACAGGAGGGTGCATATTCTAGTTGGCAGCAAGTGAGGAACAGGGAAGCAGAGAGACAAAAGCAGCTTGACATTTTGATTTATGAATGCCAATCTAGGAAATCTATCTCAACAAACACAAGAACATAATAAAAGCCCTGATGGACCAGACTAAAGTGTTTCCCACACTGTCCAACCTGATACCCATGTGAGGCCCACCACAAAAAGATAGGACCAATAGACTCTTTGGTTCTTCAACAGTTTAGAGCAGAACATGGAAACGTTTTAATTTACAGCTATAGATGTGTTTCAGGTTTGAAAGTTATTCAGAAAATGAAGTGAAATGGGAGTATTTATCCTGAACTAAGCTGAAAGAAGAAAGAAGTGTCAAAGTAGTGTTCAAATCAAATTGGAACTCTTTAAAGTGCTGAATTATGTTTTGGAGATTTAAAATCCAGAATAGCAGCTTTTGTTTCAGAGGATATAAAGGATGTAACTGACAGATAGGCAACAGCACAATGAAAGGGCAGGAGTCGGGCAAGGCGTAAATTTCATAACTTGAGACTGGGTGGGTAAGTAGGTGCTTTACCTTCACTCTGGAGGCTGAACAGAGGGTTAATGGCAGTTTCACTTCTCTCTGAGATGACAGTCCTTTATTTTTCCACTTTTCATGATTTTTCAAATGAAGGAAGATCTATTTTTCTGTAACATGGGGTTTTCCTTCCCTGCGTATTTTGCATTCTTTATTTTGTGGTTTATTGGAAAGCAAGCATGGCTTTAATTTGCAAGTCTAATAATCAAAACACTTTTCCCTGACAAAATCCTCTTATGGGATGGAAAATGTGTTAGAGGAATTCCATATTTCTTTCGTGTCTAGTTACCCTTTAGTTGAGGACTAGAGAATGAGCCATCTCTGGATACTAATCATGATTGTGATGTACTCATCCCGTACTAGAGGTAATACACCCTGGTATATGCTGTGCCCACATCCTACTTTTGGTCTTCCAATATGTAACTGATTGGCCATTGTGTGAACAGAATGTTTAACTAGCTAGGCCTTGGTCTGATCCAGGAGGGCTCTTCCAACATTCTTCTTTATTTTACTGTTGCTTGGTTGCTTATCGCTTGTCTGGCTCCATTGTATTTCGTGTTATATACTTGTTTGCAATTATTTGTTTTTTACATCTCAGTGTCTTCCCGATTATCCCCCCAAATTCCAACCATCTTTCAAAGCATTCATATACAGATTTTAGTATATAATATAACTACTATCATAATATTACTCTCATATTATATAAAGTTCTCAGGATCTTCTAATATTCTCATTGAAAGTGGTTCCAGATCCATGACCCAGCTTTATATCTAGTTTAGTTTGCCTAAAATAAAAAATCACCATATTACATCTTTACCCTGATTCAGGCTCCCTTATTTCAATTTAGTTCTCCTTTTAATATATAGAATATACCCTTTTACAGATCCAGATGATAAATATAAACATGTTCCCAATATTAAGGGGCCCTTCCTTGTTTTCCCTTTTTTCATCTTTCTAGGTAATTCCCTCTCTGATTCCTCTTTTTTCATTCCCTGCTATATCTCTAAACATTCTGTCATCTTTCATGTCCTCTGAAACCATTTTGTAGTTCTGATTTATGTCCACTGACTCCTTTTGTACTTGGTCTATCTTCAATGAGTCTTCCAAGCTTTTTTTGGTTAATTTTGCTGTTTTTTTCCCTTTGTCTTCCCCTGGTACTCTCCTCTGGTCCAAGACTGATGTTTCTCTTAGGTTAACTTTCTCAAGCTGCTGCTTGGTTTGGCATACATCATCTGTGATACTCCCATTTCCTTCCTTGTTGTTTCCTGTTGCTTGTGGACTATAGTCCTTCTGATGTTGATTAGATAATTTTGCCTCTTGATAATGAGATCTCACGGTTGTTAATATTTTTTGAAGCATAGATTTTATTTCATTCCAAAATTGTCCTTGTTGTGCCATTCTGTTTCTGCTGCCTAGATGCTTATAAACAGATATTCCAAATTTCCAGAGTCATTTCAAGAGTTCCGCTTTGGCTATGTAAAGTTGAACCAAATTCGACCCAAGGAACAGTTTTTGAAAAGTCCACTTTTGGGTTAATTCCAGCCAGAAGCTCACAAGGAAATAAACAGTTTTTCAGACTTAAGCAACAACAGTATATTCAAGGTCACATCTTCTGGGAATCATTCCAAATGCTCTGGATAGTCAAAACAATGTCCGCACTTAATTTGCAGGAAGGTCTCTTAAGCTTATAACACCAGGTTGTAAATATTCTTAAAGTATAATTTTAAAAAGTTACTTTCTTCCGCTATCCCTCTCACCAGATTTTCTGCCGCTTTAAAAAGTTACTGAGATAAGATAGCAATTTTTTTTTCCATATGTAGGGGTACGTAGGCAATTAGTTGTAAAAAGATTCTCACCCAATGGAAAAACTGCGATGCCAGGTGCTGTTCCTTGCTTCTCTCAGCTGGCTGCCACCAACTTGGAAGCTCGCCGAAGCTGCTTATTTCTGCCCGTTGGCTGATTAGGGAGTTTCCTGGATCGAACCGGGGTGGCCGCCGCCCCCCGTGATCAACAGGCTTTCTCCCCCAGTTCACCACCCCTCCAGGGTGGTTCCGACACCCTACGGTGTCCCAAAACAGGTCAGAATTCAGCCCAGGGGACAGAGCTCTGCCCTCCTGCTGCTGTCTCGTCGCGACGTCAAGCCGGAAGTCCCCCTCACAGGCCATTGTTATAGGACCAACATGTATATGCATTGCAAAGGAATATATGTACAGTACAAAGCACTGCAAACCTGCAAATTATCCCACAAAACAAATGACGTTCCCCCAAGCATTCTCTAATGACACTCTTAATTGCCACCTCAGTTCCAAATCCAGTTTTACAGAGTTTGCCCCTCACAAACAAGAATCTGCTAGAAGGAAACAAGAACAGGCAGCAATGGAATTGGCTAAGATGAGAAGAAAACCACTCTAAAGGTTTTCTAGAAGTTTTCTAAATCGGGTTCCGAGCTGTAGGATACTGAAAGGAAAGACCTAGCAAAGGTCAAAGGGAAAAATTTAAGAAATTGTTCAAGTGGTTCAGAATGCAAAATAAGTACATTGATTCTGTTAAATTGTCAACAGGCAGTGTTGCAGTCTGTTGAATTCCATTGTAAGCTTTTTTTCTTGTCATCTGATTTCTTGTTGTATCTTCTCACATTTTGCTTCCAAATTTATTGGCATTCCCTCTGGCTTCCCTTTGAACAGCAGTGGACACTAGAAATACAAAGGCAAATGTTGAAAGAGAAATCCACTTGCAATGGAACAAAGTGACACATCCATCCCTAACCTGATGAGCCAAAAAATAAAATGTGTGCATGCAATGTGTAGCCTGCATAATTAACTTGTAAGCCGCCCAGAGAGTGCTTGAAGCACTATGGGGCAGTATATTATTTATTTATTTATTTATTTATTTATTTATTTATTTATTTATTTATTTATTTATTTATTTATTTATTTATTTGATTACTTAATTTTATTTGTATCCTGCCCATCTGGTCTATATGACCACTCTAGGCAGCTTTGCTTTGCTTTTGCTTTCCTACCCTCCAACTTTCCATGAATGATATCTAAACATTTCAAAAAGGCTGCGGAAGTACCCATATTCCTTTTCAGCTATGGATCTTGCCAAGCTTTTTGGGAAATAGAAAAATACTACTTCCTCATGGAGTTTCACAGATGTTCTGTGAGGATATGGTGTGCATCATTAGGATGATGAAATATATAGTGGCATGTTCCATCTCTGAATGCCAGCAAAGAACATGATAACCACCTTATCTGGTTTTGCCTACTTTTTACATTGAACATTTATTTGTCTTAACATTATAATCTTATCCATGTCTATTTGGAAGTAAGTACCGCTGAATTTATTAGTGCTTACTGCTAGTTAAGTGGTTATAGGTTCGCAGTCACTGTGGGGTGACTCCTAGGCTTGAACTATAGGCCAGCAACAATTGCAACCTAAATGGACTAATGTGCATCATCAGTTTAAACAGTACAGTAGAAAGAAGTTAAAATTACAGATATAGTTAAACATCTTAAAAGTACACAAAATAAAATATAAATACCCTGAAATTTGGTTGAATGAATAGTGGGATGATAGACATACAATAGAATTCAAAGTAGAAATGGCTCAGAGCAGCTTCCCCAAGATGAAAGATGTTGATATGCAACAAAAATGTGCAATTGGTTTTAAGAACGTGAATTGTATGGTGCTGTGTGTCCTTGGTTCTGCTATTAAAAGGAGGTGGGTTTTTCATAAGATTCTAAGAATTTACTGGATTAAGATGGAGAACAATGAAGAATGAATAAAAGGAGAATGAATAAAGGCCAAGAAATCAAAAAACTGTTCATGTCACGAGACATGTACAGATTACTACAGCTGATCATTCAAATTAAACTAAATGGGGAAAGAAGTGTGGACAGAAGAATTTTCTGACTAAGAAACCTCAAATACTGGTTTGGATGTAATGTATGATTGTTTAGAAAGTGCTGCATCTGAAGTCAAGACTACTTTGATGTTGCTTAAGCTCTGGTAGGAAAGGAAACAGAATAACAAGAAAAAAGGCATGAAGATGTGAAATTGTACACATTTAAAGTGTTTAAATAATTAAGCAGGCTATAGAAAAACCAGTCCTGAAAATGTAAATTGTATTTTAAAAATGAAGTTTGAACAGCTTTTTACTAAAATTTACTGCAAAACAATTAGCTGGCTCTCCAGCTGGGTCTGGAAGCAAGATCACTACTATACAATTATATTCCTGATAGTTTAATGTATTTACAAGTGATAGCCATAAAAATAATTGAATTGAAAGTGTATTGAAATCATTACTCTGAAATAAGTAGAATGTTGCAGTATGTTGACATGTCAGTTGGTGTTTCAGGTCCTGTTATTTTCTCTGTTTTATTTTACTATACCCCTGTAGTTTCAATTGAAATCTGTAGACTCGGTGACTGTTAGTTGAAACAATAGTGTTTATTATTATCATCAATAATGTGCTTCACAAATTATTATCATAATGGCAGCTTTCCAGATTCTGAGTTACAGACATTTTATATTACAGGAGGTGCAGAAGCAATGGAAATCCCTATTAAAAAGTTTCTACTAATGCATAATGTGCACGTCCTGGAAAAGAGAATGTTTACAATTTGAAGGAAAATTATAAATTTCTAAGAGAAATATAAATAAAGGAGGCAAGAAACTGTCAGGAAATTACAAGGATTGTAATAGAAGAAATTGACATCTTAGACTGAATGAATAAAAGAAGTTGTTAATGAGCCATATTGTACAGCTGTGCATAAAGCTGAGTCATGCTGACTAGGGAGAAGACTGATGTAATGTTACCTGATTGGTTATATGTACTATATATTGTACAGAGGAACACACATGTGGTGTGGAAAGTTTGGAGATTTGCTAGAGAACATGCTGTTGGAGTATTTTGTGAGGAACGTACATATGCCATATAAGCTTTAAGGAAGAAGCTGTTTCCTCGTGTTTTTCTTCTCTGCAAGGACCTTGGAGGCTGGTTGTAACTCTGCTTTGCTCAGTGCACACCAAAGGAAATACTTGACAAAGGCTATGGGCCCAGCACACTTCTGCTGCACAAGAGAGCATGTGAGCCTCTAGTGAGTGATTTGTGGGTCTTGAGGGAGAAGTCCAGAAGTGCTGCGAGCTTTCAGAGGTCCAGAGAAGGTGAGTGTCCTGGTTGTTAAGCCCAGGAGGGGTAAGAGGACAGCTAGAGGCAGAAGGAACTAATTTAAAAGTTCAAAGATGCAGTCTAACTGAGCACCTTTGGGAGGATTTGCTCTAGTAAAATTAAATGATAACAACTACATGTCATGGTCCTTTAAAATGGAGACTTTCTGAAGAAACAGAAAACATGGCTAAACATTAGGACAAAGTTATTAGCAGTTTAAACCACTTTTGGAGTTTGTTTGTTTGTTAAATGGGTGGCTATGTGTCAGAAATCTGTTCACTGTGGATTTCTTGTACAAACGGAGGGTTGTATTCAGTTACCCTTGGGTCCTTTCCATCTTTACAGTTCTAATACTGTATGATTGTTTTATCCCATGGCATTTAAAACCCAAAAAATACTGGGAAGAAAATCCTTAGAGCTTGGAATTTGACAGCACTTTTACAGAACACAAGAGGCATCACGAACAACTTAAGTTTTGGTTGCAGAACATTTAAAAAACAAGAAAAAGGGAACGAACAAACAAACAAATGCAGTGCTTAGGAATGTATTATGTGCTACAGTCATCCCAATGTAGTGTTGAGTGCTTTGGTACTGCGAATATAGCCTTAATTGCTTGTGCTGATTATTTCCTAACTTCTTTAGCTGCTGTCCATGTGCTTTAATTGAAAGAGTTGCTTTTTCCAATGGAACTCCACCTTCTGTAAGAATTGCTCCCATGAATGCTATTCATTGACCAGCTGATAGATTAAACCTTGTCTCCCATGGTTGATATGGTTTTGCTTGTAAATGGATTTCTGAGTAGTGTTAAAGCAATTGATGATTTTTTTTACAAAGTATTGTATACACCACCTGACGACACTGATGAAGAAGAGAAGGAATTAATTGAGAGGGCATTAACTAGTATTATTTTGTGCTTGGATGAGAGTTAACACATACATGTCATAGTACTGAACTCAGCACATGATTGTTGGCAGGCTCTGAAAAAGATTTACATCAGAGAGACAGCTGCCAGTAAAGTTCAACTAACCCAACGTCTTTATCATGCCAGATTAAAGCCAGGGCAGAATCTGGGGGAGCATGTGAAAGAAATGCTACACATATTTATGGAAATTGAGTAAAGAGAATTACAGCATTCAGAGAGTCATAAGGTGTGTGTCATCCTCAGTCCGTTGCATGAAGGCTTTGATATGCTTGTGTCCAGCATGGTGTCCATATCAGAGGCTGATTTGACTGTCAGTTATCTTACTGGATATTTGCTATAGGAACAGACCAAGTGGGAGGTGTGTAGCCAGACAGAGGAAGAAGCTGCTTTCCAAGATGTCTGCAAACAGTCCAAGATGAGAAATGCTATGCTGAGGCAAGAGGGAGACCAGGCTGAGAAAGTCTTCTCCATTCGTCGTTTCTTCGGATGTGGCTCAGATAAACATCTCTTGAAAGACTGCAAGGCTAAGAAGCAGCCTTTGAAGAAGAAAGGTGAAAAACCCCACAATAGAGTGTATGTTGCAATTAAGGCATCAGAGGAAGATAAAGAAAAAAATGTTGATCCTGGACAGTGTTGCCAGTAACCACATTCACAATAATTCTGAAAGTTTCTCTGTTTAAGGTGAGAGAGAATCCAAAAGAGAGATTCTCCCTAGCAGAAGGGAAAAAGATTTCTGTTGAAGGTCAAGGAGAGTTGTTTTTCCCAAGTATGGGACATAATTTAAAACATGTGTGCCTAATATAGATTATTCTTTATTAAGTGTATCAGCACTGGACTCTGATGGGTACAATGTTATTTTCTCTAAAGGAATGTGTAAAGTAATGAGGGGGGAGAGAATGTGTGCTCAAGGAAAAAAGATTGATGGGCTGTATATTATGAAAAACAAGAGTGAAAAATCCAGTGCAAATTTTACAAACACTCCTGCACATAACAATTGCATTCATTTATGGCACAGAAGACTAGGTCATGCTAGTTTTAAAGTAACAGAGAAAATGTCTGAGTTTGCAGAAGGAATGAATATGAAAAACTGTGATACATTAGTGCCTTGACTTACGACTGTCCCTACTTACAACCAACTTGACTTACAAAGAGCTCAGGTCACAAAATTTTGCTTTTACTTGTGACCGGAGCTTCCACTTACGAACAGAAAAAAAGCAGGAGAAAAAGGTGGGAAATTCAAATTGCTGTTTCAGGAGGAGGGGCGGAGCTAGAAACAGTGAGGCAGCAAGAAATCTGGACTCTCCAGAATTCTGCTGCATGCCATGAATCCAGGCTCCCCCCAAGTAATTGGGGGACAGGGAGGGCCAAGAGAGGCCACCCTGAGTCATAGGAGAGCTGAGATTTCCTGGGGTGGTGGTGGAAGGCAACCACTCCTCAGGTCATCTTTTCTCCAGACAGAGGATTCCTCCGATGCCATTTTCTAATGTCATCTTAGCTGTGAAGATCCGTGGGCAGAAGGGAAGCATGAAGATTTACAAATGACTGCATGAACAGGGACTAATTGATCTCAACATGGCTTCAGTAAGTACAAAATAAACTTAAGTGGCTGTTTTTAAAGAAGATAGTGTAATCTGCGGCAAACAAGCTTTAAACCCAGACATATCGGTAATTTATTACTACATCATGTCACGCCTGAAACAGAAACTGGAAACGGATAAAGACACAGACAGAGACTTTTTCCTTTTATCCCCTGTTCTCGGATGGATGGAATAACTTTTATAATAGAAAATAAGATGTTTAAGGTGGTGAGATGTTGCGAGAGGTGTATTTTAACCTAATGGAAGTTTTATTATGACTGAATCTACAACTGAAGCTATCTGGTGAAAGTTAAAGTCTGGGCTAGCATAATAAATCATCAGCTCTACTGAGGATCTGACTTTTATTACTTAAGTACTTTATGGCTCCCGGCTGGAAGAAGTAAACAAGCTGTTTTGGTGGCTATTCTTTTCACGATAGGGAATGTTTCTGTATGTGAGACGTATATTTTGAAAGCAGAAAGCATCTTTTGCCCATCAACTTCTCAACAAAGATGGATTTAACAGAAGACTTGATAGACGCTTTACAGAATATGCAAATTAATATTTTGAACCATTTTACAATCCAGTTCTCTGAACTTCAAACATTGATTTCAGACATGAAGGGAACGGTAGAGCTTTGGGAGACGCCAGACCAGCGCATCGAAATGGAAGCAGCACGAGAGAGAGAGAGAGAGAGAGAGAGAGAGAGAGAGAGAGAGACTTTATTTGTTTCTAGAAATGTTACTTGATGAATATAACAATAGAAATTATGGAATTGAGAATTTTTAACTATATAATCTGAAATGTCTATGATGAATACAATATTAGAAGTTGTTGACTGTAAAGCTTTTACTTAGAGAAACCTAATATGAATTATAAGACTGTAACTTTAGGTTTATAATGTTATAAGTGATTTGGAATTCCTGGCCTGTGCAATGGAGTTAAGATTTATAAAATATAAAAGGGGGAATGTTATTGGATGAATATAACAACAAAAATTATAGATTGAGGGGCACACATGTGTACATAAAATTGATGTGATTTATATACGGCAAGTAATTTCGACTATGTTTGGAGTCAAATGGCAATTAAGAATTTTCAACCATGCAATCTGAAATGTTTATGATGAATATAACATTAGAAACTGCTGATTCTAAGGCACATATTTAGAGAAACAAAATATATATGAATTGTAACATGATTAAATATATAAAGTGAGATATATTTAATATCCCCATTTTCTGAAATACTGATGGCATGTGAAATACTGATATGAAATACATGTATGTATAGATGTATACAGGAGTTAACATAGTACAGTGGTGCCTCGCTTAGTGACATTAATCTGTTCCAGAAAAAATGTTGCTAAGCAAAAACATCGCTAAGCGAAAAATTTAAAAGCCCATAGAAACACATTAAAACACGATTAATGTATTCCTATGGGCTTAAAACCTCAACTTTAAGCGAAAATCCTCCATAGCACCGCCATTTTCGCTGCCTCTTAAGCAAGGAAAAGTAGGGGGCCACCATTTTGTTTTCCCAGTGGCCATTTTGAAATTGCTGATCAGCTATTAAAAAAAGGGTCACTTTCCCATGATCGCTTCCTCACGATCATCGCAAAACGAAAAAAACCCATAGGGATCATCGCAAAGCTATCGCTTTTGCGATCACAAAAACTCCATGTGGCGATCACATCAGTCTTGATATAATTAATTAAATCTAACCCAATTAAACAAGGTGTATGGATCTCATGTGAAACAGCTAATTTAAATTTACCAGTGCACCCTTGGTAGTTTATATGTACTTCAGCTACTGGTAACTTAATCACTTCTGTTCCAATTCCTTTAACTGTAATTTTCTCATTTGGAATAATATCTTCCTTTGGAATAATATCTGTATGGCATATAGTTAACTGAGAACAAGAGTCTCTCAATGCTAGAAATTTGATATTATTAATATAAATATTTTCTCCAGCTGACTTCATCCATTCCTTGTTGGTTTTAATATAATAGCAGTGGACTATTTCTGCTAGAGGAGGCAGTTGCTCCTGCTCCCCTGCGTCAGTTAAACTGCCATCTTGGTTCACTTTAGAATTTTCATCCTGCCTTTGTATACAGTCTACCTTTTTAGGTATAACTCCCCCTGTTTTTTATTGTTCCCTTTCTTTGTGTTTAACAAATTCACAATTGGAAATGAAATGATCTGTTTTCCCACAACCAAAACAAGTTTTAAAATTTCTTTGTTCATTATAAGTGGTTCTGTCTCCCCCTTTTTTTCAAAGTTTTTACCCTGTTGGTACTGCTCTGAGGGTCTCTCTCTGAAATGGCTTCCATCTGTATATTTGCTGGTTTTGTGGAAATCTCTAGGTTCTCTTTTTCTTTCTTCAAAGTTTCTGTCCAATTTCACTTCAGAAATATTTTGAATTTCTAATCTCTGATATTAAATCTGCAGATTCACTAGCCTGTAGTACTGTTCTAGGTTGTTTGTCTCTAACTAAACATCTTAATTCAGCAGGCAAAGCTGATTAAAATTGTTCCAATCCTATGAGGTGCTGCATATCCTCCAGAGTTGTCACTTGAGATTGCTCCATCCATTTCCATAAATACTTAATTAGATTTGCCCCAAATTGTGAATATGACTCATCAGGTTTCTTACTTAACTGTCTAAATTCAAGTCTGAGTTTTTCACTGGTTATTCCAAATCTTGAGAAAACTAATTTCTTAAAGATCTCATAATTTCTAGCTTGGTCTTCTGACATACTAGCATAAATTTCGGACATTTCAGCACTAATTAAAAACCTTAATATCAGCATACGTTCCTGTTCTGTCACACTGTAGTCCCAACAGGCTCTCTCAAATGAAATTAGAAAAGATTCAGAGTAATCTCCTTTTTTTAATTGAGAGAATTTCTTAAGGTCTACTTTTGAGATCCCTTTGTATTACTACTGTTATTAGTGTTTAGAGATGCCATTTCCAGTTTTTTCATCTCTAATAAATGTTGCATTTCTTTTTGCTTCATTTCCATCTGTCTGACTTCAGCCCTTTCTCTGGCTTCTGTCTCATTTCTAATTGTTTTAACTTAAGTTCCTGTTCTTTCTCAAATTTCCATTTAAAAAACTCTAGGGAGGTTAAATCAGTTCCTTTCCCTGAGCCATCTTCATGTTCCCTTGGGCTCTCATATTCCTGGCCCTCTTGGTTTGAAATTTCTCCTTCCTGAGGTAAAGTCTGACCCTCAGCAAATTCCAAACTGCCTTCTTCCCTCGCTTGGAAGGCATGCCCAACTGTTTTTAATTTGACCAAGTTGGCAGGTTGCTTTCTCCCCAATTCCAATTTACAAGCCACTGTTTAAAATGACCTCTTTTTTCCTGTGTTAGAGATTTCACTATGTAGCTTTCTTTTGGCAGCTTAAGATCGCTACGTTGTATCTTTGGGTTTCAGCCTCGCTGTTCCCTGTGTCTGTTACTTTGTATCTCTTGGTCTACAGACACCCAGATATTTCCAGCAATATTCTTCTTTTCTGATAAGCCTTAGATATATTCCCCTCAGTTGTTCATCTGGACTCAGGAATCCACTTTATTTCCCTTTATGCTCCCTCTCCTCAGAGCTTTGGGATCTTAAAGCTAGATTCTTTCTTGTCCTTTCTCCCTCAGCTTGAGGTAAACTCTTTAGAAATCTCCTCAGAGTCTTTTACTTGTTTTTCTTATTAATAAGTCCTAGTGATTTGGAGTCCCTTTCAAGCTATCCCTTCAGCTCTAGGGCCTACTCCTTCACTTTAACTATTCACTATTCAAATAAGTCTCCTAGACTCAGAGATTTTCTTTAGGCTTTCTGGTTCCTTCCCTTTGAATCCCAGATTCAGAAAACTTCTCTTTATTTTTGCCTTACTGGATTTATTTTTCATTCATGGCCAGCCTAATAAATTTCACTTTATGTTGGCTCACTGCATTTCATTCGAATCCCACCCGCTGTCACCACTTTTTGTCATGAAACCAGTTCCTCTGTTTGTTTCTCCACACAACCCAGGTTCACTTTTGGGACTGACATTTGTTTTCAACCCTTTCCGCAGCCACCAGAGGACCTCTCCTCACTCTATCAAATATAACTCTTCAATCAGTGTGATTCAATTAAACAATGTTTATTAAACTGTTCACAAATAAATCATGTAAAGTAAATCATGGATGGTCTCATTTTATTCATTCAGTAGATTGTGCTTTGGTAACATTTATATTTGTTTAGTTATAATTATTTCAATCAAGGTATTTAATCATTTCTTTTCTCATTCCCTATCTCTCTATTACTCTTCACTAACACAAGGCTGGTCCTAACTGCCTAACTTCTTGTCTTTAACTTAAGTCCCTACTTCATTCCTAACTGAAGTCCTCTCTAACTCTAACTCCAAAACTAACACAGACCCTAATTGATCTTTAACTGTCATCCATTCTCTTATATATCCCTAATTCTGCCTTTTCTGTACAGTTATTGGCTCTTGAATCAGGGTTCCATTGTGATGGACAGGAGTGGTCCCTGACCTGTCCGTCACACTAAGCGATCTTGTCACTCAATGGAGCAATCACTATGTGAGGCACCACTGTACTGGAGATTATTCAATTATAAGGCACTTACATAGAGATATTAGGCACATATGAATTATAATATGATTAAGTAGCCAATGTCAGATAAATATATTTTGCAGTTTTTTTGTTTGTTTGTTTTTGCTGAAATGCGGATTTCTCATGATGGTAAAGTATCAATATTCTGAGATATAATTGGTTAGCCAAGGATGTAAGAGAAACTATCTTTAAAAATAATCAATCACTAGTATTACTATAACCTTAGGACGGTTTATATTTGAATTTAATTTTTAAGAGCATAAGGTTGATGCAGTCAGATTTATATAATGGATAATACTGTATGGAAATGCCTCCACCCTGCCTATATGTGGGGTTCTGTTCTGTTTTGTTTTTGTTTTTTATTTTGTTTTTATTGCTTTTGCTTGTTTTATGTGTTCTTTGTTAGTTTTTTATGTCTATATGTATGAGAAAATAAAAAAAATATTAAAAAAACAAATTGCTGTTTCTTTGTAGCTCTTTCGCCCCGATGGTTAGAGTGAGTATGATCGAGGAGGGACTGCCTGCTTCTCAGTGTGTGTGTGTGTGTGTGTGTGTGTGTGTGTGTGTGTGTGTGTGTGTGTGTGTGTGTGTGTGTGTGTGTGTGTGTGTGTGTGTTTGCAGGGAGGCTTGGGACTGCCTGGTTAGGTGAGGTAAGGTGCTGTTTTCTGCTTTTTAAAAACTGTTCTAGATGTTTTTTTTCAGCATGGTTTTAGGGTGGGGGTTATGTTTCTGTGCTGTGATGGGTCTTGGGGGTTTGTTTGCTTTGTATCTGTCTGAAAATGCCTAATGCTTAAGCTTTAAAGCTTCAACTGTACTCTAATGAATGTACTTTATTTTCTTAATAAAACAAATACAGTGGTGCCCCGCATAGCGACAATAATCCGTGCAGCAAAAATCACTGCAAAGCGATTTTGCCACTATGTGTAAATAAAAAGCCCATAGGAATGCATTAAAATCTGTTTAATGTGTTCCTATGGGCAAAAAACTTATCTTTAAGCGAAAATCCTCCATATGGCGGCGATTTTCGCTGCCCGGTAAGTGAGGAATCTGGGCAAAAACACAGCGGGTGGCCATTTTATTTACCCTGCGGCCATTTTGGAACCGCCAGTCAGCTGTTGGAAAATCATCGCTATGCAATGATCGGTATGCGAAACAGGGTACCGATCATCACAAAGCGATATTTTCCTATCTAAACCATCGCAATGCGATCGCAAAAACGATTGCAAAAAATCATCGCTATGCAGATTCGTCGTTAAGCGAGGCGCCATTAAGCGAGGCACCACTGTATAGAGCTTGAACAGAGGACTAGTCTCTTGATATAGCAGGACTATAACTAAATCTAGTGTGGATGAAAGAAGGTCAATAGTGGCTACTATAGAGGTCCTACTATCCTACTTTACAAGGCTGGTGTGTATTCTAAGGAAACACAAAGCCTATGTTTTATTGCTTTGGAAGCAATCAAGGTTACTTTTAAGGTCCAGGCTTGTGTATGGGGCTTACTACGCCTAAACGACATACCTCAGGAAATAAAAGTGGTAGTTTTGCACCCAGAGGGACTCCCTGAGTGCAAGCATTGTCTCTTTAGGGAGACAGGATCGTTACAGTACTAACTATAGGATTTCGGGAGACTCTCAGGCATGGCTGTTGCAGGGTTCTGAATTTCTGGGAAAATTCTTTTTTTATTAAGTAGAAGTACAAAGATCCACCAAGGAGAGTAGCTACAAGTTCCCCAGAGTCAATCCCTTTCTTATTAATTGGCACGTAAAGCTTAAATAATTTACTCTGAGACATTTGTAGGAGAAAGAATAATAAACATTTCTTTACATACAGTCATTTGAAATTACAGATTTGTCTATGCTGCTTTCTTTACTGCACACATACTTAGCAACCAACTGAATAGATCAATAGCAATTGAACAACTGCCCGCCAATAGACTAAAGAGAGAGAAAGGAAATACTCAGCAGAGAGGCAGGTGTCTCTTTGAATTCAAAGACTGTAAGGAATTAATGGTTAATGTGGGATAGATACACATTCACCTCAGCCCAGAGAAATCTCTCTCAGTCACACAAACTATAGATAGCATGCAAAGTTGCAAACAAAACTCCAACAATAGCCTCCATACTAGTTCCCTGGTCTGGAAAAGACAGAATATGCAAAATTAGAATCCGTCTGCTTTTCTAGGATATGTTGAGCAAAATGGATGTGGTAACACAACTCGGGTTCAGGTCCCTTCCTGGTCTTAATTCACAACTTGGCCAAGCCTCAGACAGCCTCCCTTGATGGAAATGTCCGGGTGCAACGACACCATGGGGGAAACTCTAATTCATTCACATTCATTGAGAAGTTATACAGGGGAATTCAAGTTTCTCCAGGTCTCTTTTCATTAACTAGCCACATAGGCAGAAAGGAGGAAAAGCCTTGAAGGAAAATCAAATCAAATCAATCAATCGAATCAAATAAATTGATTGTCATTGTAAGTATATATATAGTATCCCATACACCACAATTCACACAGACACCCAGAGACCAGCCCCACATGCACACACATAAAAAATCCCCAAACACTCCCCACCCACTAAAGTCCCCCACTAAGATTACAAACATCTACACCACAGGCTAAGTAACACTGTCCAACTATTCACTACTGGTGGTCTTTAAGCTCATTATTAAGTGCAGTTATAGCTCTGGGATAAAAACTATTCAGAAATTGTGTGGTACAAGTCTTAATGGTTCTGTATCTTCTGCCAGATAGCAACAGTTCAAAAACAAACTGTAAGCAGGATGAGAAGAGTCTCTCAGCATGTTGTGTGACTTCCTCAGACAGCAGGATGTGAAGATGTCATTCAGGGTTGATAGCTGGAGCCCAATGATATTCTGGGCAATTTTAATGGTTTTCTGAAAAGTCTTATATGCAGCTTGTTTGCAGTTATAGCCCTGCAGGTGGCACTGTTACAAAAAGAACTAACTAATAAAGCATATTACAGTACTTATACAGTATAATGTCCCATAGTGCTTAAAGTACTGTCTGGGCAATTTACAGTTTAATTATGCTGGCTACACATTCCCCCACTCACAGAAAGCTACATACTCAATTTAACAACTTCAGAAGGATAGAAGGCTGAGTGAACCTCCAGCTAGCTACCTGGAGCAGAGTTTTGGCTGCAGTACTGTAGTTAACCACTGTGATATGAGGGTCATAATAAGGATAAACAAGGGCTTCCTTCCTTATTTCTTAATCTTGTTATTTTTTTTCCAAAACAAACAAGCAAAAAACAGTCTTGCCCATGGAGAGAAGAGAAGCTGTAAAAAAAATGGGGGGAAGGAGAGTCTTGTCCATAGACAGAGGCTTTGTTCACCATGCATGTGTACTGGCACATCAGCTTTTCTGCTTTTTATGTGTGAAACAGGGCTGTGTCCTCTCGCTGTCTAAATTTCTCTTGAATGCCTCCAGTGTTAGAGTACTCACCACCTCTCAAGGTTGAGCCGCCCAGCGACCTCTGGGTAGATTGGGCGGCACATAAATTAAATTAAATTAAATTAAATTAAATTAAATTAAATAAATAAATAAATAAATAAATAAATAAATAAATAAATAAATAAATAAATAAATAAATAAATAAATAAATAAATAAATAAATAAATAAATAGTTCCAGTGCTGTACTGCTCTAACACGATGTTTGTAATGATATACGGTCAAGATGTGGCTTCCTGTAACTTGAGCCCATCATTGTGTATCCTACACTCTAAGATGACTGAGAACAGATCCTGCCCCTCCTCTTCAAGTATTTGAAAAGTGCCATCATCTGTTCCTTCAGTCTTCTTTTCTCAAGGCTAAACATGCTGAGTTCTTTCAGTTTTTCCTCACAGGGCTTGGTTTCCAGTGCTGTGATCATCCTTATTGCTGTCATCTGAACTTGTTCCAATCTGTTGGCATCCTTGTTGAAGTGTGGTGTCCAGAAGTGGACATAATACTCAAGATGAGGCCTAATCAGTGCAAATAGAGGGAGGACCAGTACCTCATGGGATTTGGAAGCTATACTTCTGTTAATGCAGCCTAAAATAGCATTTGCCTTTTTTGTAGCCACATCACACAGTTGGCTCATAATCAGTTTGTGATCTGCGACAATTCCAAGATCTTTCTTGCTTATAGTATTGCAGAACTAGGTCTCTTGTAACTGTGTGTTTGCTTTCTTTTTCCTGGGTGCAATACTTTGCACTTATCCCTGCTGAATTTCATTCTGTTGCTTTCAGCCCAGTGTAGAAGCCTATCTTGAAGATTTTGAATTTAGTTTCTGTCTTCTATGATCATCACCCTTTGAGTACAATTCTGTAGCCGAGACTTGTTCCTGGCACTGTACTCCAGCAATCAATTTCCTGCTCAAACTGTGAGATGTGAATAAAACAAGCTTTTTAAAATCTTAAAAATCTTAAAACAGTGGAGAGCCTAACCTGTGAGTTTGTTCTTGTCGTCCATCATTCAATGCACTCGAAGACAGAAAAGACACAGGGAGGGCCAAGACAGGAGGGCAGGGTGAGAGCTCTGCCTTCTGAAAATGAGGTTTTTATTTGCTCCAGTGGGCAAAAGTTGTAACCAGAGATTGTCTGAGGTTATTCACAGGTGCAATTTATTTGAAAATTTGTTTAAATTACAGCAGATAAACAGGGAATAAGGTCCATGAAATGACAAGACAATGTAAAAAAATCAAAGGAAAACCAATGAATTTCTGACACAATACAGTGCAATGATGACATGAAAAATGTAAAGCAGAACAATCGGGATTAAGGTGAAATAACAGTTGTGCAAGATGAAATAACAGTTGAAATAACAAGATGAAATAACAGTTGTGCAAAATTATCCCTAGTTAGCCACTACAATGGCCTCTAATCTTCCACCAGCCCTCTATTTGAAGCTCACTATATTCATCAGTCATTGGTCTACAAGTTGAGAAAGAAAACCATATACAGTAGTTACCTATTCCAAGGAACAGTTCCTGAAAGAGGGATATCCTGAAGAATCAATCCAGAATAATTCCAATGGGAAAGATTAGAAGGAAAAATGTAAAATAAAGTAGTAAAGTCATTGGAGTATATCTGTGAAAACTGAAGCTTCACTCAGAATCAAAGCAAACTAAGCCCCCCTAAGGCCCAGAGCAGTCAAAATCTGTACAAGTAAAATGTACATCAGAAAAGCCACAATGAAAAGCATCTGTGTCTGAGTATGAGTGTGACTCTGGATCGGAGTCTCTGTTCCCAAGCAGCAAATTGCTTTTCATTCCATGGATGTTCCTGATTTTCTCACATTCTGGATGGCTTCACCCTAAAATTCAATTCTGTACTGGTAGATGGCAAGTTCAAGGGGGCGGGGAGTGCATTGCACAACCTTTCTGTATTCTCAGAAAGTAAATCATCCTCTTGTCCTGCTGAGCATGACATGATCGTAGTACCTTAGCAGGGTACACCCTAGGCCAAGAGCCACTGAAAGTATCCCACTTTATAACCTGTGCACACTGTTCCATTGTTTTCCAGCTCAGCCAGAGCATTGTTATCAGAGCAATCATGTATCTGTATCTTTTTGCTTATTCCATCATGCAAAGGTCCAGGCTGGGATAAATCCTCAGACCTTTTTGGTAACAGGAAACAATTCTGCAGTTTATGGAACAAACCAAATATTTATTTGATTTATTTGATATTTATTCTATTACACAGGGCGATAGGTATTCCAATCCATATGTTCACACACCTTTTGTCCACTGCACCCTTCTATCCTAAAAACAGGACCTGATTGACATTTTCCATTAGCTTGCTTCCAGTGCCCACCTCTTGCACTTGCCACCCAGATCAGCTGCATCCCTCTGCCTGATAGTGGAGTCAGATAGATGCTGGAAAATATGAGCAGCTGCTGGCAAATACTGTATTTCCTTAGATTTGCAGAGCTGGAAGGGACCCTATGGATCACTGAGTCCAGCCCCTGTCAAAGAGGCACAGTGGGGAATCGAACTCTCAGCAGTCCTCTCTATAGAGAAACAGCTGAAATCAAGGGCTTTAAAGACCAACACCTTTCAAATTACCAGCTTGAGAAGGGGCCAGCAGAAACCTAGCCCAAGGCTTGTAATATAGGCATGCTAGAACCTACAAGAGTGGCACTGCTTCGTACAGCGTATTTTATTTATTATTTTCAAGAATGTCTTTTATAGAAATTGGTGGGTGGGTGGCTACCTGGACTTCAGTATAGTTACAGATGCTCATTTTATTTTTCCCTTTTTAAAATATCACCTTTTTCTACAACAGTATTATGTTTATTTACAAATGAGTGTTCACATAAAGGCATCAGAAGCAAACTTCAAAGTTACCGTATTTGCCAGTGTATAAGGCGACTGGGCATATAAGACCACCCCCCAACATTCCCACTCAGAATGTAGAGTTTGTTATATACTTGCTGTATAAGACTACCCCCTCTTCCGCATGCATGATTCTGCTTTGGCTGCATCATGGGGAGAGTTCCTTTTGCCCCTTTTGGTTCCTTTTTGGAGGGAGCCAGGGTTTGCTGGAAGAAGGAACAGCAGACAGGTGGCAGCCATTTTGGAGAGGCGGAAGCCATTTTGAGAGGCAGCAGCCATGTGGTTGCATCTCAAAATGGCTGCCGCCTCTCTGCTGTTCCCGACAGTTAGCTGTTCGGCGCTAGAGTCAGGCAGTTCCCAGGCCAGGAGCTGGGATCTACTCCGTCTTACTACCAGGTAAGTGACTTCGCTGGGAGAGAGGGAGGGTTTGTTGGACATGCACCTGGTGTACAAGACGACCCCCCCCACTTGGAGGCATGTTTTTCAGGGCCAAAAAGTCATCTTGCACGCCGGCAAATACGGTAGCAAACAGAGGTTTTGTTTTGCTGTGTATGTGTGTGTTAACATTTAAGGAAGGCTTACACAGTGGACGTGATGGCACTGTGGGCTAAACCGCAGAAGCCTGTGCTGCAGGGTCAGAAGACCAAGCAGTCGTAAGATCGAATCCACGTGATGGAATGAGCACCCTTCGCTTGTCCCAGCTCCTGCCAACCTAGCGGTTCGAAAGCATGCAATGCGAGTAGATAAATAGGTACCATCTCGGTGGGAAGGTAAACAGCGTTCCGTGTCTAAATCACACTGGCCATGTGACCACGGAAAGATTGTCTTCGGACAAACGCTGGCTCTATGGCTTGAAGAGCGGGATGAGTGCCGCCCCCTAGAGTCGGACACAGCTGGACAAAAATTGTCAAGGGGAACCTTTACCTTTACCTTTACACAGTGGATGCTGGTGGCTCAAATGTCACTAAATCCTCTCCTGGTTTTAATCCAAACTCTACAAATGCAATGCACGGTGCTGAACCTGTAGTTCAGACTTAAATCCAGAGTGGATTCTTCACCATCCTCTGACACTGGAGCCACCAACATCCCCATTTTGAAATTATCTGGCGGGATTCATTGGTAAGCCAGAACATGCTAAGTTCCTGATGGAGAGTGTCCAGTGTATATCTATTTTAGGAAAGCTTTGGCATGGGAGACCTGAGCAAAATTTCCCATCTTCCGAGTGAGCAGCTCTGTGCTTTTCTCCCGTTTCCAACCTCTTTCTCTCTTTCTTCCTTCTTCTTGCTGCCCTAATTTTTTTGTTCACCTATAATTTTCTCCATTGACTTTAATTAAGATCTCCCCAGGCTTGCTCAGTAGGCAAGCTTCCCTGGGTCTAATTAGGCTCTCATCATAAGTAATCTACATGGAAAGCAGACACGTGCATGGGAGCGCACCATGCATGCAAGAAGGGTGAAGCCTGATTTATTGAGAGACTACAGCAAGCAGATGGGTGCATAAAACATGACAAATAATTCTGGTGCAATTTAAAAGGGGAGGGAGGAAAGGAAGACTAAAAAGGACAGTCTGATGCACACATTCCCAGAGAAGCTTGGCATCATCTCCATGCACTTGTACAAATCACGTATCTCTCTCCCCTCTCTCCCCACCCTCCAGGTATCACCACCTTCACTCAATAAAACCAATAGAGCAGATCAGAGTAAATCATCATTGACTGGAAACTCAAGAACCGTTGATAACGATTCCCAGTTGAGCCATAAGGAGATCTCTCATGCTGATCTGTTTCTTACCATGTACTTAAGACCCAAGGTGTATGCTGAAGTAATTATCGGAGGGATGCTGCCCGCGGTGTGCCTTTGTTCTGTTTGCTCAGGGATGGAGTGCCAAGTATTTTATGTGCTTTATGGACTTAGGAGCCTGATTGCCTGGTTTATGTGAACTGGAAGGCTTCTAGGGAAAGTAAAGCCCAGAGCAAACCACTGAGGCAATACCAGGATGACACATCTATAAGGATTCTAGGCAGTAAAATAAAACCAACACAAAGCAACATGCCTAGGGTGGTTAGGGGGTAAGGAGAAGAAGCAGTTTGAACATCACTGGGTTTGAAATGAGCCAAGAAAAGTTGAAAGCCTCTTGCCAAAGGTAAAGAGAACTACAAAGGCAATGTCGAAGCTTCTAAAATCAGGAAGGCAAATGAAAGAGATATAAAAAGTTAAAGCAAATTTAATTATTTTAAATTTTAAAAAACTTCCACACAAAAAACTGGGAGAAAATATTACTTTTAAAGGACAGAGGCTGAGATTGCACTCTTATAACCCTTACCTGGGAGTAGTTTCCTTTGAAAATGGTGAACTATCAACAATGTGTAATATCTGAGAATAAATGAATGATGGCATTTTACATCTTGCAGATTGTTTGCATAGGATTTACAACAATGGTGTGTGTGTGTGTGTGTGTGTGTGTGTGTGTGCGCGTGCGTGCGTGCGTGCGTGCGTGCGTGCGTGCGTGTGTGTGTGTGTGTGTGTGTGTGTGTGTGTTGGGGTGGGAAACAATATAGTGTTGTTCAGCTGCAGTCCTATTTGAAACACAAATGCACCCCTCCCCCCAGTGACCATTATATCTTACATACTTTTGATTATAATCATAATCTTCCTTCTCTTTTGTCTACCCCCAAAGTCCTTCCAAAAATACATATATGCATTGCCAGTTTTTTCCCCTTTCCCTTTACAGAATACAGCTTTTATAAATTCTTCCCATATTTCATTGAATCTATTAACATTTAACTTTCCCTTTTTAAACTTAATTTCTGAAGTCAGTTTATCATTAACTGCTATATTCCAAATTTCATTGTACTACTTCTGCAGCTGGAAATTCCAGGTCTTTTTCCATTTCGTCACTATAAGCAATCAAGTGGCGGTTATCAAATTCATTACCATTTCTTTTTTTATATTATTCACATCACAGTTTTCTATAATCAAAAACAATGCTGTTTTTGGAACCATTTCAATAATTATTTCTAACAATTCTCTGATCTCTTTAACCCAGGGGTCCCCAACTTTTTTCACCCCATGGACCAGCTGGGAAAGACAGGGTACCCCCCGCGCTCATGTGCATGCGCAAATGGCATTGCGGCGCTTGCATGGGCGCACTGGAGTGCACACACATGCTCAAATCAGCTGTGCAGGGTGAGTGCGTGTGGGGGTGGGGCTGGAAGTCTGTCTCCGTGGCCTGGTCCAGCTCAAGCCATGGACTGGTACCAGGCCGCAGACCGGGGGTTGGGGACCCTCCACCTTAACCCATACTTTGTGTATAACTTTACAATTCTACTACAAATGAAAATATTTGCCAGCTTCTTTGTTACATTTCCAGAATTTCTTAGAATCTTTAGAATCTATAATATTTAATTTTACCAGTGTTAAATACAATCTCCACACTATTTTATAAGCATTTTCTTTTATCCTAATTAACATATTTTTAAAAACTCTTCTATTCCAGATTTCCTCCCGTCCTCTTCATCTATCTTCCCTATATCTGTCTCCCATACTGTTTTTGAATCTTCTAACTGTTCCCCTTGATTCATATAAATTGCCCCTGTTCTTCCTTTCTATTTCCATCTATTTCTTTTTTTTCCCAAATTCTTTATAATTTCTTCAAACTCTAGTCTTAATTTCCATGCCCAGAACACTTAATACGCTTTGCTTCCTTAAATTTAGCTCTCTCTATATATTCCTACTTCTTCTCTACAATGATTATAAAACACCATTTAAGATTTATTCCAGTTGATTGTTGATCCACTTAGTTCCCTAAAATCCTTTAAGTCCTTTTGTATCCTGTCCATACAGGATATTGTTAACAAAGTGTTATCCGCAAAAAGACTTGTTTTAATTTTCTGTTGAAATCAAATCCCTTTTATTGTTCCATCTGTTCTTATGGCATTTACAAATAATTCCATTACTAATGCAAACAATATTGGAGATAGGGGGCATCCCGGTCTTGTTCCTCAACTTTGGTTTATCATTCCATAATACCATCATTACCATCACTATTTTTCATTACCAGAATATAATTGTTGTATAACATTATAAAATGTTGTTCCAAACCCCATTTCTTTTATCAATATCTTTAGTGTCAACCATTTCACATAGTCAGAAGCTTTGAATATATCTAATGGTAATATAGGTAAAGGTAAAGATTCCCCTTGACAAATGTCCGGTCGTGTCTGACTCTAGGGCACATTGCTCATCCCCGTTTCCAAGCCAGCTTTTCTCCATAGACAGTTTCTGTGGTCACTTGCATTTGCATGCTTTCGAACTGCTAGGTTGGCAGGAGATGGGACAAGCGACGGAAGCTCACTCCATCAAATGGATTCGATCTTACGACTGCTGGTCTTCCAACCTTGCAGCACAGAGGCTTCTGCAGTTTAACCTGCAGAGCCACCACGTCCCTTGATGTGGTAATATACTTGCTCTTAATTTATTTTTATCTATATAATAACTTATATTCATAGCTCTTCTAACCAGATCCAACCTTTGTCTACCACCTATAAAGCCACACTGTTAGCTTTTCACGTATTTATCTATATATTTATTCATTTTTCTTGCCAGCCCTGCTGTGAATATGTTTGCATCTTGATTTATTAGTGATATTTGTCTGTAGGTGCCTGGGTGTGTAGCATCCATATTTGGTTTCAGTATTAGTATTATCATAGATTGGTTGTTGTGGGGTTTGGGGGATGTTTAGGCATTTTCTGGAGATTTTTCTTCCTAACATTTTGCCTAACATTAGGAAGAAAAATCTCCAGAACATGGCCAAACAGCCCCAAACCCCCACAACAATCCAGATCCCAGCTGTGAAAGCCTTTGAGAACACATTATCATAGATTGTTTCCAAGAAGGTGGAATTTCTCCTCCATCTAATACTGCATTTTTCTATATATATGACACTATTTTTTCCTAAGATCATGACACTATAAATTGAGGGGCATCTTATACATGGAAGTAAGCTGAAGAGAGTACAAAACTGCCTGTACCTTGCCTCTTTAAATAGGCTTCCTTGAATCATGAGGCTTAGTTTCCTACAGTCAGGAGACTTCCTCCAATCACAAGCCTTATGGAACTGACATCAGCTGATGCTGAACAAACGAATTGGAACATTCCTCATTGGAGATGGAGTCTGTAGGCTCAGATGCAACAGGGACTTGTAATGTCCAAACTTTATGAGCCCAGAGGCTGAATACTCAAAGCTAAGTTAAGATTTCTTAATTTTGGGTTAGAAAAGTAGGGGTGTCTTACAACGAAAAAATATGATATTTCTTCCCAGTACTATCAGAGTAGTTTTCATGTCCCTTTCAAGAATTGCTGGCTCTTTATCATAGGATTCCTCTTCAGAGGGGTCTGCCATCCATTTATTTATTTATTAAACTTATATATTGTGCCATCTAATGGCATGCCACTAACTCTGGGATATTTCAAACAAAATACAGCAATAAAGAGTAATAACCCACCATACTGTATAACCAACCCAGAAATATAAAAAGACGCCCTACCTACCCCAAGATGATGACATCATGAAAAACAACAACATATAACCAGCTAGCAAACAATTATAGAGTGAAGGTATTCCAAAATCCTTCTCTGAAAACGAATACAGTATTTTGAAATGCTTTCTGAATATTAGGAGGGAAGAGGCTTGGCATATATCCAGTGGTAAAGCTAAAGCACTCCATCAAGAGGTGGCCACCACTGCTAAGGCCTGGTTACTAGTCATAGACTTCCTGGTCTCCCTTGGGGTGACCACCTGCAGCATCAGAGCTTGAGAAACTCCAAGATTTAAAAGAAAGAGGGGGATCAGGACTACCGAATTGGCTATTATACTATAAGGCTTGTGCTATGATCTGGATAAAAGAATGGATTACCCTTGAAAATCAAAGAATTTTGAAATTGTAGGGACATGATCTAAAAATGGGTTGGCATACATATGTGTGGTGTGGAAATATAAAGAACAATCACATTTTGCAGAACATATTCTGAGAAAGTCATTATGTTTAGTATGGCAAATTCCAAGCACAAACTTATAAGAAAATTCCTTTATGGGTAGCCTCCAACAGAGGCATTTACGTTGAAAGTGCTGAACCAGAAAGGAGCGTTAATCACATATAAAGAATTGCTTACTAAAGAACAGAATATAAAGGATAAGCAAGAGCCAGAGGAATTGGGTCTGGCCTTTTGATTGGTGGTCAATGTTGAAACTAGAACTGAGATATAAAAAAGATAAAACCGTGGGTTTCTTTGAGGGTGAAGTTCAGGTGGACAAACTGTGGATATATACTGATAAGAAAATAATAAAAAATGTACATATGCTTATTAGAGTATGACTTGGAGGATGAGAGGGTGAAGGAGATGATGGCAAAATGGGCAAGTAACTTTGGACATAATATTGATATTGATGATTGGACAAAGATGTGGAAAGACTGTCATAAGATGATTAAGCCAGTAAACCTTAAGGAAAATATCCTCAAAATGTTTTCTAAATGCCACTATACACCTGTAAGATTGGCAAAAATATCAGAGAGTAACAGCAATGTTTGTTGGAAGTGTAAAAAACTCCAGATACAGTGGTGCCTCGCACAGCGAGGTTAATCCGTTCCGGATTAACCCTCGCTGTGTGAAAGCATTGTTGAACGGGGCAAGAAAACCAATTGGAACTCATTAAACAGTGTTTAATGCGTACCAATGGGGCTGAATACTCACCGTTCAACGATGCTTCCGGGCGGCTGGCAGCCATTTTCGCGCCCTCCCCTCACTGAACGAGGGCGCGAAAATGGCTGCGATCAGCTGTCGGGCGGGTCCAAAATGGCCGCCGGAACAGCCGAAATGGCCGGCCATTTCGGCTGTTCCGGCAGCATTTTCGCGCCCTCCCCTCGCTTACCAAGGGCGCGAAAACGCTGCGCATGGCCATTTTGGGGCTGCACGACTGCCATTTTGGACCCACCGACCAGCTGATCGGCGGGTCGCAAAGCGAAGGTCAGTAAGCGAACCGCTTACCGACCTTCGCTCTGTGAATTGTGCCCTATCTAGGTGCCGTTTTGCGATCGCTTTTGCGATCGCAAAAACGGCAGCGTTGCGCGGATTCGTCGCTCTACAGAGCGACTGTTCTGCGAGGCACCACTGTACTTATTATCATATGTGGTGGTCATGCGAAAAAAATCTAAAGATATTGGACACAGGTGTGGGAAATAGTAAAAGAAATTACTCAACAAAAATTAAATATCAAACCTGAAATAGCATTACTGAATATTATGCCAGAAAATATCGATAAGAAAATAAAATACTGTCTAATGTACACATCACAGCAGCCAGGCTACTCTGGGCCCAGAAATGGAAAAGTGATGAAATACCAACAGCAGAGGAGTTGCTAAAGGAGTTATGGGACATAGCAGAACTAGATACACTTTCAAAAGCATTGCAGGAACAACCAAGAGACTATGTAAAACAAAGCTGGAAATTAATATATTGTTGGGCCCAGAAAAAGACAGGAGTTTAGGGCAAAAATTGGTATTCTATGTACTCAGTGCTCACTGGAAACTAACTGGAGTAATCCGAGATCCAAACAATGTTGGAATCTCTGACCCAAAAGGGGGGAGGGTTTGTCTTAGTTAGTAGTGTTTTTTGTTGTTTGTTTGTCTGTTTGTAGTGGCTGGTGGTTTGGTGTTTCCTGTTCTGTCTGCTTTGTAGTGTTTTATTTTAAATACAATTTTACTTGATGTAAAAAAAAAAGAGCTTGAGACACATGGGTATAATGGGTGGCAGATTTCAGAGAAGCATTCCAACCGGTAGCAGGGTCCCACACCATTAATGGTTTTGTATGTCAACATTTAGAGCCTGTATAGGTCTTCAGTTTACTGTTTCTGCCTTTGTATTTCCTCCTGGCCAGATGGTATATTTCCTTGTTGGTCTTTTAACATTTATAATCTAGCCTTAAATTTACTTTTGATTTCTTGGATATTCCAGAATAAAACTTTGGTTTTTACTTTTTTATTGTCCTCTTCTGTTTCTTTGCAATGATTATTATAACAGTTTTCTTCATCGCCATGTAACAGTCACTGAAAAGCTACATTCAGGATTTTGACTCTACTTCTGTCACCTTTTGCTTCTTGCTCGTCTTTAGCAATTGTGTTTCTTCTACCAACCATCTAGGTTTTTCTTCTCTTCTTACAACCAGAATTGTCTTTTGGTATTACTCCCTATTAATATATCTGGTTTCAACCCATTTCTTCTGGTTCATGGTTAATACTTTAAATTCCTCATAAATATTGTTTAAATTGTAATTTGGCACTAGAATTCTTTTAATGCTGTTCTTCAGCTTTGCTCTAATATTTGATTATATTTTATATTAACAGTTCACTATCAGCAGCACAGCCTTCTCTTGGTCTTGTTTTGGCAGAAAGAATATAACTTCTCCATCTCCTGCTTCCAATCACCTAGTTTATTTGATTTATATATTGGTCATCTGGTGATGTCCACATGTATATGTATAATCTGTTTATTGCAAATAAATGCTTCAAGCATGCAGTCTATGCAGTTGTTCACAATCTGTTGTGAAACCAACAATCTCCTGCTTTGTTTTGAACCCCTGAGCCAACATTTGGTTCTATTTTATTTCCTACATTTGTGTTCCACTCACCTATTATTATAAGCCTTTCTTGTGCCATCAGTTTCCTCCTGGATGCTTGTTTATTTATATATTTGATTTCTTTACCACCCCTCTGGCAGCCAAAGCCACTCTTGCATAAAATCATTCAGTTTCACCTTCTTCAGCATCTGTAGTTGGAGTGTAGACCTGAATGAAGGTTGTGTCAATAGGTTTTCCACAGAGCTTAATGGGTAATATTTGGTCATTGTAACCCCTAACTGCCTGTGCTACCTCTTGCCTCTTGATTTCTTCTGGATGTGTCATTTTCAGAGGAGAACATTTTGCAGTTGTCTAACTTAAAATATCCTGTTCTAGTCCATTTTATTTCACTAATAACAAGCACTACAATGTTTAAATGTTCCATTTCTTGCTTTATGATTTCCAGTTTAGCTTGATGCATACTTCCCATGTTCTGTATTTGAATTTTATGTTGTCCAGTATCACTTTCCTTTCACCTCTGTGAGTGTCAACTGCTAAACTTCCTTTCAGTTTTAATCTACACTAATCAGCCACATTAAAACCACCTCCCTAATATTGTGTAGGTCTCCCTTGTGTTGCTAAAACAGCTCTGATGTATCAAAGCATGTGTCATGTTCCTGCCTGTCCATTGGTTGTTTCACCAAGCAAAGGCGCACACTATGTGTCATTCAGTTGGCACCAGTTGTTTCCATTAACTTTGTTCATGATTAATGACAGAGGTCCAGGTGACATATCATTTAAAAACCAAGTTGAAATACTAGTGTATTGTTACAAGTGATAAAAGTCCAGTCAATGTTGATAACTCTCAACTCAAACTCCCCTCCTTTCTTCTAATCTCCACCCCTCTTAACTCAGCCCCACCAACTCCTATTGGTGCATACAAATCATAACGTAAATATTCATGAGCAGGGTGAATGCTACATCCTGTAACAGGTGAGTGGTCTGTACACAGAATGAAGTGTCTCCCCCAGATGTAAGGATTTAATTTCTTGACTGTGTACACGATGGCCCAACATTCTTTTTCTATGGCTGACAGGTGTTTTTCACCTTTCTGAAGTTTCTTGCTTAGGTAGGACACAGGATGCTGGTCTCCGTTGTCATCACACTGGCACAGCACGGCTCCTACCCCGGCGTTGGATGCATCTGTGTAAATGATGAACTCTCGATCGAAGTCTGGAGCACGCAACACAGGGTGATTGGTTAACGCCTCCTTCAACTTCCTGAACGCCTGGACCATGGGATGCAGTCATCACTCCTTTTCCTCGTCAGCTCAGTCAACGGTGCTGCAATCTCACTGAACCTGAGGATAAATTTTCTATAGTATCCCACCAGACCAAGAAAGGATCTAATCTTTTTCTTGGTATTGTGTCTAGGCCAATTATGTATTGCCTCTACCTTGGCTTCTAGGGGTTTGATAACACCTCCCCCTACCATATGACCCAAATATTTCATCTTGGGGCTACCCAGTTGACATTTACTGGCTTTTACTGTCAACCCCACTGCTTTTAACCTTTGCAGTACTAAATCTAGGTGACAAAGGTGATCCTGCCAGGTGTTGCTAAAGATCCCTATGTCGTCAATGTAGACTACTGTAAATGCACTGAGCCCTTGCAGAGTTTTGTCCATCAGTCTTTGGAATGTAGCTGGGGAATTCCTAAGGCCAAAACTGATGACACAAAACTCGAATAAGCCAAAAGGGCAACAAAAAGCAGTTTTTTCTTGATCTCTAGGGTCTATCCGCATTTACCAGAACCCTTTAGTCAAGTCTAAACAGGAAATGTATCGACAACCCCCAATGGTTTCTGTTACAGCCAGCTATGATGTCTCCTGTCCTTCAAGGTTTTGGAGGGAGTTTAACATCCAATAGTGGGAGGAAGGCGGGACATCAGTGGGTGGAGCTGGGATGGATATATATTGGGGAAAGTGTATCATGAGGGGGTTCTGTTTTAAGTTCTGCTGGAGCAGTTCTGTATTGAGTTTTGTGGAGTTCTGTGTGAGCTCTGTGTTCTGTATGAACAAACATTTAGAGTCTGTTTATGCTAGTGCCTTGATTTAAATAGTCTCTTGTTTTATTTGTTTACCAATCCAAGTGTGTACCAATCAATAAATTTTAGTTCTTTTGTTTTTGAAATCCATTCCTGTCTGTGTGACTCATTATAGGGAATGGTTGGTGGCAGTCTACCTGAAGTGTGAGAGAGTGTTGATGTAGTGTAACAGGCCTCCTTGGTGAAATAGAGAAGGAGGTTGTTACATGATAAAGTGGTGCCAGCGTTGTGGGATTCGAAAAGATCCAGTGAAGCCTTGGCTGTGTTGTGCCCAGAGCAGGGGTTTTAGTCAGGGAAGTCTGAGTGAAGGTGTGGGTTACCTTCTAGGACGTGTCTCATGGGGAGAACGTCTAGTAGAGGCGCGCTGAAACTCAGACTGGGGACTAAAGATAGGGAAGCTCTGAGGAGACATTTTGGTGGGAAAAGCGTCCCAAAAGGGCAGAGGCTGTGGTGTGGCTGGCCTGTCCTGAGTTTGTGTAACTCTGAGGGGGCAGAGCAGAAGCCAGGAGACAGCTACGCTGAGGGAACTTTCCATTTTGGACAGCAAGCCTAAAAAAAGAGAGAGGCAGAGCTGTATATTTTACGATTGGTACCACAGACAGAGAAAAAGAAATTTTACTCTGTTTATTAAGAGGCCTAGCTGGAGGCTGAAGCCTGGCAACAGTAGCTAGCTTGCCAGTGCTGGTAGAGCAGTAACTGTAGAACAGACCCACTGACAGGAAAAAAGTGTACCTTTTAAAATCAAGGCCTGTAAGTTGGAACAGAAGCCTGAGGGAAAATTATGCCTCTAACCCGCAGTCAGGTTGTGGAAATGGGGGACCAGGAAGACCCAACACTAGTGGATAATGGGTCTGAGGATGATTTTGGCTCTGGGCAAGGGGATATTGGTGGTGAACAGACAGCAGAATATAGGAAAATGCACTTAGCGTATCAACATGAACTTAGGATGAGGGAATTAGACTTAAGGGAAAGAGAGAGTCAGAGACAAGTGGAGGAGAGAGAGAGAGAAAGGCAAAGACAAATAGAGAGTGAGAAAATTGCTCTGGAAAAAGAAAAGATGGCATATGAGATCAGAAAACTTGAGTTGTTGAATCGAAATAACAATAATAACTTGAGTCCAGATGGTTCTGAGGGACGCCTGTCAAAGGCTGACCTGAAGAAATTCCCAGTCTATAAAAAGGGAGATTGTCCTGAGGTTTTCTTTTCTCTGCTGGATAGAACATTTATAGATTTCTCCGTGGAATGGTCGGAAAAAATGACCATTGTGAGGTCACTAATTAGTGGTAGCCTGGCGGAAGTCTATGCTGAGATGCCAGTCGAATTATTAAAAAATTACCCAGAATTTAAAAAGCTTGTGTTTGCCCGTCATGGCATCAATGCTGAACAGCTAAGACAGAAGTTCAGATCTCTCACCAGGAAACCTGATGAAACCTTTACACAGTTGGGTGCCAACTTGGTTAGATATTTGGATAAATGGTTGTCTCAGGAGGGGGTAGAGACATACCAGCAATTGAAGGATCTTTTAGCTTTAGAACAGTTTTATTCTATCCTACATGGGGACTTAAAATTTCAAGTTAAAGAAAAGAAGCCAAAAATCCTTAAAGAAGCCTCAGAAATAGCTGATTTTATAACCCAGATCAGAAAGCCCATATATTCTGAGGGAAAATATGGGAAGAAGGCAGGGGAAAGTTATGGTAGATTCTCTCAGGGACAGGTTAAGAGCCAGCAGTGTGGAGGTGGCCAGGTTGAAGGGAAGTCCTCTGAACAAAAGCAGCAGAGATCTCAAGTTTTGGAGGGAAAAGTAAAATTTGATGATAAATATGCTGTGAATAACCGAAAATGTTATTTTTGCCAAGAAAAGGGGCATGTAATCTCAAACTGTGATAAACTAAAACACATAAAGGGAAATTTGCCTCAAAATTTGAGTGGAAATAAGCCAAAAGCTGTGTATTGTGTACAAAGGGATAAGGGAGCTTCTCCTCTGAAAGAGACTGTTGCCATAGCATCCCCAGCAAAACTTGATACATCCGCTGAGGGCTGCTCTGCGGAAGATGGCCCCCTAGCTGAAATCAAACATTGTCTTCTGGTTAGGACTAATTCCCAACTTTTTGAGACAGCTGGAGATCAGATTGGGATTTTAGATCATGAATATCTGGCCTTAAGGGACACCTGTTCTCAGGTGACTTTGTGTCATCCGGATATTATTCCTACAGAGTGCATACTCCCCCATGAAACCCTGAAGATTAAAGGTATAGGAGAAGAGTTGATTACCCTGCCAATGGCTGAAATATTAGTGCGTTATAAAGGCTGGACGGGTAATTGGCGGGTCGGAATTTCATTGGAGGTGCCGGCAGCCGTGCTCGTGGGGACTGACCTGGCTGAACATGTTAAGAGGGTGTTAGTTCTTACACGTTTCCAAGACACCACAGAGACAGACAGGGGAGTTGCTGAGGTGAATGAGGAGAAAGCAAATGAGGGTAGACAAGGGGCAGCAGCAGTTACAATTGATTTGCCCAAGAGCAGTACCTTTTCAAATGAACAGAAAGAAGATATTACACTTAAAAATTGCTTTGAGAAGGTGACAGAAGCACAGTTATCACCTGAAACTCCAGAGAAGTTCCACATCAAACAGGGAATATTGTACAGAGAGACACTGATGAATATCTCAAAAGGGGGAGATGGGATTAGAAGACAGATAGTGGTGCCAGCAAAATATCGCCAGATGATCTTGGAGAGGGGACACGCTGACATATTTGCTGCACACTTAGGAGTAAACAAGACTAAGCATAGGATCATACAGAATTTTTATTGGCCTGAAATAGGGAAGCAAATTAAAGAGTTCTGCAGAAGATGCGATGTTTGTCAGAGACAGGGAAATAACCGCGACAGAATCAAAGCAAAGTTATGCCCTTTACCCGTGATCTCAACTCCATTTAAGTGCATAGGTGTGGACATTGTAGGGCCATTGCCCAAGGCCACAAAGAGGGGGAACAGATTTATACTCACTATTGTGAACCATGCCACGAGGTATCCAGAAGCTATTCCCTTGAGTAACATAGAGACCAACACAGTAGCTGATGCCCTAGTAAATTATATGTCAAGGATGGGATTTGCTTCAGAAATAGTTACAGATTTAGGAACAACGTTTACCTCAAAGCTCATGAAACGTCTATGGCAAATCTGTGGGGTCAGGCATACAGAAACCACCGCCTATCATCCGCAAAGTAATGGGTTAACTGAAAAGTTTAATGGGACCCTGATGAGAATGATCAGGGCTTACTTAGCAGAGAATCCAAACAATTGGGATCAGAAATTGCAGTCACTGTTATTCGCGTACAGATCTGTACCACAAGCCAGTACTGGTTTTAGCCCATTTGAACTTCTGTTTGGGAGGAAAGTGAAGGGACCACTTGAGTTAATCAAACAGAATTGGGAACAGATCATAGAGGATGATCCCCAGGATGTAGTTACCTACACAGACACGCTGATGAATGACCTGAAAAGGAACTTAGAGCTAGCTTCAGAAAATCTACATACTCAGAAAGCTAGACAGAAAGCCTGGTACGACAAAAAGGCGAGAGAAAGACACTTTAGCCCTGGAGGGGAGGTGTTGTGGTTAAAGCCTCTCAAAGGGAACAAGTTACAGTTAAATTGGGCAGGACCATATAGGGTCATCTCAAAAATGAATGACCTGAACTACATTATAGAGAATGAGGAACACCAAGGCAGGAGGGTGGTGCATGTTAACTCTTTGAAACCTTACTATAGGGAGAAACAGAGAGTTTTATTTGCCATGAAAGCAGCTGATAGGGAGGAGCATGACTTGCCTTTCTGGGAAGGGAGGGGTGAAGTTAAATACAACCCAGAAGAGGTGAAGATCAGCCCTGCACTCACCCTGGATCAGCAGAGAGAACTGAGATCGTTAATCACCAAATACTATAAAGTCTTTTCAAATAAACCTGGGGAGGCTAAGGGAGTGATGCATAGGATTGACACTGGAAATGCACCCCCGCAGGCAGTATCCCCATACAGGGTGACGGGACCCTATAGGGACCAAACCTTAGAAGGGCTTAGCGAGTTTACAGTAGCCTATATCGATGACATAGGGGTCTTCAGCAACACCTGGGAAGATCACCTAAGACACCTAGAAGTAGTACTGCAGAGGTTAGGTGCAGTAGGGCTGACAGTAAAAGCAAACAAGTGCCAGCTGGGTAGCCCAGAGATCAAGTATTTGGGTCATGTTGTAGGGGGAGGAGTAATCAAGCCCCTAGAAGCAAAGGTAGAGGCTATACGTGATTGGCCTAGACCCAATACAAAGAAAAGAGTCAGATCATTCCTTGGTCTGATAGGCTACTATAGGAAATTTATTCCTAGGTTCAGCGAGATGGCGGCACCGCTGACCGAGCTGACGAGGAAGAAAACTGATGACCGCATCCCGTGGACCAGCGACTGTGAGGAGGCGTTCCAGAAGTTGAAGGAGGCGCTAATCAACCATCCAGTGCTGCGTGCTCCAGACTTCGACCGGGAGTTCATCGTGTACACCGACGCATCCAATGCCGGGGTAGGAGCTGTCTTGTGCCAAGCAGATTACATCGGAGACCATCATCCAGTGTCCTACCTTAGCAAAAGGCTGCAGAAAGGAGAGAGACACTTGGCGACCGTGGAAAAGGAGTGTCTTGCGATTGTTTTTGCAGTTCGGAAATTATCGCCTTACATCTGGGGAAGACATTTTGTTCTTTGCACTGATCACTCCTCACTGAGTTGGTTAAAGACAATGAAAACCCACAACAGCAAACTGATGAGGTGGGCTCTGATGTTG
Source organism: Pogona vitticeps (assembly GCF_051106095.1). Lineage (NCBI taxonomy): Eukaryota > Metazoa > Chordata > Lepidosauria > Squamata > Agamidae > Pogona > Pogona vitticeps. The sequence goes on along the minus strand of NC_135791.1, from coordinate 14,613,600 downwards.
CAGGAGTTCGACTTTGAGGTTAAGGTCGTCAAAGGGACAGCGAACTGTGTGGCTGACACCTTATCCCGAAGACCAGAAGAATGAAGACACCAGATGGACAATGGACTGTGCAACTTGGCAAAAATGGTTGAAATGTTTCTAAACATGTGTTGTTTAAAATGTTGTTATGTGTTTGCATATGAAATGAATAACTTAAATATAGGTTGCATAGTCTTGGTAAGTGAATTGAAATAGAGGTAAGCTGGTAATGTGTTTTTTATGTTTTGTAATAATAAGTGATTTATGGAAGTAAGTATGTTTGTATTGCAATGTTAACCTGTTGATTTTGCTCCTGTTTGTTTTTGGGAGAAAAGCAATTTAGCTTTTCCCCGCAAAAACAACATATAAGGGGGGAGGTGTTACAGCCAGCTATGATGTCTCCTGTCCTTCAAGGTTTTGGAGGGAGTTTAACATCCAATAGTGGGAGGAAGGCGGGACATCAGTGGGTGGAGCTGGGATGGATATATATTGGGGAAAGTGTATCATGAGGGGGTTCTGTTTTAAGTTCTGCTGGAGCAGTTCTGTATTGAGTTTTGTGGAGTTCTGTGTGAGCTCTGTGTTCTGTATGAACAAACATTTAGAGTCTGTTTATGCTAGTGCCTTGATTTAAATAGTCTCTTGTTTTATTTGTTTACCAATCCAAGTGTGTACCAATCAATAAATTTTAGTTCTTTTGTTTTTGAAATCCATTCCTGTCTGTGTGACTCATTATAGGGAATGGTTGGTGGCAGTTTACCTGAAGTGTGAGAGAGTGTTGATGTAGTGTAACAGGCCTCCTTGGTGAAATAGAGAAGGAGGTTGTTACAGTTTCAATCAGGTTGTCAAGTCTGGGCATGGGGTAAGCGTCTGGTTTGGTTACTAGGTTTAATTTTCTGTAATCCACACAGAACCTAATGCTTCCATCCGGTTTGTCCACCAGAACTATTGGAGCAGACCAAGGGCTAGACAATGGCACAATAATATTATCTTTTAGCATCTCATCCAGCTCCTTGCGCACTTTGTCCACATAAGGTCCTGTTACCCTGTATGGGGTTACTGCTTGTGGGGGTGCATTTCCTGTATCGATTCTATGCATCACTCCCTTGGCTAAATCAGGCTTATTTGAGAAGACCTGTTGATACTTAGTAACCAACATCTTTATTTCCCTCTGCTGTTCCAGGGTGATCTTCACCTCCCCTGGGTTGAACTTTATTTCACCCCTTCCTTCCCAGTATGGTAAATCATGTTCTTCTTTATTAGCTGCTTTCATTGCAAAAAGCACTTTCTTTTCCTCTCTATAGTATGGCTTAATGGCATTTACATGAACTACCTCCTGCCTAGGTGTTCATCTCCTTCAATAATATAATTAAGATCACTCATTTTTGAAATGATCCTATAAGGTCCTGCCCAGTTCAATTATAGTTTGTTCCCCTTGATGGGCCTCAGCATCAGCACCTCATCTCCAGGGTTAAACCATCGTTCCCTAGCCTTTTTGTCATACCAAACTTTTTGTTTGACTTTCTGGGCTTGCGTGTTTTCAGCAGCCAACTCTAAATTTCTTTTGAGGTTGTTCATTAATGTGTCTATATGTGAGACCACAATCTGTTCACAATTTTGCTTAATCAGATGAAGTGGTCCTTTCACTTTTCTCCCAAATAGCAGTTCAAAAGGACTGAACCCAGTACTCTCATGTGGGACTGATCTGTAGCCATATTGCAATTTCTGGTCCCAGTTATTAGGGTTTTGAGTTATTCTCTGCTTGGTTTTATTTATCCCTACATGTGCAGCAAATATATCAAAATGTCCCCTTTCTAAAATCATTTGGCGATATTTAACAGGCACCACCAACTGGCTTCGAATCTCATCTCCCCCTTTAGAGATGTTCATCAGTGTTTCTCTATGCAGAAAACCCTGCTTAATAAGGGACCTTTCAGGGGATAATTCCATGCTTGACACTTTTTCAGAACAACATTTTAAAGTGGGATCTGCTTGCTGTTCCTGTGAGAATATACTGCTTTGGGGTATTTCAAGTGAGAATGCCTCAGCTAGTTGTATATTTTCATTTTCTCCCTCATGAATGTCAGTATCTTTTTCAGCTGCCTCTGTTTGATCTGGTTGTGAACGTGTAAGAACTAACACTTTCTTAACATGCTCAGAGAGGTCTGTCCCAATAAGTACAGCTGAAGGCAGTTGCAAGGAAATTCCAACGCGCCAATTTCCTTGCCAGCCTTTATAATGAACTAACACTTCGGCTACAGTCAAAATAATCAATTCTTCCCCTATTCCTTTAATAGTCATATTTTCATTTGGTAAAATGTAATCTTGTGGTATGATATCAGGGTGACATAGTGTAACCTGAGAGCACGTGTCTCTTAATGCTAAATAGTTGTGGTCTAAAATTCCTATATTATCACCAGCTGCTTCAAATAATTGGGGATCAGTTCTTATAAGTAGACAATGTCTTATTTCAGCCACAGGAATATTATCTTCACTGTTATCTGCTTCTGTTGAGAGTTCTGCTGGTGTTGCTATGGCAACCGACTCCTCCCTAGGGGAAGCTATCTGTTCCTTCTGAATACAGTACACAGATTTAGTCTTGTTTAAATTCATTTTCTGAGGTAAAATTTCTTTATTTTCTTTAGATTTGTAACATTGGGACGCAATATGGCCTTTTTCATGGCAAATGAAGCAAATTCTATCACTCCATGGACCCTTTTCAGCCCCTTTTCCTTTTCCCTCCAAATTCTGGCTTCTGGCTTGGCCCTGTTCTGAAGGCTTTCCAACAAAATGGCCGCCCACTTTCTGCTGGCTTTTAACTTGTCCCTTGGGATTTCTATTGTAGTCCTCCCATGTTTTTCTCATACTCTTTCCCTCAGAATACGTAGGTTTTCTGATTTGTGAAATGAAATCTGCAATCTCAGCTGCCTGTTTCAAATCTAGAGGTTTCTTGTCTTTGATCAAATATTTAATTTCACCATGTAGAAGGGAATAAAATTGTTCCAATCATATAATATTTTTAAATTGCTGAATTGTCTACATTTTCCTGCGCTAACCATTTATCCAAATATCTTGCTAAATTGGCACCTAGCTGTGTGTAAGATTCATCAGGCTTCTTGGTTAATGTTCTGAATTTTTGCCTCATATGTTCAGCATTGATGCCATACCTGGCAAACACCAGCTTTTTAAATTCAGAATAATCTTTAATCATTTCAGTAGGCATCTCAGTGTAAACCTCAGCGAGGCTTCCACTTATTTGAGATCTCAGAATAATAATTTTTTCTGACTCTCTAACTGAAAAGTCAGCACACGCTCTTTCAAAAAGAGTTAAAAATGCTTCTGGACAGTCTCCCTGTTTGAAAGTAGGGAATTTCTTTAGATCTGCTTTTGACAACTGCCCTTCTTCAGAGTTGGAATTTCTATTATTGTTATTGTTCTGGTTCATTAATTCCATTCTCCCGATCTCAAAAGCCATCCTCTCTTTCTCTACCTCAAGTTCTCTCTGTCTTATTCTTTCTTCCATCTCTAGCTGTTTCATTCTTTCCTCCATCTCTAGCTGTTTCTTTCTTTCCTCCATCTCTAGCTGTTTCATTCTGTATTCATGTCCCTGAGCTAACTCACATTTTCTGAGGTCTGATAAATCTTCTCTAGAGGACCTTTCCTCTTGAGCTGAGGAAAATCTTTCCTCTCCCCCACTAATTTCTTCGCCTGAACTAGCTGCCATTTCAGATGGTCTTGGTTCAGTTTTCCTACTACGGGTTAAGGGCATTTTATTTCACCAAAGGCTCCTATTTCAATTTTCAAGCCTTGGTTTAAAAGTCACTTTTTTCCTGTGCTATTAGTCTGTGATAGACAGTTGCAGCCTTCTCCAGCACTGTTAGCTAGCAACTGTAACTAGGCTAGGCTTCTGCCCCTTAAGCTGGGCCTCTTGCCAAACAAAGTTCACTTTATTATTCTGCCTTTGGCACCAATCTTAAATTCACACAGCTCTACCTTGAGCTAGGTTTAGTTGTTTAAATGGAGATGCCTCAGCTTTGCTGCCCTTGGCCTTCGCACTGTCCCCTCAGAGTCTCCCTAAACTCTGGACACGCTGGCCAAACCACCACAGCCTTTGCTTTGGGCCACTCTCCACACACACAAAATGGACTCCACAGAGCTTCCCTGTCTCAGTTTTCACTCTGAAGTTTCAGCGCCCCTCTACTAGACTTTGCTCCCCTTGAGCCAAAGCCCTAGAAGGTGACCCACGCTCTCCACTTCAGATGACCCTAACTGGAGACCCCTTGCTCTGGGCACGATCCTGCCAAGGCTTTACTGGACTACTCACATCCCGCCGCTGGACACCAAATTTATTGTAACAGCCTCCTTATACCTCACAAAGGGGCTATTACATCACACACAATCACTCTTCAGTACCACTGCCACCAACCATTCCCTCAAATGAAGCTTCAGGCTAAAGTATGATTTCAAAATAAAAATAGGATTTATTGATTACAACAAAAGGAATGGTAAATCACTTGTAGATAACTAATACTATAATCACTTTAATAATATAACTGTCACACACACACTCTCACAGACTCTCACTATATAGCACAGATCTATCTCCAAACCCTAACCGTCCCTAACTCTAAAGCCCTATCTAACTCTCTCACACCATTCACTCCCCTTATATACAACATCTCCACCCCTTAAGTCCCACCCTCCATCACGTTATTGGTAGATGACACTCCGCTTCAGCAGTGACGGGCAGGTGATGTCATAGCTGTCTGTAACACATCCCTCCCCCCTTAATTAGTTTGTTTTTGGAGGGAAAACTTAACGGTTTGCCCTCATAAACAAATGAAGGTTCATGGAAGAATGCAAAAATTAACTTCTTACATTACTAGGGATACATACTATTATTTTTACTATCACCTTACATGCATCTTAGTTTATTAATATCCAAGCAAAATTTGCACTTTAAGCATATCCCATAACTATTATACAAAAAGAAGTTAATATTGAACAGATTTTAAAAAATTCTCTAGTAATCTTGCATTATTTATGTATTTATGTATTTATGTATGTATGTATGTATGTATGTGTTTATTTATTTATTTATTTATTTATTTATTTATTTATTTATTTATTTATTTATTTATTTATTTATTTATTTATTTATTTGATTTTTACCCCGCCCCTCTAGACCATGTCTACTCGGGGCAGCTTTCTAAACAAATTATCCACAACCACATTCTGAGATCCTTTTACACTGCAGATTTTAAAATCGAAGTCTTGCAAAATCAGTGCCCTTTTCATAAGTTTGCTGCTATTAGATTTCATTGTTCTGAGCCACACCAAAGGGGAATGGTCAGTGCAGAGGACAAATTTCCCTCCCCAAATGTAGGGCTTCAGCTTTTTCAGGTTCTAGATGATAGCTAGACACTCTTTTTCGATAGTGGATAAATGTCTCTCACCAGGTTGGAGTTTCTTGCTTATGTAAGTCACTGCATGTAGACTCCCACTGTCGTCTGTTTGCCACAGCATGGCTCCCAGTCCCATGTTCGACGCATCCATGTAAATGATAAACTCACAGTCAAAGTCCAGTGCAATAAGGACAGGTTTTAAAGTCAGTGCCCTCTTCAGATGATCGAAGGCTACCTGACATTCTGATGTCCACTGGATGCTTTCAGCTTGCTTCTTTCGGGTTATGTTTGTTAATGGAGCAGCTATCTCACTAAACTTTGGAACAAAACATGTATAATATCCAGCTAACCCAAGGAATGCTCGGATTTTCTTTTTAGAAGTCAGGGTGTGCCAAATAGGAATAGCTTCTATCTTTGCATGTAGGAGTTTGACCATCCCCCCTCCAACTAGACGTCCTACATACCTTATTTCAGAGTTCCCAATTTGACATTTAGCTGCTTTCACTGTCAAACCAGCATCACGTAACTTTTACAACACAACCTCTAGATGGGATTTATGTTCCTCTCAGGTCTGGCTAGAAATACCAATGTCATCCATGTATGCCATATCGAACTCTCTCCAGCCATACAGAATTTTATCTACAATCTTTTGAAATGTGGCTGGTGCATTTTTATGCCAAAACTCATAATTCAAAATTCGTATAATCCTAAAGGACTGCAAAAGACTGTTTTCTTTTGGTTTTTAGGATCCATGGGCTCTTGCCAAAACCATTTAGTCAGACCCAAACTGGAGATATATGGACATTTCCCTATTGTTTGAATAAAGTCGTCCTGACGAGGCATTGGGTAGGAATCTTTTATTTATTTATTTATTTTATTTATATCCCGCCTATCTAGTCAATAGACCACGCTAGGCGGCTCACAACAGGGGTACAACAATGACTAGAAGAAAACTTTCAACCATAAAATTATAAACTAAGAAAAAGAAAAAAGGAAAATCAGGATTAGCTAAGGGGGGGTGGGAGGGAAGGCCTGCCGAAACATCATTGTCTTTAATTGCTTTTTGAAAATACCCAGCGAGGGGGCTGCGCGAATGTCCGGGGGAAGGTTGTTCCAGAGGCGAGGAGCCACCGCCGAGAAGGCCCGATTTCTTGTCTTCTCCTTCCGGGCCTCCCTCGGCGTTAGGCTCCTCAACCTCACCTCCTGGCTCGCGCGAGTGACACGGGTAGAACTTGGTGGTAGAAGGCGTTCCGCCAAATATCGAGGCCCTAAACCGTTTAGGGCTTTGTACGTGAGCATCAACACCTTGAAGTCGATGCGGAATCGGATGGGCAGCCAGTGCAATGCGGCCAGAGTGGGTGAGATATGTTGGAATTTTTTCACCCCACTAAGGAGTCTGGCCGCCGCGTTCTGCACCACCTGAAGTTTCCGCAGCAGCCTCAAAGGTAGCCCCACGTAGAGCGCATTACAGTAGTCTAATCTTGAGATTACGAGCGCGTGCACCAAAGTGGTGAGCGCCCCAACATCAAGATAGGGACGCAGCTGGGCCACCCGCCTGAGATGGTAAAAGGCGGTTCGGACCACCGACGTCACCTGGAATTCCATAGTGAGCGCCGGGTCAAGATGGATTCCCAAGCTGCGGACCCCATCCTTAGCGGGAAGGGTCACCCCCCCAAAAGAGAGGGAGTTTCCCAAGTTCCCGACTGTGGGGGCACCCACCCTTAGTACCTCCGTCTTGTCCGGGTTCAGCCTCAGCCCGTTCTCCTGCATCCATTGCAGTACGGTCCCCAGGCAGCGCTGAAGGGACAGAACGGCTTCTCCTGCGGTAGGTGGAAAGGAGATGTAGAGCTGAGTATCATCGGCATACTGATGACACCGGGCTCCACACCCCCTGATGACCCCACCCAGCGGCCTCATATAGATGTTAAACAGCATTGGGGAGATGATCGACCCCTGTGGGACCCCACAATTGAGATTCCACGGGGCCGAGACGCTCTCCCCAAGCTGCACTCTCTGGGGCGGTCCTCCAAGAAGGAACGGAGCCAAGCCAATGCGAGGCCACCAATTCCCAACTCGGAGAGCCTCCCCAGGAGGATACCGTGGTCAATGGTATCAAAGGCCGCTGAGATGTCGAGGAGGACCAGCAGGGACACTTTGCCCCTGTCAGCCTCCCTCAGTAGGTCATCACACAGGGCGACCAATGCCGTTTCTGTGCCATGGCGTGGCCTGAAGCCCGACTGAAATGGATCCAGGGCATCTGTTTCATCCAGGTGCGCTTGAAGCTGATCGGCCACCACCCTCTCCACCACCTTACTTAGGAAAGAAACATTGGCGACGGGCCTGTAATTGCCAATCTCGTCCGCCGCCAAACTTGGTTTCTTCCTGATGGGCCTAAGGAGTGTCTCCTTGAGGGCAGATGGAAATCTGCCCTCAAGGAAAGACCCATTAATTATTACGGTGGCCCATTCTGTTGTTGTAGGCCTGGCTGCTTTGATTAGCCAGGCCGGACAGGGGTCCAGGGAGGAGGTGGTGGCGCGACAGCGATCAAGCGCCCTGGCGACAGTGTCAGGCGTGACAGGCTGAAAGGAGTCAAAAATTGCCGGGCAAGACGGAGCGCTGGACATCTCAGCTCGACTAACTGTATTCAAAAAAGGAGACAGGTCCCGGCGGATGGCCTCCACTTTAGATTTTAAAAATGCTGCAAATTGGTCCGGTGTAAAACTAGGGGGAGGCCCATCACCCGGGCCAATTCCGGATAGGTCGCGCACTATACGGAATAATTCCGCCTGCTGGTTGGACGCTTCGCTTATCCGGTTAGCGAAGTATGCTCGACTGGCAGCCTTTACCTTAGCCAGGTAAAGGTTAGTGGCGACCTTAACAGCTATCCAATTATAATCCGTCGGGTCCTTTCTCCATTTGCGCTCTAGCCGTCTCCTGACCCACTTCAGTGCCCGGAGGTCCTGGTTAAACCAGGGTGCCGGGCGGGCTCTGCGTCGGAGAGGGCGTTTAGGTGCGATCATGTCTACAGCCCTGACCGCAGCGGCGAACCAGCTGTCAGCCAGAACCTCGACAGGAGCGCCCGCCAGGTCAGCCATAGCACCTCTCATGGCATCCTGGAATCCAATCGGATCCAGTAGCCTTCGAGGGCGGACCATAACAATAGGTCCCTGCTCCCTGCTTTGGTAATATGATTTTGTCCATACAGAACCTGACACTCCCATCTGGTTTATCCATTAAGGACTCATGGATGGTATTACAATATTAGCTTTTAACATCTCACTCAGCTCTGTGCAAATCTTTTCTATATAGGGACCTATTACTCTGAAAGGAGTGATGGCAATGGGCTGGGCGTCCCCAGTATTCTATTCTATGAACTACCCCTTTTGCAATTCCAGGTTTGTGTGAAAACACCAACCCATATTTCTGCAAGAGAGTACACACCTCTTCTTTCTCTCTTAATGATAGAGCTTGGCTAAGGACAATGTCTTCAGGATTAGTTTTGCATTACCCCTTCCTTCCCAGCATAGCAATTTTTGCTTCTCTTCTGGGTCTTTCTTGACAGTATATAGAACCCAGTTTTCTCTTCTATAATAGGGTTTTAAAATGTTGACATCGACTACTTTACAGTTTTCATCTTCCTTTTGGAGAATATAATTGACATCATTCATTTTGGAGACCACTGTGTACGGTCTGATCCACGCTAACTGCAAATTATTTCCTTTTATCGGTGTGACATTTGCCCCTCGTGGCCCCTGTTTGTCTCCCTAAAACAGAGAGCTCATGAAGGCAACCCCCCCCCAAAAAAACCTTTTCACATGCTGCCACCAGTTGATTTCTCTATCAATGTACTTAGGAAAGACGAAGGTCCATTCATCACTGTCTTTTGAATAAAACAGGTTTATTGATTACAGATGTTTCTATAATAATTCATAAGTATCTTCAGGTTTATCAAGCATCAACAACAATCTTCTATATTATCTTCCAGGTTACTATTCACTTCTCAGACTAATCACTCCTCAGATTCCCAAACTAACTCTCTCTCTCTCCCTTCCAACTCAGATTCAGACTGTAAACTAACTCCTCTTCCCTGGCTCCACCTTTTAACATCTCTAGTGGCCCCACCTCTCAACCATATCAGGATAAAATATGAATAATCCATGACTTATTTAACATAGTAAGGGTGAACGCCACAATGGGTCTCAATATTAATATTTCTTTTCTAGGACTGAATGTTCTTTCCCAGGCTTTTTTGTCGTACCAACTTTTCTGTCTACTTTGGGCCCCCTTTAAGTTTTCCTCAGCTATCTTTAGGGATATTTGTAAGGTGTTCATTAAATTATCCATGTATTCTACAATCAACTCAGGGTCCCTTTCTTTATAACCTTCCCAGTTCTGTCATAACAAATCTAACCACCCTCATACTTTACGACCAAACAAAAGTTCAAAAGAACTAAAATCTGTGCTTTCTTGGGGAGTATCTCAATAAGCATATAACAGTGGTTGTAATTTATTATCCCAATCATTTGGGTTCTCCGCCACATACAGATGTATCATTCTCATTAATGTTCTGTTGAACTTTTCCACTAACCCATTTGTTTGGGGGGTGGTAAGGAGACAATGTCACACAGGAAATTTCACAGACCTGCCATAGTCTCTTCATTAGTTTGGAAGTAAAGGAAGTTCCTAGATCAGTTATTATTTCTAATGCAAAACCCATTTGGCATAAAAATAACATATTAACACATCCGCCACAGTTTCTGTCTCTATGTTTCTTAGGGGGACTGCTTCTGGGTATCTGGTGGCAAAATCAATAAAGGATAAAATATACTTATTTCCTCGTCTACTTGCCCTGGCTAGGGGTCCCACCAGGTCCAGACGTAAATGTTGGAAAGGGGTTGAGATAACAGGTAATGAGCATAGTTTAGCTCTAGTTTTCTCATTTCTACTCTTGCTTCTGACAAGTAACAGGTTTGGCAATATTGCTTAATTTGCTGCCGTGGCCAATAAAAATTCTGTGCAACCCTTTGCTTAATGTGAGAGACACCCATGTGTACCCCAAATACATCTTCATGTGCTTTTTCCAGAATATATTCTCGATATTTAACAGGGACAATTAGCTGTTTGTGGGGTCCTTCTCCACCCCTACAAGGTGCCATTAAAACCTCTCTGTACAATAGGTCTTGGTCCACACAATACTTCTCTGGGTTTTCAGCAGACAGTGGAATGGGATTCTCTAACTTCTTCAAAGCAATTATTTAAAGTGCTCTCTTCCTTTTGTTTCTTAATAAAGGAGGAACTATTAGGATTTTTCATCAGCACCAGATCATCAGTCTCCCTTATTTCAGGATGTTCCCCTAAACCGGGTCTTTCAAAAAGAGTTTCAGTGGTTGGGATTCCCATGCTTTCCTCAGCAGCTACAATCTGCCTCCCCTGAGAGTAGGTTACCATGCAAACACTCTGCACATTCTTTGAGAAATCCAAACCAATCAGACAAGGAGCTAGGATTTGATCTGACACAGCTATATTCCATATATCAGACCACCCATGGTAATTCAGTGCTATTCTATTTATTTATTATAAATAAATAAATAGAATAGCACTGGGCGGCTTACAGCATTTAAACTACAATAAAAAGGCAAAATAAAAAGGCAAAATAATTAAAATGCAATTAAAATATATATTCTAAAAACTGCCATTAGACCCACATTTGATGTTATTTCAGTTAAAAGCCATTTGGAACAGGATGCCATTGGCAATAGTACAAATCTGAACTTATGCCTTTCCCCCCCAAAATTATTGTTTTTATTCATACCTACCAACATACAGAACAAAAAACTAAAACCTAACAGTAATGACAATAAAACATCAAAACTAAACATCCTACTACACCTATAGATCAGAGATTTCACCATCATCTGGTCATCTGAATATCATCAAAGGTGAGCACTGATTTGCCATTAACTAGTGTATTTTTGTGTGTATAAGATGCTCCCATGTATAAGACACCCCCACTTTTCTGATCCAAAATTAAGAAATCAAAGTGGGGCTTAGAAAGTGTAGGGGGAAAGGGATCAAAGTGCTGCAGGATCGCTTTGATCCCTGCTTTCTCCTCCACTTGTTTTTGTTCTCTTCTCAGCTTACTTCCATGTATAAGACAACCCTCAATTTTTAATCTAAAGATTTTAGGCAAAAGTATAGTCTTAAATAGAAAAATATGGTAATTCTTCCCCTAAATTCCTCTCTTTTCCTGGGCCCAATTATATATCAGCTTCCAACTTTCCTTTACAAAGTGTCTTGGTTGATCTCGTAGTGCCTCTGAAAGCATATCTAGTTCTGCAATGTCCAATTGGTTTTTTTAATAGCTCTTCCATCATTGGTGTTTCTCTATTCTTCCATTTTTGGGCCCAGAGTAGCGTAGCCGCAGTATATACAGTAGATTATATTTTATTTTCTTATCAATAATTTCTTATATTATATTCAATAATAACATTTCAGGTTTAAAACTTAATTTTTGCTGAACAATCTATTGTGACATTTCCCAAACCTGTGACAATTTTTTTTTTTTTTTTTTTTTTTGCTTTTTTGCATGATCATCATACATGATAATAATTCTCTGGATATTTGTTTTACATTTCCAACAAACATTACTGATCCCTTCTAACATTTCTGCCAATCTTACAGGAGTAAAGTGCCATCTGTGAAACATTTTAAGGATGTTTTCTCTAAGATTAACTGGCCTAATCATTTTATAATTACCTTCCCACATTTTTGTCCATTCATCAATATCAATATTATATCCAAAGTTTTGTGCCCATTTTACTATCACCTCCTTCACCCTCTAGATCATACTCAAATAGATATGCATACATTTTTTGATTATTTTCTCATTAGTATAAATCCATAGTTCATCCACCTGACTTTCCCCTCAAAAAAGCCCATGTTTTTGCCCTTTTTATATCTTGATTCCAGTTTCAGCATTGACCACTAATCTGTAGCTAGACCCAATTTCTCTAGGTCTTCTTTGTCTTTCATATTTTGATCTTCATTTATCAAGTCATTATACGTGAGTAAAGCTCCCTTCTGATTCAATACTTTCAATTTAAATGCTTCTATTGGTGCTACCCATATTGAAATTTCTGATGCTTGCATCCCCACTGTAGGCACTTTGGATGGTGAACAGGGGTCATCATGGGTACTCTTACTGGTCTGTGGCTAAACAGTCCTATACACAGAAAACTGTGGTGCACTTTCTGACACTTTTCTATCATGACTAGCATTCCGTTTTTCAGCAATTTGAGCTACAGTAGCTCTACTATAATATCAGAACAGACAGGCTAGTCTTTGTTTCCCATGTGCATCAAGGAGCCTTGGGCACCCACAATCCAGACACCAGTTGACTAGTTGTCCTTCTTTGCACCACTTTTGGTAGGTATTAAGCACTGCATGCTGGGAACACCCCAGACGACTTGCTATTTGGAGCTGATCTGACCCAATCATCCGGCCATCACTCTTTGGACCTGGTCAAAGTCACTCAGATGTTTTTACTTGCCCATATTTCCTGTTTCTAGCACATGCAATTCAAGAACTGATTGTTCACTTGCTGCCTAATATATCCCAGCCCTTAGAAGGTGCCATTGTAATGATATAACCAATACTATTCACATCACCTGTCAGTGGTTTTAATGTTGTGACTGATCAGTGTAGTTGCATCATTAGTGACTGCACTTTATAACTTATAATTATTTGTATTTTTTGTTTATAATGAAAATCCACACTAGCATACACAAATAACTATGAAAAAATGCTGTACCTGTTTACAGATTAAACTGATCACTACAACAAAAGCACTTTATTAGCCATAGGCCTTAGGAAGATAAATATAAAATTTGCAAAGATATAAAACCAACATACAGTATAAAAATCAAGATAACCAATGCATATATATCAGATACATACAATACGCTAGTGTCAATATTAGACAAGTAGATTTATGAAAAGTTACTATTTTAAAATCATATTTGGCCTAATTTTAATTGCTGCTGCTAAAAATTTAGCTGACTGTACCATCAGTTTATCTCAGTCTGCAAGGAAAAAAAGTACATAGAAATCAGATGAACAACCTGGTTTCTTAGCTAACAAGCAGTAAACTAGTTCTTTGCACATTTCTCTATAGAAAGAGCAGAACAATAGCATGTGGGCAAGTGTTTCAACCCATTCACCATATCAGCATGTGCAATTTTGTAATGGGATTCTTTTGAAATGACCCTCAAGTAGTGCTGAAGGCATGGCATTAAGTAATGTGCATAAGAGACCAAATGACAGTCCCAAAATATGTACTTTGGACCTGATATCTTTCATCTATTTACTCTAAAGAGAGTCTTCTATAACAAGAGAGAGCAGACTGGAGGGAACTAGATTCAGCCTTAACCAAAAATTAAATGTCCTGAGCCAGGATTGTATGCACTGAGGGAAGGCCATTTTCCAGCCTCAGAGAGGTATTTGGTACACAGCCAGGTCCAGCAAATATTTGCCTGAGAAATGTAGACTGCACAATTTCTAATGATTTTTAAATTGTATTGTCCCAGATTAGAGTCCCATATAGCATCTAAGCCACTGCTGGTATGAAATTGTGACCTTTGGTGTAGAAAAACTGTGAAGTTTTTCCCACAACATTCTTGTTGAGCTACCCATGCTCCTGATATCTGAAAGATCATGACTAGATGTCTGAAGACTCTAATCTGACCTGTTTGATTGGTTGCCCATCCAAGGACCATTTACAGAGTCTGAAACGTTTTGAAAATACCATTGCTTTGGTCTTGCTGTAATTCACCTCTAAGTGTTCATTCTGGCACTATGGAAAATGCCCTTAATTGTCTTTTCAGACCCACTTTTGTTTGAGATAACAGTACTGTATCGTCTGTATATAATAGGGCTGAAATGGGTTTAGTTGCCAGTTTAAGGGCATGAAAAATGTTCAGCGATATCATTCATATATAAATTAAACAGGATTGGAGTTAAAATACAACCTTGCTTAACCCCCTTTGTAGATGACATGCAATCTGTTAGATGCTCATGTGTGATGCAGCATACCCTCAACCAGATATTGTTATAAAGACATTTAATTAGAAGAGAAGTCATTTATCTAAAGTTTTGTAGGCTATTTTTCCCATAGTAGAACATGAGGTATGGAATTAAATGTTGTTTTAAGATTAATAAATGCTGCATACAACATGCCTTTTGTCTTCTTATCCATAAGATGGGCTAATATAAAGCAGTGATCTAGAGTGGATTGCCCCTGACTGAATCCTTCTTGCTCTACTGCCATAATATTTTCATCTTGGATCCAGTCAATTAGTTTGTTACAGACATGTTAAGCATTGGAACTTATTTATTATACAGAATAAGCTGATTGGCCAATAACTGGCAGGATCAGTTTTATCTCATTTTTTGTATATGGGACCTATTGCAATGTACCCCAACTCTCAGGAAGTAATCCTGTTTGATCAATGAATGAGAACAAAACTGCCAGCAACAGGGCCCAGCAGGTAATGTTGGATTTTATAAGTTCTGGGGCAAAAAGTCAATTCCTGATGCCTTGTTGTTTTTTAGTTGGTGGATAAGGCTTTGAACCTTGTTTATTGAAACTGGTAGCCAGTTAAGGAGATTTTCCATTGCTACCATTGTTTGGATATCCTGGCTATTAGAATCAAAGAATAATGCCTTGTAGTGCTACATTCATTCATTGGGACCTATTATACACTTTGAGGCTGGGCAGCCATTGTTCATTAAACCTGTTACTGTGTGCCAAAAAAGACCAGTATCTCTATAACTAGAGGCTTTTATCAAAATTTGCCATGCCTTTATAGCTGCTAGTTGCTTTTTCTCCTTAATCAATAATTTATATGCCTGTCTGCTGGCAACATACTCATTTAACAAAGACTGCAAATGAGTTTTCCTGTACTTATGATAAATTTTCCTCATTTGGCTCTTAGCCTGCTTACATTCACTATCAAACCAGCTGGCTGTTTTTGAAGCTTTTCCAGAGCCTACTTTGATTGCCTTGGTTTTTAGATGTGCTCCTAGTTTTTTAGTCAGGATTTGAAACAGTTTTATTGCCTTAGTGACATTACTGGCAGTGAGAATGGCATTTCAGGCATTCATATATTCCTCAGTCTTCAGGAGCTGAGTCTATGAAACATCCACCATTGATGACCATTTAATTCTCTTGCTACAAGTCATTTCTCAATCTTTATAGGAGTACAGTTGTAATTCTAATCAAGGATTACTATATGCCGGGTCTATTAGCATCAGTGTCAGGGCAAATGATCACTTTCTGTACTGTTACCAATTTCATATTGAATGACATACAGTATTCATATTCAGTTAATCAGCGGAATCCAATACCTGGTGAAAGTGGGTATATTCGCTTCCATCATTAGCACCTAAGCACGCATTTAAATCTCCTGCAATAATGAATATTGACTTAGGATATAAAGATTCAAGGTGTTCTACATAGTTATCAATAATAGTCCGGATGTTATGTTCTTGGAGCAAGGTGGTATGTAAGCATTAACTATCAGCAAAGTATATCCAGAGAACAAGATATGGTAAACAATTACATAGAAGTTACAAAGGGTTACCAGAGAAATTGCAATATTGGGTAATAGAACTAAGCTAATGTGATTGACCTGAAACTTAGTAGAAATCAGGATCCCTAAGTCTCACTTAGAGTGACCTCCTCTGGAGCTGGGATCAGCTTTTAATAAATAACTTACAAAACCATCTAGCTCCAACTCTTTCCTCTCCCAGGTCTCCTGGAGGAGTATTATATCATTTTCCCTGATAAACCTTTGAAAAGTGGGGTCTGTAGCTTTCCTTGCCAGCCTGCAATGTACCAGGAAAGACCTCAGGAAGAGGTCTATTTGATGAATTGAAGGTCATTCAGTTGAATCTGAGGTGTGTATTTTCCTTTTTTCAGCAGGGTTGAGGGGGTACCACTCTCTGAGAAAACTACTTGGTTTGTCCACATTGGGTAGATATGATGGGAAGTTGGAAAATTGTTCCTGTGAGCCTCTATACCAGAGCAGTGGGCTACTACTCTCTCAGTAGACGAGGCTCTGTTTCTTTCTGGGACCTAGTCTTTCCCCTAGAAACTGATCCCTATGTAAACAGGGCACAGATGTTCACTTCTAGTTTTTTTTCCAATACAGAGGTTTTTTGGGGATTCTGACATAGTGAAATAGATATAGAACAGCCAATGCCTCTAGGAGTGATGGCTTTCTTGTGGGATATCCCACAGTAGTGGTTCCCAACCTTGGGTCTCCAGATGTTCTTCGACTGCAAGAGGGCTTAAAACTACGAGCACAAGCCTGGAACAGGAAATAGGAAATAATAATAATAATAATAATAATAATAATAATAATAATAATAATAATAATAATAATAATAATAATAATAATAATAATAATAATAATAATAATAATAATAATAATAATAATTATTATTATTATTATTATTATTATTATTATTATTATTATTATTATTATTATTATTATTATTATTATTATTATTATTATTATTATTATTATTATTATTATTATTATTATTATTACAGTCAGTGATGAGGAAGATAAAATACATTCTTTAGATAAAACTATATAATATCAGATACATTGGTCAAGACATGACACCGTCAATGCACCCTCTGGCTCTTTTATGACATTAAAGCTAAAAAGAAGTTCTGAGTTAACCAGCAGCACTGAAAACATCAAAGCAGTCACATGATATAGGATGACATTAGGAGACACAGATCACCATCAGTATGCCACCCCAACTCTCCTAAAAAGTAAGTTAAACAAAATATCTCTAACGAGGGTGGGGGCACTTGAAGACCATATGTGGTCAAGAGACTGCAGCAAGCTATTACGCAGTATTTGGCCACTTTACTAGCAATGTAAGAAACCTTATCGAAGAGCAGCTAAAGAATATTGGTTGTTGGAATAGACCAATCATTTATAGCTTGTACTTTGGCATGCAGAGGCTGAATTTCTCTCTGCCCAATCAAATGACCTAAGTACATGACTTTGCCTTGCATCCACTGACATTTGCTTGCTTTGACTCCTAAGAGAATGCTGAGGCTGGAATAGAGAGGTTCAGAGTCCAGTTGACCCCTATTTAAGTTGAGATGAGTCCTTGTCTCAACCAGGCTGTTCCACTGGCACCCGTTTGCCAAGTCTATTCCCACTTAATAATCACTGAAAAACCAAGTTAAAATCATGAGTCTTAGAGTCATCCAGAGCTCTCAAAACTCAGGCAATTACTGGACTCGAAGTATCTTGATTTGTGGCCTTCAAGAAAAACCAATTAAGTAATGTAGCAGGTTATCTGCTCAAGAGACCAAGCATAAGTATTATTGTTTTATTAGAAAAATAAAGAATTAGAGATATTCAGTTTGCTGCAAAGCATAGCATTCAAAATCATTTCCATAATCTATTATAGTTAGAAATTTAGCAAATTCCAGCTACAAAAATTAAAATAAGAAAATTCTAATAGCTAGAAAGGCAGGTAAGTCTAAGCCCCCCTTTCTATTCTCCTACTATGAACTACATCTTAGCATTTGGAACTCCAAAGTCCATTCAGAAATAAAAATCCATGGCAAAATCCAATAATCCAAAAATGAGTCTAAAAAGGGTCTCTCTCCCTGTAACATCCTGTCATTTCCTTCACACGCTGGTAACACCTCCTTCTTCACTCTCCACTGACGTAAGCCAATCAGGACGAAGGTCTGCTCATCCCTCTCCACCTCCTTTTCTCATGGGATCGAAGGTGTTGTTGACATTCTTCCTCGACGTGATGGCTCGGCTCTTTGTCTTCGGCCTTGGCCAAGCTATCTACATGATAACATTCCTAATTAGCTGCAAGGGAAAACTGCTTCTCGGTGCTTCTAGTAAAATGACACAGACTAAGATGAATTCCTTCTATACCATTCCATGACTACAAATCCCATTTAGAAATTACATTTTAGCTGCAATAATCTAAACCACTGGTTCCTAACCTTTGTTACTCAGATGTTTTTGGACTGCAACTCCCAGAAGCCTTCACCATCAGCTCTGCTGGCTGAGGTTTCTGGGAGTTGCACTTCAAAAACACCTGCGTAACAAAGGTTAAGAACCACTGACCTAAACCATGACAGTTGGCTCCTTGGAAATTTTTGAAAAATAGGGGAGAGAAGATTCTTCTGGAGATCTCAATAGAAATGACAGCATAAGAGGACATACCCCACTGTTTCTACTTCACCACCATCACAAGGACATAAATGTTCAGAGTAGGGTATGCCTTATTTTTATGATGTGCGATGTGATCAGAGGACATTCTAAAGGTAGGCTACCAAGGCCTTTCAAATGTTCTTGAACTGAAAATCTCATCATCTTTAACCACCATAGCTAATGGAGACAAATTACATGGAGCTTCCCTTAAAGCTGACGTGGAGACTGCAGCAGGTGCAGAATGCAGTGGCCAGACTGGTGTCAGGTGTGAATAAGTCTGATGACATCTCATAAGTTCTCGTTCACTTGTATTGGCTACTTGCTGCATTCTGAGCCACGTTCAAGGTTTTAGTGTTAGTTTATTAGGCCCTTAACAGTTTGGGGGCCCACTACAGTGGTGCCTCGCTTAACAGCGATAATCCATTCCAGGAAAATCGCCGTTAAGCGAAAACATCGTAAAGCGAAAATAAAAAACCCATTGAAACACATTGAAAACCTTTCAATGCATTCCAGTGGGCTTAAAACTCACAGTCCAGCAAAGATCCTCCATACGGCGGCCATTTTCACTGCCTGTATAGTGAGGAATCCGTCCCTATTTGAAACCACAAATCAGCTGTTGAAAAATCATCATTTTGCAAAGAATTGGTTCCCCAAGCAAGGAAGCAATCATTGCAAAGCGAAATTTCCCCATTTAGACCATTGTTTTGCGATCGCAATTGCGACTGCAAAAAGATCGTTGTAAAGCAGATTTGTCGTAATGCGGGGCAATCGTAAAGCGAGGCACCACTGTAGTTGTCTAAGTTTCTAGCGCCCATTCTTCACAGGCTAAACTCCTTCAGGTTGCTCAGAGAGGCAAAGAAGAAACCACACTTACTTGATCATGTACCCTTCCATTTGGAATAGGCTACAGATAGAAGTCCATCAGGCCCCCTCCCTATCATCCTTTAAGAGAATGCTGAAGTTGGCCCTCTTTCAAAAGGCATTCATACAGGCCTACAGTGTATTTTTTTGTTTCTGCCACCTTTTGGAATTTTGGGATTGTTAATTTATGCTGTACCCCTTCATGGATTGCTGCTTTGTCATGGCGAAGGGGCTTGAGGAACTTAGAGAAGCTATGGGCTATGCCATGCAGGGACACCCAAGATGGACAGATCATAGTGGAGAGTTCTGACTAAACACAATCCACCTGGAGTAGGAATTGGCAAGCCACTCCAGTATCTTTGCCAAGAATACCCCATGAACAGAAACAAAAGGCTAAAAGATATAATGCTGGAAAATGGGCCCCTCAGGTCAAAGGTATCCAACATGTTACTGAGGAAGAGCGGAGGACAAGTACAAGTAGCTCCAGAGCTAATGAAGTGGTTGGGACAAAGCAGAAAGAACACTCAGCTATGGATGCGCCTGGAAGTGAAAGGAAAGTCCAATGCCTGCAAAGAAGAATACTGCATAGGAACCTGGAATGTAAGATCTATGAACCTTGGTAAGATGGATATGGTCAAACAAGAGATGGAGAGAATAAACATTGACCTCCTGGGCGTCAGTGAACTAAAATGGACAGGAACGGGCGAATTCAATTGAGATTATTATCATATCAACTATTGTGGGCAAGAATCCCGTAGAAGGAATGGAGTAGCCCTCACAGTCCAGAAAAGAATGGAAAAAGCTGTAATGGGATATAATCTGAAAAATGATTTCAATATGAATCCAAGCACATCTTTCAACATCACAGTAATCCAGGTTTATGCACCAACCACCAATGCTGAGGAGACAGAAACTGACCAATTTTATGAAGACTTACAACACCTTCTAGAACTGACACCAAAGAAAAATGTTCTTCTCATTTTAGGGGATTGGAATGATAAAGTAAGGAGTCAAGAGATAAAAGGAACAACAGGAAAGTTTGGCCTTGGAGTTCCAAACAAAGCAGGACAACTGCTAATAGAGTTTCATCAAAAGAACAAGCTGGTCATCACAAACACTCTTTTCCAACAACACAAGAGGTGACTCTACAAATGGACATCACCAGATCGGCCATACTGAAATCAGATTGATTATATTCTCTGCAGGCAAAGATGGAGACGCTCTAACAGTCAGCAAAAACAAGACCTGGAGCTGATTGTGGCTCTGATCATCAGCTTCTCATAGCAAAATTCAAGCTTAAACTGAAGATAGTAGGAAAAACCACTGACCTAGTCAGGTATAATCTAAACCAAATCCCCTATGAAGGCACAGTGGAAGTGAAGAACAGATTTAAGGAACTCGATTTGGTGGACAGAGTGCCTGAAGAACTTTGGATAGAGGCTCGTAACATTGTACAGGAGGCAGCAACAAAAACCATCCCAAAGAAAAAGAAATGCAAGAAAGCAAAATGGCTGTCCAACAAGGCCTTACAAATAGCAGAGAAGAGAAGGGAAACAAAATGCAAGGGAGATAAGGAAAGTTACAGAAAATTGAATGCTGACTTCCAAAGAATAGCAAGGAGAGACAAGAGGGCCTTCTTAAATGAACAATGCAAAGATATAGAGGGGAAAAATAGAAAGGGAAAAACCAGAGACCTGTCCAAGAAAATTGGAGATATTAAAGGAACATTTTGTGCAAAGATGGACATGATAAAGGATAAAAATGGGAGGGACCTCACAGAAGCAGAAGATATCAAGAAGAGGTGACAAGAATACACAGAGGAATTATACCAGAAAGATTTGGATATCCCAGACAATCCAGATATTGTGGTCACTGACCTTGAGCCAGACATCTTGGAGAGTGAAGTCAAGTGGGCCGTAGAAAGCTTGGCTAACAACAAGGCCAGTGGAGGTGATGGCATTCCAGTTGAACTATTTAAAATCTTAAAAGATGATGCTGTTAAGGTGCTACGCTCAATGTGCCAGGAAGTTTGGAAAACTCAACAGTGGGCAGTGGACTGAAAAAGATCAGTCTATATCCCAATCCCAAAGAAGGGCAGTGCCAAAGAATGCTCCAACTACCGTACAATTTCAATCATTTCACACGCTAGCAAGGTTATGCTCAAAATCCTCCAAGGTAGGCTTCAGCAGTATGTGGACCGAGAGCTCCCAGAAATAAGCTGAATTTTGAAGGGGTAGAGGAACTAGAGACCAAATTGCTAACATGCACTGGATTATGGAGAAAGCCAGAGAGTTCCAGAAAAACATCTACTTCTGCTTCATTGACGATGCAAAAGCCTTTGACTGTGTGGACCATAGCCAACTATGGCAAGTCCTTAAAGAAATGGGAGTGCCTGACCACCTTATCTATCTCCTGAGAAACCTGTACGTGGGACAGGAAGCAACAGTTGGAACTGAATATGGAACAACTGAGTATGATAAGGTTGATGTTAGGAAAGTGTGAAGGCAAGAGGAGAAGGGGACGACAGAGGATGAGATGGTTGGACAGTATCATCAAAGCTACCAACATGAATTTGACCAAACTCCAGGAGGCAGTGGAAGACAGGAGGACCTGGTGTGCTCTGATCCATGGGGTCACAAAGAGTTGGAAACGACTAAACGACTAAACAACAACATATTTATAGTGTGTATCATACGTATGGAACTATAATGTTGGTATAGGGTGGATGAATTTATGATTTGTGACTTACGGTCCATTGTTTTTGTTAACTCAGGAAACCGCTTAGAGTACTGCTTAGCACTAAATCAGTGGTATAGAAATTTATGAAGCAAGCAAGCAAGCAAGCAAGCAAGCAAGCAAGCGAATGAATGAATGAATGAATGAATGAATGAATGAATGAATGAATAAATAAATAAATAAATAAATAAATAAATAAATAAATAAATAAATAAATAAATAAATAAATAAATAAATAAATAAATAAATAAATAATAGGAATTGCAATCTAACAACATGGGGGGCACCACAGTTTTTCATCTTTAATTGCACCTTGCGCCTAAGCTTGAATGGCTGGTATGTCGGGAAGAAATGTTTAATGTGAGACAGAAATTGATTATACTTTAGGAACTTGAACTGATGGTGCAGAAGAGATATTGCACTACAGTAGTACAGTTAAGGAGCATCCATGGCTGCAACATGATGTAGATTTCTAATGTATTGGTGGGGAAGAACAAACGTCTGTATTGGCAGGAATTGTGGAAAGTGAATTGCAGAATAATTCAATCTCATTTTTGTTTTCCAAGAGTATGTAACAATACTAATAATTAATAGCAGCTGCATTATTCAAACAAGTAACACACCAAAAATATTTTAAGCAAATGAATGTTTTATTTGCTAAAATTTCACTTTCCAGGTTTAAGTGCAAGTGATAAAAGTGCCTGGATAAGACTTTGACACCCAGAGTGATCAAGCAACAGAAAATTAGCACACTGGAATTATACTATATCTAGAAATGCACCTAGATTGTCTCCCTCCTTTCGTGTTAATTAGGGCTGAACCCCCCCATTCATGAATCAGTGGCAGTAATCAAGACATTTGTCAAATGTGGATTAACAGTGTAGAGTGCTGCTCCAATTTTAATCAACTGGCCATTTCAAGAAAGGTGTTTGAAGAGCTGTCCAGTCTATGCCTCATTTAAAGATAAAAGAATTATCAGAGATATTGAAAATGTCCATCCAAAGGGAGCATATTGAGAGTACAGCCACCAGGCACACAGGCCACTCGGTCCCTATTTGAGTGAGATGCATTGCAATTCTGTTTCAATTTTTCTTTTAAAAATATATTTTTAAATGTGCACCTTTAGAAAACGACATATATAAGTTTTAGCAATTGGCCTCTTTTGTTCTCTTTTCTGGGTGAAGTGCTGGTATAGCTCAGTGGTCTAAGGGCTGGGAGTGTGAATCCCTATGCTGACCCACAAGATCATATCCAGCCTATGTGATTATGTGACCTGACACCTGTGTGGGCTTGGGCAAGCAGCATGGTCCCAGAGCACAAACATAAGAATGGACTGGTACAGTGCCTCACTTAATGACGATAATCCATTCCAGGAAAATCTCTGTTAAGCGAAAACATCGCAAAGCAAAAATAAAAACCCCATTGAAACGCATTGAAACCCGTTCAATGCATTCCAATGGGGTAAAAACTCACTGTCCAGCGAAGATCCTCCATACGGCAGCCATTTTCGCTGCCTGTATAGCGAGGAATCTGTCCCTAAACACAGCAGGGAGCCATTTTAATCACCTGGTGGCCATTTTGAAACCACCGATCAGCTGTTCAAAAAACGTCGTTTTGTGAAGAATCGGTTCCCAAAGCAGGGAACCAATCACCACAAAGCGAAATTCCCCCATTCAGACCATCATTTTGCGATTGCAATTGCGATTGCAAAAAGATCTTCGTTAAGCAATTTTGTCGTAATGTGGGGTAATCGTAAAGCAAGGCACCACTGTAAACTACTTCTTATTACTTTACACCTAGAAAATAGGGGAAGATTGCCATCAGTCAGAATCAGTGGTATATAATAATTCTTAGTATCAAACGTCTAGAGGACTGAAGAGGGACAGAAAGTACACCTTTTCCTGGACTATGATAGTTCTGGGATGTGGAATATTTTCCCTTCCAATCCTTAAGCAGTAACTTTAAGTTTTAATTAGATTAATTTTAAATTACAAAATTACTTTTAGCTAGCTGCTATTAAAGAATAATTATTTCTTTGTAATGGAACATTTTAAGAGTAACTTTATTTTGAAATGTATCAAAAGTAACCAAAATAGTTATCTTTTAGTTACATTTTAGAAGAACATCTGAATATTCCATTTGGTGGCCTGTGGTGCAAAACACATTGTCCTCTTTCCTACTTGACTGTTGACTCATTGTGTTGGGCTTAGAGTGTTGGCTATGAAACTCTTTGGGTGACAGTATTACTAGTCCAGCCACACTGTTTCAGCATGATTTACCTCAAAGTACTGTTAATAAGGTGAACTGGGGAACAGGAGGACTATTGCACTGAGGTTATTGGGATATAAACCAGAAAGTAAATGCTAATTAATTATAGAGGGCATCACCACAAGCCAATATTTGAACCATGGTTATACCTCTAGAATGATAAAAAAATAGTTACAAAACAGTTACAGCTTTTTTGGAAAAAGGATTATTTCTTCCTAAGTTACAGTTATAATGTAACTCAACTTTACTTTCGTTATTTGGAAGGGAATTTACTTAAAGCAAATTGAGATCTGGACCCAGATGTCTTGTATTGCTGCCCCACTGTTTTTAATTAGGGCCTTGCTGATGATTGGCAACAGTTCATAAGGGTCAAATATTGACAGCAACCAGCAGCTGACAAAACCTTCTCTCACGTACCTATCAACTGCACCTCAAATGCATTTGAGGCTGAGAAAGGGAAAGAAAGGGCCTCACTCACCAATGATCTTTCTTCTTTGAGAGAATCGCACATGAAAATATGGTATTATACGTAGGTATCTTTCCTATATGAGTTTCCTTCACCAAGACAGGAAACAGATGAACAAGAAACATTAAAATGGAAAAAAATAGTAATCCAAAATGCATGGGGGGCAATGGCAGGCTAACTACTAAGCAATGGCATTTTCTTCCATGTAGCACTTAAATACTTCAAGTCTTTAGCAAGTGTTTGGTTGTTTTATATGGTTCAGCAAATGACTGTTGCCTTTTGAGATAAAAAAATTAATTATAAACCAGAATTTAATATAAAATGCAGAATTGTTTTGACTTTTAAAACAGTCTGGACCCTCTCAGAAGATGCCCCAAAGATTCTCTGTTTTTTTTAAAGGTATGTATTTTGTTTCAGAACAGATGAAAGTACAGGATCTATTATGTTCAATTTGTATTTTGTTCCAAAACAAACACCATGGAGGTTACTTTCAACCATGTTGGATGGACAGGTAGGGAAGCAGAAAATTATTGAAGATTAGTATATGAAATGCTGAAAAAATGTATTTTGTGAGATATTTAAACTGGAATTATGTTAATTGAGTATTATGTATGAGATTGTAGATAAAGAAATGAAGCATTTGATAATACACATAATTAATGTAGCTCTAATGTGGGAAATATTTGAAGAAAACAGAAATACGGTCATCTTAAAAAGGATGGAAAAATTTGGAATGATTTTATAGCTGGACTTGAAATATGGACTGGAAAGCATAGATAAAAGAAGAATGCAAAGGTCCAGTCAGGGAATGGAGAGAATAGTAACTATAGTAATTTTGGTAAAACCTGTTAAGTTGTTCCTTTTTGTTATCTTCTTCTTTTAGTATAATTGTATAAGTGGATGTAAATGTATCCTCTCGCTCTCTGGAAATTTTAACCTTCCCCTACCTATATCTATTCCTCCAGACCCCTATCCCCAATCCTATCCCTGTTGAAAATGAATAAAAATTAAAACAAACATTATGGGCAAAACAAACATTATAGGCAACAAATGTGTATGTATTTAAAACTGACACTACCAAAAAGCAAACTGAGTTGGTGACCTCAGGCAGCAAATGCTGGGAGGCAGCAGCATTTGGTTGAGGAGAGTTGTAGGTCTTCTAGCCTGCTCTGAGACTGCTGAGCTAGCATTGAAGAAGGTCTGGTTCTTTTTTGTATATAGAATGAAGAGATTATTCTACTCTTCCTCTCAGGGAGCAAAGACTTGTATTAGTTTTTAATGTAAATTATTATTATTCCAAACTGCATCTATTCGTAACTATTTGTCACCCATCTGGGTGGTGGTCTTATGAGTAGGTAGCTATACCAGCAGAGATGCTTTTGATTGATATTCCTGGTGATCACCATTTTATTTATCTAAAAAGCTTGGAAGTTATATCATTCTGGAATATACAGAGGGCTGGCTTGTCTTGTTTGTGTATTGCTGACCATTCCCTTACAAATGTCATGATATAAGGGAAAGTAAGTATGAAAAGAAGAAAAAGTGTGGGTGAGAAAACAAATAAAATAAAATTTAAATGAATTAATATGAATATAAACCATGCACTGAAAACAATGCAAAAACAAAAACCCAGTATACTCTAAATATAATATTTGGACGGTCTCTTGGTTTCTACAGAGAGCAGAACCTTTTTTGTGATGACTCCTAAGTTTAGAAATGTCCTTTTCAGAATGATTTGCACTTCCTCATTGACACCAATAGTAAACAGAGAAAAACACTGTCCTGCTTTTGTAAATTAGTTAATGTGGATTCTGGAGGTTTTTATGTGTTTCTGCTTACATTTATATTTTATTTACTATTTTTGTTGTTGTCCGACTCTTCATGACCTCATGGACCAAAGCACGCCAGGCCCTCCTGTCTTCCACTGCCTCCCAGAGTTTGTCTCTTTTATTTATGTTGTCTCTTGCAAACAGTGGTGAAAAACTGTAAGAATGTATTTTAAAAATGCAAATGAAATCCTGTGGACTGGAAGGTCCATAGCTTTATGGGAGAACACTTGCTTTTCACAGCAGATCTTGGGAAGAGTAATTTTTAAAAAACTACAGCTTCTAGAATTTCCCAGCCAGCATGCTTAGGGAATTCTGCAAGTACAATTAAAAAACAACAACAAAAACACCTTTCTAAGTTCTGAGACAGAATGTACTATTTCCTAACTGGAGACCTATCTCACTTGGGGATATGGGATAAATTTTAGGGGAGGTGTAAGGCTTTGAGCAAATAAATAATTTTTAAATGTTCAAACTTAATTTAACATTCTGATAATTTTAAACATCTTGCTTGAAATAAATGAATGGTGTTACTGTGTTTATTTGGAAGTTGTTTGTTGCTGTTCAATGCAGTAACAGTTTGAATGTGCATATTTCAGTCTTCCTTATATATTCCAGATAACATGGGGAAAACATGAGTTAGGTGTGAGTAAAAAACACACACACAGATCGATCGATCAAGATAGAGAGGGCTTAAGAGTTTTGGGAATACCAAAATGTGTGTTTGTGTAAATAAAAATACTTGGGAAGATTAGAATAGACTGTATGAAATTAGGCAGTAAAATTGAAAGTGAAGAAACAAATCAAAGAGCAGATTTGAAATTATCATAGATTGAATATATCACTTTTTGGAAGAATTGCAATACCATGTTTCCCCGAAAATAAGACAGGGCCTTATATTAATTTTGCTCCAAAAACACATTAGGGCTTATTTTCAGGGGATGTTTAATTTGTTTCATGTACAACAATCTACATTTATTCAAATACAGTCATATCATCTTCTGGTTCCTGTACAATGGTGGAAGGCGCAGTTTCACTTAACCGGGGCTTATTTTGGGGGTAGGCCTTATTTTCGGGGAAACAGGGTAGTAAAAATGAAGATAATCCCTAAATTATACCTTTTATTTTGGATGCTGCCCATAAACACAGAGGATAAGGAATTAAAAGAATTGCAGGATTTGATTAATATTGCAATGAAAATAAAAGGGCAAGAATAAATAAAAAAAATATGGTATCTACCTCAAAAGAAAGGAGGATTGGGTATACCTGATATTAAATTATACTATATAGCTAACCAATTTAGACATGTCCCAGATAGTATAATAAATAGTAAAGGATTAATATGGAGTGACCTGGAACATTATAAGATTAGGGATAGTATAACAAATATGTTCTATAAGGAAAATCTAAAAGATTGATGAAAAATATAGATAATCCATTCTTAAGTAACATGTTGGAATGTTGGAAGAAGTATAAAAGAATATTAAGTCTAAAGACTTCCCTCAACGTAGGGCAATGATTGAATTGAAGAAATTATTGAGAAAAGAGAAGAGATGAAAGATCAATACCAAAGAAAAGGGATAATAAGTGTATATATAAGATGTTACTTGAGGATGAATATAAAACAACAGCATTAAAACAGGTATGGCAAGGAGACTTTAGCAAATAAATTAAGGAAGTCATTTGGAATGCAATATGGAGGGAAAGAATAATGAAAAATGTCAATGAGAGTAAAGGAAAATTGCTACAAAGTTATATGGAGATGGTACTTAACACCAGCAAAATTGCATATGATGAATAAAGAGGTATCACCTCTATGCTGGAGATGGAAAAAGGAACATATTATCATCTGTGGTGGACATGTGAAGAAAAACAAAAGGAATGGAAAACAGAATTTGGTGAGATAAAGTTAAAACAAGAAAGGAAATTCTGAAAACAATTATAGGTACATGTAGTAAATGTATTGTTATATAATCCTGAGGGTGGAGGGCAATATAGCACAAATGTGTTGTGGGGAATATATGTGTTATTTATGTTGTAATTTTATATAATAATAATAAAATATATTTTTTAAAAAATATATATATTTTTCAAGCATGTTTATATTGTCCCAGTATGAGATAGGTGTGACACTACTGTGCCGTGGGTCAGTAACAGCAGCATCGCATCCCAGGATGAAAGTTAGATTGGCATCTACTATAACCACAGGTAGGTTTATGCACTGTTATGTAAGCAGGCGGATGCTTTTAATGTCAATCTGTTCTCCAATGTTAATGGAACACCAGGAATCCATGATCATAAATTGCCAAACATGTTGCAAATGAATGGACACTGATTTTCATGAACATGCATTTTAATAAGAGTAGGAAGGAGAAATAAGAGGAGCTAACATGAGAGGTGATGCTTGTGGAGTAACCGTGTGCCCTTTACAGAGGGCAATTCTCTGTTTGAAGGGCTCTCAAAATGTGCTGTATTAGTCACAGGGTTTTAAGGGCTGGCCAGCCGCAGTGTTATTTAAAGATCAAGAATCCTACTAAGGGAAAGCAGCTGATGGCCATGAGGTTGTCCATCTGCATCTAGGACCTGATAGCAGATCAGAGCTTAGAAAAGTTACCTTTTTTGGTGAAACAACTTCCAGATATCCCAGTCAGCATGGGTACTTCCAGTACTGGATGGTAGATTTTTGAATTGCAATGCAAAAAAGCAACTTTTTGAACTCTGCAGAAAATTGTATCTTTGTTAAGATGGATTGTATTTCTGCATTACATCATTTCCACTTTTGTATTTATGCATATAAATTAGTACAAGCAATGCTCACACAAATTTGTATCCAAAATGCTCTGTTGAAGAAATATGGGGAAATTAAAGCAATGGAGTTACAATGTAGTATACATAATAGGACAATGCCTATTTTTAACAGAAACCTGTTAAAACAGAAGTCAATACCCTAAGATTGATTTGCTTTTATAGAGCAGCTTTCCCTAAATTGGCATTCTGTATTATTTTGAACTACAATTGGCTATGTCAGCTGGGATTAATGGGAGTTGTAGTCTGGCACATCTGGAAGGACACAGGCTGATGAAAAATGCCTCCCATGCCTTTTACAATAAATTTTGGAAATCACATTTGCTCTTTTGTACTTATAATTGTTTTAATTCTTTTATATAATACCAAGGCAGATTTGTGGGGGCCACAATTTGAGCTGTAGCAAACAACACACTGCACGTTTGTTTTAGATACTTAAATGCAACTCAGGGTTCAGATCACAGCTTCTCCACAGCAGCTAAAAAAGTAACACATTTCGTTTGTAAACTGTTTCTCACAGCTTGTTTATTTAGGGTTATAACTCAAGTCAGGCTCCTTATGGAAGCATGACTCATTGTTTAATGTGTCAGCTTATTAGCAATACTTGTTTTTTGCCTTATATTTCCTTGCTACCACTAACTGCTGAGCCCACTGTGAGCTTTACTTTTTCAATTGTAGTATATGCAAGGCAGAAAGAGAAATCAAGTGTTGCAAGAGAGATTAGAGTAGGCATCCTTCAGTCTCAAGAGACTATGGTAACGTGCTCTGAATAGAGGACTTTGAACAGCATCTAGTGTGGCTGAAAAGGCCAATTTGAGTGACAATTCCACACTGAAGACAAATACAATCTGTCCCCTGTCCAGCTCCCTGGTTTTGCTGGTTTTGTGATCTCCTCTTTGCCTCAGCCTGCTGGGCAAGGGTCTCTTCAGATTAGAAGAGGCCCTGCTGCAGTACCTGCCTCCAGGCTGAATGCTCAGATGTCAAGGTTTCCCATCTGTTGAGGTCCATTCCAAAGGCCTTCAGATCCCACTTGCAGATATCCTTGTATTGCAGCTGTGGTCTCCCTCTGGGGTGATTTCCCTACACTAATTCTCCATACAGGAGATATTTCGGAATCCAACCCTTAGCCATTCTCATGACATGTCCAAGCATGTCATGAGAATGTAGACATCGCTGTTTCAGTAATGTATACATGCTAAAATTTCCAGCTCGTTCTAGGACTCCTCTATTTGGAACTTTGTCCTGCCAGGTGATACCAAAAATGTATTGGAGACTATGCATATGCAACGTGTTCAGCTTCTTCTCCTGCTGTGCTCAAAAGGACTCACTGCAGTACAGGACTGCGCTCAGGACACAGGATCTATAGACCTGGATCTTGGTATATGCCATCAGCTTCTTCTTAAGCCATACTCTCTTTGTGAGTCTAGAGAACATGGCAGCTGGTTTGCCAATGCATTTATTCAGCTCAACATATAGAGAGAGGGTGTCAGATTGTTCAACCAAAGTACACAAAATCATGAACAATAAAATCATCCAATTCTGGTATAGAGATGGTAATAAAGGGAGGTGAGTCCACACCTTGGCCCCTGACTTGTGTTTTCTTCAGGCTGATTATTAATCCAAAGTCTTGGCAGGCCTTGCTAAAATGATTCATGAGTTGTTGGAGGTCTTCAGCAGAATGGGTAACAACAGCTGGATCATCATCACTGAAGAGGAAGTCCTGCATGCATTTCTTCACTCTCAATCTAGAGAGATTAAAGAGCTATCCATCTGATCTAGTCTGGAGATAGACACCTCCTGTTGAAGTTCCAAAATTATGCTTCTGCATGACAGCAAAAAAGATCCCAAACAGAGTTGGAGAAAGGACACAGCTCTGTTTCACTCCCTGCAAGAAAGAAAACCATAACAATAAAAGCCATAGAAGTCTTACAGGCTACAGTAAAAGTGTGTGAGACCCAACAAATACCACTAAAAATATTGGATAGTAGCCAGGCATGGGCCAAGACATTTTGATTCCTGAGGGAAAAGTCAAGGCGGCACCCACCCCCCAGATTATTGGACCAGATAGGACAGCACCTAGTCTCTAATTCACTTAAGGGAAGTGAATTAGCTGGTGTCACACAGGGTGCATGACACATGGCTTCTGTCTTCCAACATGTTGCCATGACTCTGCACCCCCAATCATCTGCCCCTTAAGATAGCTGTCTCAAGCTGCCTGCTTAAGAAAACCTAGGAAACTGGTTTGCCGGTGCTAAATAAAATAAAAACAATTGTGCACAAACAATTCTCCATCTTTGAAAATTAAACCTTAATATGTAGCTACAATATTCCTTCCCTTCTCCTGGGGCGTGAAAAATGGGACACAGTAAGTGCCCCAAGCTGGTGACCTGCTCCATACTTCACTGCGACTGCTGCCCTGGTTCGACTGGTGTTGTACCAAATACTTAGCATAACTGTTGATTCAGCTCTGATCCTAATCTAATTGTCTCAGCAAAGCTATATATATTCTCTTCCCACTTGTCCTCCTGAATTTATGATCAAAGACTAGGTGGGTCACAAGGAAACTAGGAAGTTTGCTCCACAGCCCCAGGTGTAGGGAGGGTGATGAAGGATCTATGGAGGAATGCAAACTGGCTTCCTTTTCAACATCCTGATTGTCATGTGTGTTAATTAAGGGTTGAGGGAGGGAGGCACAGAAAGGCCCAAACTTTTGTCCACTTGACCTCACAGGCCAGGATTCCATGGTGTCTGTCCACTAGATCTTGCTGCATCCTCTCCCCTCTGAATTTAATATCCTCCTGAAGCCTTCCTTTTTTATGCACCTCAAAAAACTGCTCCATAGGGTTGGGAAACCATCTGGAACTGTTTCTGGTGCTGCGGATAACTTCAAAGATGGGAAGATTTTTGTGGTGTGAGATACTAATTTATACCCTTGGCTCTTGGCTGCTTGTGGTTCTAGAGGTAACCATCAGAAAAAATACAGTACCTGGCATAGCATATAACTGGAAAACAGGAAGTCAGTTCTCATCCCATTGAGAGTGTTGTTTCATTTATGTAAAAAAATGAGTATAAATTTGGGCTGCAATGATATTTACTTTTGAGTAGGATTGTAAAAGATTGCTTTGTGTGTCAGTTGCAAGCATGCTTGTTTGCGAGTTTAAGTAAAAAGGATACTTTTAAGTGAACAAGTTTAGGATTTCACTATTAATATCAGGTGAGTAATACATCGGCTGAAATCCAGTAGTAAGTCACAACTAAAGTAGGCTCATTGAATCAGTGGAACTTACACAGGTGTTGACTCACCAAAACCTCAGTGGGCATACTCTAGGTGTGACTTATGATTGGATTTCAGCCATTGAATACGTACATCTGAGAAGATTGCTCATATAGGAGGAAGGGCCATCTCAGCAGTGGGTCCTCAGCTCTCCCAGTGGAGTGTTTCTGTCACCTCCTTTAGTTTGTTGCTGGTACAAACCAAGAATATTTTTTCTTCTTGAATAAGAATTAGGTAGTGGCTTTAAACACTCCCTACTTAATTCTTATTCTATCATCTTCTAATGTTTTGGATTTATTCAGTTAAATTTTAAGGACTTGCATTTTCTGCCCAGCTTGATTTTGAGCTCACTTTTATAATTGCTTTACTGCTTCTTTCATATTGTTTTTGTAAATTCTGTGACATTTTTCTTATTTTAATTATCTTTTTAGATTGTCCAGAGAACTACAGTTGTTCAATAGTTAAACTAATACAATACATTAGAGTATAAATAAGTAAATAAATATAAATAGTAGCATGAGTTGAGCCATTTGCTAATCAACCAACTAAACTCATTCAATTAATTGGTTTAGAGCCAATTACAGCATTAGAAGCTGACTGCATTTGTGTTTCAGAGATGTGATATAGACAGATCTTCATGCTCGGGCAATCAGCCTTGCAAATTAAGCTTGTGCTTAAATCCTGCTGACCAATCACAAAACAAAGCAAGCTAATTTGTAAACCACCGAGAGATGTGGGAAGCTCCACTGTGATGATCAGACATTCTTTGTATAAAAAATTTAAAGTATACTAATCACAGGCTGGATACCCCATGCAGTGTAGTGGATAGAGTGACACACTAAGAGTTCTCGGTTCGAATACTTGCTCAACCATAGAAACCTGCTGGGAGTGTGGAACTAGTAAAGTCACTCCTTAAATATCTCACTTTGAAAGCCCTATTAGGGTTGCTACAAGTTGGTTCCAACTTGACAGCACACAGCAACAACAGTCGTTATTTAGTCATTAAGTCATGTTCGACTCTGTGAGGCCACGGACCAGAGGACTCCAGGCCCTCCTGTCTTCCAGTGCCCGGAGTTTGGTCAAATTCATATTGGTCGCTTCAGTGACACTGTCCAACCATCTCATCCTCTTACGTCCCCTTCTCCTCTTGCCTTCACACTTTCGAAACATCAGGGTCTTTTCCAGGGAGGCTTCTCATGAGATGGCCAAAGTATTGGAGCCTCAGTTTCAGAATCTGTCCTTCCAGTGAACACTCAGGGTTGATTACCTTTCAGAATGGATAGGTTTGATCTCCTTGCAGTCAAGGGGACTCTCAAGAGTCTCCTCCAGCACCACAATTCAAAAGCATCAATTCTTTGGTGATCAGCCTTCTTTATGATCCAGCTCTCACTTCCATACATCACTAAAGGGAAAACCATAGCTTTGACTATGTGGACCTTTGTCGGCAAGGGGATGTCTTTGCTTTTTAAGATGCTGTCGAGGTTTCTCATCGCTTTCCTCCCAAGAAGCAGGCATCTTTTAATTTTGTGGCTACTGT
This sequence comes from Pogona vitticeps, assembly GCF_051106095.1. Taxonomy (NCBI): domain Eukaryota; kingdom Metazoa; phylum Chordata; class Lepidosauria; order Squamata; family Agamidae; genus Pogona; species Pogona vitticeps. The sequence goes on along the minus strand of NC_135791.1, from coordinate 14,579,142 downwards.
CATCATTTGCAGTGATCCTGGAGCCCAAGAAAGTAAAATCTGTCACTGCCCTTCTATTTGACAGGATGCGATGGGGCCAGTGGCAATGATCCTAGTTTTTTTGATGTTGAGCTTCAGACTGTTTTTTGCGCTCTCCTCTTTCAACCTCATTAAGAGGTTCTTTAATTCCTCCTCACTTTCCACCATCTGCATAATTGAGGTTGTTGATATTGCTTAAAGCAGTCTTAAGTTGGGATTCCTCCAGTCCTGCCTTTCACATGATGTATTCTGCATATAAGTTAAATAAGCAGGGAGACAATATACAGCCTTGTCATATTCCTTTCCCAATTTGAACCAATCAGTTGTTCCATATCCGATTCTAACTGTTGCTTCCTGTCCTACATATAGATTTCTCAGGAGACAGATAAGGTGGTCAGGCACTCCCATTTCTTTAAGAATTTGCCATCATTTGTTGTGGTCCACAATGTCAACGGCGTTTGCATAGTCAATTAAGCAGAAGTAGATGTTTTTCTGGAACTCTCTGGCTTTCTCCATAATCCAGCACATGTTAGCAATTTGGTCTCTAGTTCCTCTGCCCCTTCAAAATCCAGCTTGTACTTCTGGAAGCTTACCCTGGAGGATTTTGAGCATAACCTTGCTAGCATGTGAAATTAGTGCAATTGTACAGTAGTTGGAGCATTCTTTGGTACTGCCCTTCTTTGGGATTGAGAGATGTAGACTGATCTTTTCCAGTCCTCTAGCCACTGCTGCGTTTTCTTAACTTGCTGGCATATTGAATGTAGTATCTTAACAGCGTCATCTTTTAATATTTTAAATGGTTCCACTGGGATGCCATCACCTCCACTGGCCTTGTTGTTAGCCATGCTTTCTAAGGCCCACATGACTTCACTCACCAGGATGTTTGGCTCAAGGTCAGTGACCACACTATCTGGGTTGTCCGGGACATCCAGATCTTTCTGGCATAATTCCTCTGTGTATTCTTGCCACATCATCTTGATGTCTTCTGTTTATGTTAGATCCCTACCATTTTTGTCCTTTATCATGTCCATCTTTGCACAAAATGTTCCTTTAATATCTCCAATTTCCTTGAACAGATCTCTGGTTTTTCCTTTTCTATTATTTTCCTCTGTTACTTTGCACTGTTCATTTAAGAAGGCCCTCTTGTCTCTCCTTGCTATTCTTTGGAAGGCTGCATTAAAATTTCTGTAACTTTGTCTCCCTTACATTTCGTTTCCCTTCTCTTTTCTGCTATTTGTAAGGCCTCATTGGACAGCCACTTTGCTTTCTTGCATTTCCTTTTCTTTGGGATGGTTTTTGTTGCTGCCTCCTGTACAATGTTACGAGCCTCCATTCCGTTGTTCTCCAGGCACTCTGTCCACCAAATTGAGTTCCTTAAATCTGTTCTTCACTTCCACTGTGTCTTCATAAGGGATTTGGTTTAGGTTATACCTGACTAGCCCAGTGGTTTTACCTACTCTCTTCCATTTAAGCTTGAATTTTGCTATAAGAAGCTATGATCTCATCCACAATCACCTCCAGGTCTTGTTTTTGCTGACTGTATAGAGCTTCTCCATCTTTGGCTGCAGAGAATATATTCAATTGATTTCAGTATTGCTCATTTGGTGATGTCCATGTGTTGAGTCGCCTCTCATGTTGTTGGAAAAGCATGTTTATGATGACCTGCTTGTTCTCTTGACAAAAATCTATTAGCCTTTGCCCTGCTTCGTTTTGAACTCCAAGGCCAAACTTCCCTGCTGTTCCTTTTATCTCTTTTTTTCCCTTTTAACTCTTGACTCCCTACTTTAGCATTCTAGTCCCTTATAATGAGAAGAACACCTTTCTTTGGTGTCAGTTCTAGAAGGTGTTGTAGGTCTTCATAGAACTGGTTGATTTCAGCGTCTTCAGCATCAGTGGTTGGTGCATAAACTTGGATCACTGTGATGTTGAAAGGTCTGCCTTGGATTCATAATGAAATCATTCTATCATTTTTGAGATTGCATCCCAGTACAGCTTTTCCCACTCTTTTATTGACTATGAGGGCTACTCCATTCCTTCTATGGGCTTCTTGCTCACAATAGTAGATATGATAATCATCTCAATTGAATTTGCCCGTTCCTGTCCATTTTGGTTCACTGACGCTCATGATGTCCATGTTTATTCTTGCCATCTCCTGTTTGACCACCTCCGCCTTACCAAGGTTCACAGATCTTACATTCCAGGTTCCTATGCGGTATTTTTCTTTGCAGCATTGGACTTTTCTTTCACTTCTAGGCAACTCCACAGCTGAGCTTCCTTTCGGCTCCGGCCCAACCACTTCATTAGCTCTGGAGCTACTTATACCTGTCCTCTGCTCTTCCTCGGTAGCATGTTGGATGCCTTCCGACCTGAGGGGGCTCATCTTTTAATTTTTTGTTTCTGTCACATTATCATAAAAAGGCTAAATGCTTCATATCTTTTAATGTTTTGTTTCTGTCCATGGAGTTTTCTTAGCAAAGATACTGGAGTGACTTGCCAGTTCCTGCTTCAGGTGGATCGCGTTTAGTCAGAGTTCTCCACTATGACCTGTCCTTCTTGGGCAGTCCTGCATGGCATAGGCCATAGCTTCTCTGAATTACTGAAGCTCCTTCACCACGACAAGGCAGCAATCCATGAAGGAGTATCAATCCATAAAGGGGATACTTCTCTTACTGTAGTCTAAAATAGCATTAGCCTTTTTTGTAGCCACATCACCTTTGGCTAACCAAATTAAACAGGTGACAAAAACTTAATCTGTATTGGAATGGTGTTCGCAAGTCAAAACATTCGTAAGACAAAGCAGCATTTCCCATAGGAATGCATTGAAAACCAGTTAATCCATTCCGGCTAGTTTTTGTTCTTATGTTCGTAAGTCAAAGCATTCGTTCCCATAGGAACTAATTCAAAGCCGGTTAATCTGTCCTCTGCTACTAGGGAATGCATTTTATGCCCCAGCAGCCACTAGAAGAGACCTTTGGAAAAACATTTCTGATTTTAAAAGCAAAAGACTAAACTGCATTTTAGACCTCCAGCAGCCAAAGAAACCTTTGCAAAAGCATGCATGAACCATTGCAAAAACAAACGGAGCAGATCAGAAATGCAAAGAGAACAAAGCAAAAAGCATGCAAGACACATTAAAAATAAGGGGGAAAACCCCAAAAAGCAGCCAAATCCCCAAGACCCATCGGAAATCGGGGGTGGGGGACCAAAACAAACAAATTCCACAAGACCCATCAGAAACGGGAAAAACACTCCAAAAAGGAACCAAACCCCCCATCGGAAATGGGAGGGACCCCCAAAAAACACTCCCCCAAGACCTATCACAGTATGGAAAAATAGCCCCCAGCCGAAAATCACACTGCAGAAAATACCCAGAAATGTTTTTTTAAAATATAAAGCAGCACCTTACCTTAGCAGGCAGCCTCCTTGGATCATACCCTCTCTAACTGCTGGGGAGAAAGAGCTACAAAGAAGCAGCCTCATCGCCACCTACAATTAGCTATTTGAATTTTCCGCCCTTTCCCCCTGCCTTTTTTCTGTTCGTAAGTCAAAGCTCCACTCACAAGTCAAAGCAAAATGTTGTGAACGGAGGAGCTGTTCCTAACTCAAAATGTTCGTAGGTCAAGGCGTTTGTAAGTCAAGGCACCACTGTTTGTATTTGCTGTATCTGTTATAAATCAGCTATTGCCTCCATAGTGGAGTCTATTTTACTGTCTTATTAATTTTTGTTTATTCTTTTTCACGGCATTTTTTAATATAAAGATGTATTTTGGTATATTTTATTAACAAAAGTATATGGGGCAGTTATAGGAATTACTTCTACTGTCTTAATCCTTTTCTGGAGTCTGTGTGTTGATGCTTGTGTTTCTAGTCAATATAACCAAGATAGCTGAACCAACAATAAACGTAGTCTACATTTTTCATTTATAACTGATGCAGTGCATCAGGGATAATCCATTATACAGTTTTTAAAAATGTTTCACTTCCCTGTCCCTCTGCCAAGAAGCAGGGAAAGTGTTGTTAGCCGCTCAGAGTGGTATAAATATACCAGATGGGCGGGATATAAATCAAATAAATAAAAAAATAAATTCCTGCAGCGGACCAAACAGCAGGCTAAATGCCCATGTAGTCAGCTTCAAAACTGGTTACTCTGAGACTTCAAGACATGGAGAGAAATCTATATATGGACAATTTGGGATGTATCTTTTACCTGTGTAGCCAATCCCTACATATTTAAGAAAAACATTCAGAATTTTTCTGATCACATAAACTGCAAAATGTTCTGTGAGTTGGCTTTCTCTGACTTTTCATAAGGAGAGAAAAACTATATGAAATTTTCACATGATAAAAAACATCTTGTTATGTTGCTTGGGGTTTTAGTGGTTAAGGTACAAAATAAATCTCCCCAAGAAAGACAAATGTTCTCTCCCAAAAGATATTTGCTTTATCTTTGGGGCAGTTTTCCATTTTCTGGCATCTTCGGTTTTTCCCTCCTGAGACCCTGAATGGCAAAATAACTCAAAAACAGAGCAAATGTATCGAAAGAAAGATTCTTCCTTCCATCTCTCTCCTTCTCTAAGGCCTTACACTTTACTCCAAAATATCACTTCCTCAGCCTTGTCTCCTTTATGTAAACCTACCAAATGCTCATTTCTGCATATTGTATCTCGGATTTCCAGCTCTTTAGTGGTTTTAACTCTCTTCTACACAGAGGGAGAAAAATGTTATTACATGTTCACTGTTCCATATCACATTATTAGTAAAGGCACCCTGACAAAAGCTGGCTGATGTAAAGAAGTAGTTGCAAGTCAACCTGTTCATCATTCACAGTTAAGAAAGTTTGTGTGTGGACTACAATGCCCAGAATCCTCAGTCAGCTTGGCTATGAATTGAACAGTGTAATATTCCCTCAGATGTGTAAGACTCAGAGGGACTATCAACAAAATTAGTTCTAGAATAACAAGTTTATTACTTTACATTAGAAGTTGTCAACAGAATAAAACAATTGCACTCAGCTAATAATAGAAAGTAATCCTTAACAGGCATCCATCCATCCATCCATCCATCCATCCATCCATCCATCCATCCATCCATCCATCCATCCATCCATCCATCCATCCATCCATCCATCCATCCATCCATCCATCCATCCATTCAAAGGATTTTTACCTTGAATGAATGAAAAAGCCTCTCTGAGAAGCATACTAAAACCAGCTATTAGACAACATCTGCTTACTAGGTTGTGTAAAGGGCACAAAAGTAAAAGGAGGGGGGGACAAATGCAAACTGAATGATATGTTTAGCTTGTTTTTAGCAGAAGTGTTCCTTCAAGCAATGAAATACATGTCATAACACATGATTTTCCTCAGCTGTATATCTTGCATGTAGCATGCTTTGCTTTGTCAATGAAAGGCAGATACGAGCTTAATTTGTAAATTTGAATAGCTAGGAGTGTATCTCAAGGGGAATGTTAATGGCCATTTGCCTGTCACATTTGGAAACAACATGAAATGGAGAAAAGAGTTTCTGTATCTTTAGTAACTGCATGGAATATGAATTTTCAGGAGGTACAATAATTCATGCTATAGAAATATTAAAGGAAGAGGAAATTCGCTATTCATTTTATGTGGCTACTCTACTTAATATCTTGTTTCATCTGCAATCAATAGTTTTTACAACCACCATCACAGAGGAAGACCTATTTGTATGGAAAAAAGACGCTGAGGCCCTGGAAGGGGTGAAAAGAAGAGCAACAAAGATGATAAGGGGACTGGAGGCTAAATCCCATGAAGAACAACTAAAACAACTAGGGATGTTTAACTTAACGAAGAGAAGATGGAGAGGAGACATGATAGCAGTCTTCCAATATTTGAAGGGTTGCCACAGGGAAGAGGGCATCGATTTATTCTGCATTGCACCTGAGGGTAGGACAAGAACCAATGGGTGGAAATTTGTCCAAGGGAGATCAAACCTGGAAATAAGGAGGAATTTCATGACAGTGAGAACCACAAAGCAGTGGAACATCTTGCCTCCCGATGTTGTGGGTGCCCCATCGCTGGAGGTTTCCGAGAAAAGATTGGACAGCCATCTGTCCAGGATGTTATGAGGTCTGGGATGATATGAGGTCTCCTGCCTTGGGCAGGGAATTGGACTAGAAGAGCTCCCTTCCAACCCTACAACAATTATATGATTCATATTTATCAGACTGCAAGATAGTTGCTTATTCCTTTGAATCCCTAAATCAGTTTTCCTGCATTTACTTGCAAGTAATGGCAAATAATAAATGAGTCATAATGTAACCAATATACAAAAACTAATGCAAAAAATTCGGGAGGAACAGCAAGAGAGGAAAAACAAGAGAAATTTTCCAGAAGTTTCAAGAAATTAGTGAGAAATTTAAGCCTGGATTGGGAATGCTAAATGACCAACAGGGAAGCACTCTGTCTGAGCAGGAGAAAATGAAAATAAGGTGGAAACAGCATATTAAATACAAAAAGAAGAGATAAAAGGATGACAGACCCCTTTGAAGAGGACTCCTGTTATGAAGAACCTGCAGTTCTGCTAAGTAAAGTGAAAGCTGTTCTGAAAGCACTAAGAATAACCAGGGATAGATGGAATACAATTAGAAATGTTCAAGCCACAATGACTGAATCTGTCAAAATCCTAACAAAAATACACCAACAAGTGTGGAAAACAAAATAATGACCCACAGACTGGAAACATTTGTTATAAATTCCAGTCCTCAAGAAAGGAAATGCTAAGGAGTGCAGTAACTGTCAGACCATTATTCTCCATCCATATAAACCTACCCGGCAATTAAGATCTAGACAGGGAGCCCTCCTGAAAGAGCCATCCCTCAAGGAGGTAAGAGGGATGGCTTGTAGTCAAAGGGCATTTTCAGCAGCCACCCCCAGACTACGGAACCCCAGGTCAGAACATCCCTGTTCCAGGAGATTTTTAATTGAAATAATATCTACTTTCTGTCCTAATGACAATTTTAAAGTACTATATTTTAAATTGTATTTACATTGTTTTATTTTTTATTGTATTTAAATTGTTGTAAGCCGCCCAGAGACCTTTGGGTAGTGTGGGCGGTATATAGGTTAAATAAATTAAATAAGGGGAGGCCCACCGCCCTCCCAAACTCTGGAACTCCTTCCCATGGGACACTAGGCTAACCCCATCTTTGCCGTCATATTATGTTTTGAAGACAAAATATGATGATTAATTCAGACAACTGTATGAGTTGTTTCTTCTAAACGAAAACATCAGTACTCAGATTTAATTGCAGTGTTGGAACTTCGAAAGAAATAATTTGGTTTTGTGTCACCATTTGGGCACTCGGGCTCAAAAAAGTTAGCCATCACTGTTCTAGGCCAATATTCCCTGTCAACTCACTGTGCCAGTAGCTCTTTGCAATTTCAGACAGGATTCTTTCCTGCCCTTACCTAGAGATATTGAGAACTGAATCTGGAAATGTCTGGATAGAAAGGAAATGCTCTCACCCTTGAGCTGTTGCCCTTCCCCATCCTTCATGTTCCATCTAATTGCACAATAAGAATGGGTCCAAGAACTGGCCCTGCAGGAACACCCTGTCATTAGCCTGCAACCTCCTGAATACAGTTGCCTTGTTTAAACCATTGGCAAGCAATCTGGTAACAACTGTGCTAATTATGACCCAGGGGAGTCCGCCAAGTACTCCCAGCTGCCAGTATTTATGGGTGTGAGCCCCAACAGCCTCGTGGGTGACTTTAATGAGGGTGTGTTACTCTGGATATAATATTCAAAGCTGGGCATTTCCATCACATCATCCTTTCCATCTCGAAGTCTCCATGGATCTTTTAAAATATAGATATATAGATTTATACGGGGTTTGTGCCACCCCATGTGGAGCAACCCTGAGAGAGGCAGGGGATGCACAATGGAAACGATGGGTTGAGACAGCGAGACCAGGAAAGCTGGTTGAGGGAGCAAAGTCAGCTTGACTGAGTTGCAATCCAGCTACAATTCAATTCAAGGAATGTGCATTAGTTAATCAGAAGAATTTTAGTTGATTAATCCATCTCACAATTAATCTCTCTGCAGGTTCAAAACAAATTTAAGAAAGATAACTACTTAAATAGATTTTTATATGTAATCTGTGGCCTGAAGTGTCCCTTGTTAACCAGTTGAGTGTTTTCTCTTTCTTTCTGCTTTTGAAAGTTCTTTGTTTAATTATTGTGGTGTTCGCCCTTGTGGCATCTGCATGTTTTGCCTTCACAAAGGCTCCCATTGCATTTTCCTCTCGCTGCCACCAGTGGATTACCTCAATCCACAATATAAACTACGTTTGTCAGGACACTTGTCTTGTGAACACAAACAGAACTTATTTATTGAAATGAAGCAGATTGAATAACAACAGAAGTCCTTCAGATACACATTATACACAAGCAAATCATTAACAGTTCTCTCAGTACATACTTCTTTCCCCTTGCAATATCATTACCACCTTCTCTACCTATTTTCTTTGCCAGCCTTATCATTCAGTATCTGTTCCCTCTCTCTGTGACTAACCAGCCCTTATCTCTCTCCTCCTTCTTCTGCCAAACCTCATGTAGCTGCTGACCCCACCTCTCCATTCCTCTCATAGACTCATGCAAATCAGCTCATTATAATGAATGTCATGAGTGACGTGGGGCGATCATCACATTCCTTCCCCTTAAGAAAAGTTTGTTTCATGGAGGAAACCTTACAGTTTACCCTTATGAACAACAGAACATACAGGGAACATTACATACAAAACACCATCATAATAGTACGCTTACCAGATACATCCTAAATCATATACCATTTGTTAATATATAACACATTAAATTTACCATATACTTATACATACATTATACTAGTTTTCTATTACTGTTTACTAGATCAAACTTATTACTTTAAACTTTTAAAACAATCAATGCAATTATAAACATTTGCACTACTCACATCAATAAAAAACACATTACCTTTACATTAATCGTGCTACTCACCATTATTATTTCCCATTATTCTCCACCTCTCAGTTCATCCCCATCCAAACTTGGCATTTTAATCATTTTTCATAACTATGCACAAACAAAACATTTAATACCACATTACAAACTTTGTTTATTCAACTGGCCTTCGAGGGAAGGTATCAGCCTCCATGCTCCGAGTCCCTTTTATGCTATGGATTGCAAAGTCGAAGTCTTGCAGGTTCCGTGCCCACCCACTCGCCACCTCCCCATTTCCCCTCTTCCTCCTCCTCCTCCTCCTGCCGCCACCTGCTCAGCCTCTTCCCCTCTTCCTTGCCCTCTCGCTGCTGAGCCAGCACGCTCGCTCACCCACCACCCACCCATTTCCCCTCTTCTTCCTCCTCCTCCTCCTCCTGCCACTGCCCGCGCAGCCTCTTTCCCTCTTCCTCACCCTCTCGCTCTGAGCCAGCACCCGTGCTCGCCCGCCACCCCGCTTCACCTCTTCCTGCTCCTCCTCCTCCTGCCACCACCCACCCAGCCTCTTCCTTGCCCTCCTCCCCGCTGGCCATGAACTTCCAGGGTGGGCCCAGGCAGAGCCCTGGGCAGCCGCCGCCAGTGCTGCAGCAGAGCCGTCCACTCTATACAGTATTTTAAGTGGAAATGTTGGGGGGTTGTCTCCAGAGGTGGGATTCAGCAGGTTCGCACCTATTCTATAGAACCGATTCCTAAATGTACTATTGGTTCGTAGAACCGTTTGCTGGCCTGAGAATGAAGGAGGAGGGGCCAGGTGACCAGCGACGAGCGGGGGGGAAGGGGGCACAATTAGCTGCCTCCCTTCCCGTCCCACACTGAGCCGTCTGAGATGGGGTGGGGGTGAGAGAGATAGAGCCCTGGAAAGAGCAGAGGCATCACTGGGGGGAAAGGGGGGAGGATGACTCCTTGAGGGGGGGTGATTGACAAGGCATGAGGGCAGGACACAGAGGGAAAAAGTTTTGGAGTGAGACCGCTTCAGTCAAACACCCAACCATCCTCGTTTTACTATGATTTTTTTCAAGTTAAAGGTACCACATAAGACTGTTGCTCTGCCTAGAAACAGTTTTTTTTAAAAAAAAAAATCTGAGAGAATATCCAGTGCATGAACCGGTGACAGGCTCACTGATCCACGCAAGCAAGGTATGCAACAGAAAAGTCAGTCACACCACAAAGAGATCAAGTCTCCAAGCCTCATTTAGAATAACAAAGAACTTTTCCTCCTGCCCCAAAACTGACAATTTCGGGAGACAAATGGCACCCAGATGGTAAGAGTAGTAAGATTTACTATTCTTGAAGGCCATATATCCAGGTCCAAGAAAGGAAAACACACAAACATATCAATAGATAAGGGGAATCAAAACTCTTCTGGGGGAGGTGGAGCCTGCCAGGGCTCTGAGGGAAGCCATAATCACCACCAGCGCCTCCACCAACACCCCTCAAAGCGACTGGCGAGGAGAAGCAGTGGGTGCAGGGTGGAGGGGAAAGATGGAGGAGGAGGAGACCTCAGAGGAGTCAGTAACTGAAGGACCGATTGAGGTGGTGGGGTTGAGGTGGAGTGGTGACAGATTGAAAAGAGACCATACCTTACAAGCCAGAAGGAAGCGGGGGGGGGAATAACTCCACAACAGGTGCATAAAGGCGGCCTCCAGGTAACAACAAGTAGGGCTATCAGTCATTTCAGGAGCAGGAAAGGGGATGGAAGCAATTTTTGCTGGTGAGCTATAGGGCAAAATGGGAATTAAAAGGAAGGAGAGATGTGTCAGTTCTCTGTCAAACTTGGTCATAAGCACCCACTGTGAGGTGTGTGTTTGTTTGTGTGTGTGTGTTTGGCACATGCCCATGGTGAGGGTAACAGCAGCGGTATGTCCCAACAGATACACTGTTTGCGCATACCGCTGGGAGACCACTGTGGAAGAAACCCTCATCGCATCCCACTGTCCTGGGCAGTTATTTATTTATTTATTTATTTATTTATTTATTTATTTATTTATTTATTTATTTATTTATTTATTTATTTATTTATTTATTTATTTATTTGTCATTAGGTCATAGAACCTGTTGTTAATTTATTTAAATCCCACCACTGGTTGTCTCATATGGCCGGTCGCCTTGTACGCCGGCAAATACGGTATTTTTTGTTTAATGAATGATGCCTAGATTTCTTTGCAATATTCAATGGAAATGTAACTTATGTTTTGCTTATGCAACAAACTGAATATCTATAAAGACTTTATTTTTTCAATAAAAATTTATTCTTAAAATCCTTAAGAATGGTCTTTTGAACAGCAAGTCTGCTGAGCCTGCTTCCAGAGAGATTGTGAGGCTGCAGAATGCTACAGAGTCCTAATTGCTTTCTATCTGCCAACCAAGCACTCCGCTCAAGGAGGCTGGGTCGTAACAATTGGAAGTCTGAAGGAGTAGATTATAATCCACAAAAGTCCATGCTGAAATAAATCTGTTTGGTTTAAAGGTACCACAAGATTTGTTATTATTTTTAATTAAACTTTGCAACTCTAATATCAGTACTCTCACAGAGTGGAGAACTCATGGATTTTAAGAATGTTTTATTCTCTGTTTCTCAAACTGGTTTAGTTCAATGGGTTGGAGTTCCTGCCTGCAGTGGCTGGGGGTTCAAATTCCCATCGCGCCTCAGGCAAGATCAGACGTCAGTACGCTGATGACACTTAGCTCTACATCTCCTTTTCACCTACCTCAGTGGATGCCATTGGATGTCCCTTCAGCGCTGTCTGGAGGCTGTACTGCAATGGATGCAGGAGAATGGGTTGCGGCTGAACCCGGGCGAGATGGAGGTCCTGAGGGTGGGCAGCCCCTCCATTGGCAGTTTGGGAAACTCCCTCTCTTTGGGGGGGGGAAGACACTCACTGCAAAGAATGAGGTTCACAGCTTGGTGGTCCATCTGAATCCGGTGCTCACCATGGAAACCCAGGTGGCATCAGTGGTCCACTCCACCTATTTCTATCTGTGACGGAATGCCCAGTTGCATCCCTATCTTGATGTCAGGGCCCTCACCACTCTGGTCCATGCACTTGTAATCTCGAGATTAGACCACTGCAATGCGCTGTATGTGGGGCTACCTTTAGACTGATGAGGAAGCTTCAAATGGTGCAGAATGTGGCGGCCAGACTACTTAGTGGGATGAGAAAACATCAGCATATTTCTCCCACTCTGGCTGCCTTGCATTGGTTGCCCATTCATTTCCACATTGATTTCAAAGTGTTAATGATGGCTTATAAAGCCCTAAATGGTTTAGGACCTTGATACCTAGCAGAACGCCTTCGCCCACCTAGATCTACTTGAATCACTATAGCCAGGAAAGACGGCTGAGGGGCCTAATGCCGAGGGAGGCCCAGAAAGAAAGAACAAGAAACCAGGCCTTCTCGGCAGTGGTCCCTCGACTCTGGAACAGTTTCCCATCAGAGATCTGCCTGGCACCCTCGCTGGGTGTTTTTAAGAGGCAACTTAAGACCTGGCTCCTTAGGCAGGCCTTCCCTCCTGTCAATACTTGATTTTTACTTTTCTTTATTAATTTCCATTTATACTTTTTCCATCTTGAATGATACTAATATTACTGATTTAAATTGCTGTTTTTAATTGTTTTATGATATTTTATTGTAAGCCACCCAGAGTAGACGTGGTCTAAATGGGTGGGATATATATAAATAAATAAATAAATAAATAAATAAATAAATAAATAAATAAATAAATAAATAAACACACACACACACACACACACACACACACACACACACACACACACACACACACACACACACACACACACACACAAACAAATGTGTGGCGGATGAAATTAAGTGCCATGCAATTGACATGGCTACACATTCCCAGAGCACCACCAGAAGGAGAGACCAGTAAACCCCATCATACTTAGAAAAACCCATGAGAGTCACCATAACTCAGAAAGAAGTTGACAGCACATAATTATTTTATTACTCACTGTTTGCGCTCTTGGCTATAGCACATTGAATATGGACAAATTATTTTAAAAGGGGTTAGATCATACCTCTACAGGCAAGACGAATGCATCTAGATAAGACCCATCACAGTCACATCCAATTTCACAACCATCTACTGAATAAAATTTAGGGTAGTCAATCATCTTACTTTATAGAGGGCAGTCCTTTATTTGAACAGATTGTCTGGAATTTTCTGTACTGTATTTCTGTTTGATTATAATCAATATTCCCAAATTTGCATCTATGAATATAAATCTGTACATTTTACGCAAATCAGTTTCTTCTTTTGTCTTTTTTTTCAATGATGACTTTCTTCTTCTTTTGATAATGCACAACTAGCCACTGTAATAAATCTAGTTTGGGATGATTTTATGTTTTCATCTTTTTCATCCTGCTAATAGATTTTATGGCACATTTGAGCCAGATGTTATAACAAGCAACACTTGATTTTCATGGATGAGTAATTAGGGGTATTTTCCCCAATTGATTACGATCTAGTGCCAGCAATAGCATCACTTTCAAGAGTATTTCTGTCATGCATTGCTACTCCCTCACCTATGAGCACACATTCACTTCAAGCCTCTCTTCCCCTTCTCTTGGTTTTGTTTAAAACTGTAACATCTAATAATAGGGCTATCAGCTAAAGTAAGGCCATGCTATATACATACAGGTGCTTCCCCTTTCTCAGCTGGTGTTTTTTTGGCTTTCTCCCCCATTTTCAGTGTGTGCCATTGATTTCCTTCTTTTCAAGTCACTTCTCTTGCTTTTCCTTTTCCTTGCTGTGGAGTTATTTGGTCATCTTTGTTCCTTAGGTCATTTTGCATTACATCTAGCATTTGAAATAAGGGTTTAAAATCCATCCTTCTCCCTTTTTTGGTAAGATGTATGAAACCCTTCTTGCCTTTGTTGTTTTTCTTAACCTTGCTCTTTGGTTGTCTTATGGAGTAAATTGATCTTTTGTTTTTTGAGTCTTTGTCTTTCTTTTTAACTTTGGACTTTGCCTGTTCCTCTCTAGTACTTCTTTTGGGTATGTTTTGGTATAGTCCCTTCGGTGATGATTTGGGGTATTAACGCCTCATTCACCTTACCTATATCCAGCCTAGAAGGCAAAGACTGACCCTGATTTGTCTGTGTAATACAAGAAAGTAGCTCTTCATAGGAAAGGCTAGTGATTCTCTGGATGATGTTAGATGATAAATTAAAGTTTTCATCAGCTTCTGACCACGAGGTGGCATTTGGTTTTCCACTGTGTCCAATAGCATCATCTGTAGGTGGAATAACCCTTTCCTTCATTAAATCAACCAAACATCCCAACAAGTCTTTTATATCATTTACTAAGTCCCTTATTTCCAAGATAATATTTTGAGGGAATTGAATACCTCCTTCTGGTAGGGTTGGAGCTTGATTACACTGAGACTTATTGTGTGTAGCCAGCTTTGGTCCCTGTAATTCCTTGTCTGTACTCTCATCGAAGATAGGGAACTTTGTTAGATGTTCAGCTTGGGTGTTATTGTGTTCAGCGGACACTTCTACAGGGGTAGCCATGATGCATGGAGGGGATGTAAAGTATTCCATTCTCAGCCTGCCAAAGTCATCACTTGAAAAGCTGTTCAAGTGACTTTGTTCCAGGAGATGTTCCTGATCAGTGACCGTATTAATTTTTATTTTATTTATTTATTAGATTTCTATCCCGCCCCCCTAGACAAAGTCTACTCAGGGCGGGTTGCATTAAACATTATACACTAAAACAATTAAAACAATTCAAAACAATAATGTTAGTAATGCTCAAGATGGGAATACAGAAAATTATAATAAGAATAATGTCAAGTATTGACAGGAGGGAAGGCCTGCCTGAAGAGCCAAGTTTTTAATTGGCTCTTAAAAACACCCAGCGAGGGAGCCAGGTGGATCACTGATGGGAAGCTATTCCAGAGCTGAGGGGCCACTGCCAAGAAGGCCTGGTTTCTTGTTTTTTCTTTCTGGGCTTCTCTTGGCATTAGGCCTCTCAACTATCACTCCTGGCTATGGTGAGTGATTCAGGTAGAACTAGGTGGGAGAAGGCAATCTGCCAGGTATCGAGGTCCAGTGATGGCAAACCTATGGCACACATGCCACAGTTGGCACACAGAGCCCTCTCTGTTGGCACACGAGGCATAAGTTGCCATAGAGAAATACTTACCCATCCTCCAACTACAGATTTTGGCAGTCCTCTCTGCTGGTGCAGTGGGTTAGCGGAGGGGTGCAATGGTGACCATTACCGGTCTAGCCCAATGGGGGATTAGAGGACCAGTAAGTATTTACAGTATTTGTGGGTTTTTTTGTATTTTTTTAAATTTATTTATTTATTTTCAAAACTATTGGGGGATAGGGAAGGAATACAGAAGGTAAAGGGCAGTGGAAAGGGTGGAAAAAGGGCTTTGAGTATAAGAGAACATCAGATATATAATCATTCAATCTTTTCATATTAGTTATATAAGCATATAATCTATTCATATTCCAATAAAAACTCATCTTTCTTCTTCTTCTTCTTCTTCTTCTTCTTCTTCTTCTTCTTCTTCTTCTTCTTCTTCTTCTTCTTCTTCTTCTTCTTCTTCTTCTTCTTCTTCTTCTTCTTCTAACTATTTGTCTATGTATTTACCCCTTTAGCTTTCAACTTACAATTATAACACAGCTTAAATCTAAGTTATTCCAACACCATCAGAACACCAAGACCAATTGTGAGATATATCCCCTCTTTCACCCTCCTTTTGTCTTAAAAGTACGCTCGACAGGCCTGAAATAGTATAGGTTCTGTTCACTTCTCCCTTTTTCTCCATGTGCTTCTTTTGTTTCTGTGACTCTCTTTTCTTCTGTATTTTGAAAGGGGGAACAACACCTAAAGCAATAGTTCGCTTTTCAGCCTCAGTTTTCCTAGCTGCTATAACTACATAGCTTACTTGGTGACACACCATCCCCTTTATATTATCTTGTATTGCCTTCAGTTCACCCACTTCTGGCAGTTCTTTTAGCTGTAATTTAACCTCTGCTGTTTTCTCTTCCTTAGAACATTTAATTAGATCTTGCATCTGATCAAGACAATAATTTACCTGCTTAAGTCCTTTCAACACCGTCATTTGAAAAGAGATTTTCCACTCTAACCATTGATCTCTAGTTTTCCCAGGGAGAAGTTCCATTTTTCCAGTATATCTGATCTATATATATAAAATACTCATCAGTTCCAGCTATTTTATCCCTCACTTGGAATTCCCTCTCCCCTTTGCCCAAATATACATAATGTATAAATTAACCTTGAGTCCAATATTTTACATTATAACTGTTACAGTATTAACAGTAAAATAGCAGGCAAACTCAAGCAAAAACATGAATCTCTCAAGTGTTTTTGTAGTCCAATACTACCCATAGAGGGGGGAAAAACAAGCATTTGACCCTTGCAGTACAGGAGCAGTTGTTTTTGTTAAACTAAAACTTCAGCATTTGGGTTTTAATTGCAGTATTGGCACTTTGAAATAAATGTTGATTTTGTGTTGCAGTTTGGGCACTCGGGCTAAAAAAAGGTTCACCATCACTGCACTAGGCACTCAGAGGCAGCCATTGCCCTCAAGCAGCAGGTTTTGCAGTACCAGTCTATTTTTGCCATGGCATGGATCCACATGAATTTTAATGTACGCTCATCTCCAAATCATTGCCCATCTCCATTTCCTCAGTTGTGGCACTGGCATGAGAGGTTGGACTGGAAGTTTCTTTGAAGTGGCATATTTTCTCTCCATCTGTACTCTGCAAGAAGCTGTCCATGGAGTGCTCATGGTGTTGATGATGAACATGAGGTTTGCCAGGTCTCAGAGAATGAGCTGCTATGCCAGGAAATGGCTGGGATCCCATGAATCTGCAGGCCAGGCAAACAAATGTGAGGAGCGGTGGTGGAAGGGAAGGAGTGAGTCTGTTATGGGGTGGCCATAGTGTTTGGTTACCTAACTCCAACCCTCTCCGAATGGGACCAGGGCTCACTGGCTTCCTGTGTCTGTCCAACATGACACATAACATACTTGCTTAGGAGCTCAGACAGGGAACCCACAATGCCTAGCTCACTCCCCCACACATGAATGGAGAAATATTATGTTCCCAAATCCTGTGACATCACAAGGCCCCACACCATGACTTCACAAAGACCCACCCCAGGGATTGGGCCCCAGATATATTGAGGGGATGGGGAAGATAATCCTATGACAGCCCCTGACAAATAAGACAACACTTCAAAACCATTCTGGAAAATTCTTTTATTGGTTTTGGAAAATAGGCTAAACGGATATCCTAAGTGGAGACAACGGCCTGGTTCAGCTCCAGCAGGATACCTGCATTCTCGTCCCCTGCATCCCCCTGGGGAAGAGGACGCTTCAGGCCCTGCAAGAGAAAGAGAGAGAAAAAACAACTAAGGGGTGAGCTTGTCCTCTGCCATCAACTGGCTTCAACCCAGGTGTATCCACCAACCAATGTTCTGGCAAATTCGTCCCGAAGTTCTGCCTGCCAACATCCACTGGCTTCCACCAGGAATATCCACTCATTCATCTCTTCCACTCCACTTCTGAATCCAGCCTCCGCCAGCTTCCAAATGCTTTGGTCACACACGCGACCCGGCAATGTCCCCATGGAATGCCTCAGCTCATTCACACATACATTCACACACACACACACACCAGCCCCCCGACACACACACACACAAACCTTCACTCCACCACGCCCGGGCTTCCATCCACTGATATCCACCATGCTTCCGCCAGCTGGTTTCAGGAGGCTAATGTCCCCTGGCTTCATCTGCCAACCTTTGCTGGCCTCCACCTTGCAGCCCCAGCCAGCTTCCACAGGGAGATTCCACCAGCTTCTTTCTGCCAATATCCACTGACTTCCCCCCTTCCATTGCCGACATCAGCCAGCTTCAAGCCACAGATCTCCGTCAGCCTCAAGCTGTTAACTCACAAGGCCACTTAGCAAGTTCATCGGCTTTTGCAAGAGAACTTGCCTTGGGCAGAAGGGCTGGGTCCCCTGCAGCCACTGTGTCTCTCTCTGCTGGACTGCCCTCTGGCCATGGGCCTCCCTTCTGGTCTCCTGCCCTGGCCAGCAAGCCCCTTTTATTTGCCAGCAGAAAGGTGGGGTCCCTGTGAGGTCACAAACACCCAGGTGAGTGGGGTTGGGTTCCCAAGGCAGCAGCAGCACCCTCGGGATTGGCTGAGTCCTGAAGATGATGTCAACAGTCCCTCTGAACATCTGATTCACCCACAAAAGTTTGCATTTTGAATGATTTTTTTAAAAAAATTGTGACCTATTAATGTATCTCCTGTCACCAATTCCTCTGTTTGTTAAATCTCCCCATATTGGCCTTCTGAGAGGGTTCTAGGCTGGTGCTCCAATAAGTTATCTTCCAGCATTTGCACCAAACGGAACTTTCCTAAGCCCTGAGCTAGGGGGAAAAATGAAAGTAATAAATGAATAAGGATGGGCACAGTCACACAATGAAGCCTTTGACCCGTTTTTTGTGGGTTTTTTGCCTCTTTTGGACATTTTTTTCTTGCCCTTGCCATGAAAAAGATATTATAAGGAGCCTGTTAAGAAAACCACCTAAGTGTCTGAAACACATAGGAGTATTTTAACACCATCCCTGCACTATCAAAGATGCAGCTGTGTCTCAAAGACTCTCCCAGCCTTTGGAACTCCCACCCACTGGAAGGCAGATTTGCCCCACCAGTAAGTATTTATTTGTTAATACTGCCCATGGAGGTGGGGGGAAAACAAGCATTTAACCCTTTCAGTGCAGGAACAGTTGTTTTTTCTAAACTAAAACCTCAGCATTCAGGTTTTAATTGCAGTATTGGGACTTTGAAATAAATAAGTTGATTTTGTGTTGCAGTTTGGGCACTTGGGCTCAAAAAGGTTCACCATCACTGTCCTAAACCGTTTAGGGCTTTATACATCATCATCAACACTTTGAAGTCAATGCGGAAACTAATGGGCAGCCAATGTAAGGCAGCCAGAGTGGGAGAGATATGCTTGTATTTTCTCACTCCACTAATGAGTCTGGCCAGCGCATTCTGCACGATTGAAGCTTTTGCATCAATCTCAAAGGTAGCCCCACATAGAGTGCATTACAGTGGTCTAATCTCAAGATTACAAGTGCATGGATGAGAGTGGTGAGGGCCCTGACATCAAGATAGGGTCACAGCTGGGCAATCCGCCACAGATGAAAATACGTGGAGCGGGCCACGGACGCCACCTGGGTTTCCATTGTAAGTGCTGGGTCCAGATGTATCCCCAAGCTGCACAGCCTCTAGATAGCGCTGAAGGGACAGAATGGCATCCACTGAGGTAGGTGAAAAGGAGATGTAGAACTGGGTGTCCTCAACATACTGATGGCATGAAGCCCCACATCCCCGATGACCCCACCCATCGGCCTTATATAGATGTTAAACAGCATTGGGGAGATGATCGACCCCTGTGGAACCCCACAATTGAGACTCCACGGGGCCAAAACAATCTCCCCAAGCTGTACTCTCTGGGGATGGTCCTCCAAGAAGGATCAGAGCCAGGTGAGTGCCAGGCCACTGACTCCAGGAGGACACCGTGGTAGACAGTATCGAAGGTGGCTGAGATATCGAGGAGGACCTACAAGAACAATTTGCCCCCGTCAGCCTCCCTCAATAGGTCATCCAACAGTGCTACCATTGCCGTTTCTGTGCCATGGCGCAGCCTGAAGCCCGACTGGAACGGATCCAGGGCATTGCTTTCATCCAAAAGAGCCTGAAGCTGATCAGCCACCACCCTCTCCACCACTTTGCTAAGGAAAGATACATTGGTGACAGGCCTGTAATTGCCAATATTGTCCGCCACCAAATTTGGTTTCTTCTTGATGGGCCTAATGAGTGTCTCCTTGAGGGCAAGGGGAACCTTGCCCTCCTGGAGAGACCTGTTAATTATCACTGTGGCCCATTCCATTGTTATAGGGCTGGCTGCTTTGATTAGCCAGGCCAGGCAAGGGTCAAGGGAGGAGGTGGTGGCCTGACAGCAGTCAAGCACTTTGTCCACCATGTCTGGTGTCACAGGCTGAAAGAATTCAAATGTCACTGGCAAATCAATGATTGGGCTGCATGGTCCTTCTTTGCAATTTTGTCTCCAGGTGTAGTCTGTCATCTCAGTTTGCCTCCTCCTTCTTTGTGTTTGGTTATCACTCTTGTTACTCTGAGGTTTGTCCTTTAGTAAATGATCTGAAATTTCAGTATAGTTGCACTTCTTTCTAAGCTCAGTAACAGGGGTAATGGACATTGGAGTACATCTCAGCATCTTTTGCAGCACTGGGGTTAAGTCACGTACTTGATCAGGTGACCCATCAGTAATTAAAATAGGTTCTTCCATTCTCTGTAGATTCTCCATCAGTTCTGGTTAAAGATGCAAATCTTTGTGTTATATTCATGGGAAGCAAAGAGTGGAGGTGTGGAAACAGTTAACGGAGCTAAAGGTTAGCAACTTAGAGTCCTCTTATTGGATATTTTAGTGGTTTGTAGTTGACCTCTGGTTATTTCTTTAAAATGATATGTTCTTAGACAGAGTTTGAAAACAGATAATGCACACATAGTTCCTTAAGAGTTTCTTGCAAGAATACTTAATAAGAGTTTCTTGCAGAAATACTTAATAACAAGAAAAGACAATAATCATTAACATTCCAGCAGCTGGCACCCTGACTTCTTGGCTCCTTGTCTGATGTTATCTTGCATATGTGAGGGGGAGTATATTTGTTGTAAAATACTGATCCGTTCTCAAATGCTGGGTGTAACACAGCAAACTATGGCAAGTCCTTAAAGAAATGGGAGTGCCTAACCCCCTTTTCTATCTCCTGAGAAATCTGTATGTAGGACAGGAAGGAACAGTTGGAACTGGATCTGGAACAACTGAGTGGTTCAAAATTGGGAAAGGAGTACGACAGGCCTGTATATTGCCCCCCTGCTTATTTAATTTATGTGCAGAATACATCATGTGAAAGGCAGGACTGGATGAATCCCAACTTAAGACTGCCAGAAGAAATATCAACAACCTCCGATATGCAGATGATACCACTCTGATGGCAGAAAGTGAGGAGGAATTAAAGAACCTCTTAATTAGGGCGAAAGAGGAGAGTGCAAAAATGGTCTGAAGCTCAACATCAAAAAAACAAAGATCATGGCCACTGGCCCCATCACCTCCTGGCAAATAGAAGGGGAAGATCTGGAGGCAGTGACAGATTTTACTTTCTTGGGCTCTCGGATTACTGCAGATGGTAACAGCAGCCACGAAATTAAAGGACACCTACTTCTTGAGAGGAAAGCGATGACAAACCTCGACAGCATCTTAAAAAGCAGATACATCACCTTGTCGACAAAGGTCCGCTTAGTCAAAGCTATGGTTTCTTTAGTAATGATGTATGGAAGTGAGAGCTGGACCATAAAGAAGGCTGATCACCAAAGAATTGATGCTTTTGAATTGTGGTGCTGGAGGGGACTCTTGAGAGTCCCCTGGACTGCAAGGAGAACAAACCTATCCATTCTAAAGGAAATCAACCCTGAGTTCCCCTGGAAGGACAGATCCTGAAGCTGAAGATCCATTACTTTGGCCATCTCGTGGGAAGAGAAGACTCCCTGGAAAAGACCCTGATGTTGGAAAAGCATGAAGGCAGGAGAAGAAGGGGATGACAGAGCATGAGATGGTTGGAAAGTGTCATTGAAGCTACCAACATGAATTTGACCCAACTCTGGGAGGCAGTGGAAGACAGGGGGCCTGGCATACTTTGGTGCATAAGGTTACGAAGAGTCGGACACGACTTAATGACTAAACAACAAACAACAGCAAAGATAATTATAGTCTCCAAATCCCATAAGGTACTTCTTTTCCTCTATTCAGCACTGATTAGGCCTCAGCTTGAGTACTGTTTTCCAGTTCTAGACATAACACTTCAAGGATGCTGACAAATTGGAACAAATTCAGAGGAGGTCAACAAGGATGATCATGGTCCTGGAAACCAAGACCTATGAGGAAAGACTGAAAGAACTGGCAAAGAAGACTGAGGGAAGATATGATAGCACTTTTCAAATACTACTTGAAAG
This sequence comes from Pogona vitticeps, assembly GCF_051106095.1. Lineage (NCBI taxonomy): Eukaryota > Metazoa > Chordata > Lepidosauria > Squamata > Agamidae > Pogona > Pogona vitticeps. The sequence continues at coordinate 14,557,002 of NC_135791.1, read as the reverse complement.
GCTGTCATACATAGGAGGGGCAGCACAATGGTGCCTTGAGTTGCGAACTTAATTCATTCCAGGAGTACCTCAAAGCACCCTTTCCCATAGGAATACACTGAAATGCAATTAATCCATCCTGGCTGTTTTTTGGTCGTGTCTCAAGGTGCAGGTTGTATCTCAAAGCATTAGTTCCCATAGGAACTAATGCAAAAGCGGTTAATCTGTCCACTAGGGGGAGACTTTTTTAAACCTAAAATGACCTCTAAGGTTAAAAAAGGGCAAGAAAGGAGGGAGGGAACAATGGGGAAAAGCGGCCTCTTCACTGACCAATCGTTAACTGAAGGACAAAAAGACGGAAAGCAGTTCAAATTCCCTGCCTTTTTTCTGGTCGTATCTCAAAACGCCAGTCGCAAGTGAAAGCAAAATTTTGCGACCGGAGCTGGTTGTAACTCAAGTTGGTCGCATGTCAAGACATTTGTAAGTCGAGACACCACTGTATCTGTTCTCGATTGTCCTTGAATGCAGGACATGCAACAATGGGCTCAAGTTACAGGAAACCAGATTTTGGTTGAATATCAGGAAAAAATTCCTAACTCTTAGAGTGGTACAGCAAGGGACTCAGTTACCTTGAGAGGTTCGCTCCAGTACTGGTGACATTCAAGAGAAATGTAGATAATCACCTGGCAGATATCCTTTTATTTGTTTTTCCTGCACTGAGCAGGGCGTTGTACTTGATGGCCTTATAGATCACTTCCAACTTCATGATTCTATGATTCTATGATAAATTGATCCAAAAGAAAAAGACACACTCTTGTGTCTTCAATATGTATGTGACTTCTGCTGAATTTCCTGTTTCCATACAACTACTAAAGATACAGGAGCCCTTTCATCTTTTTCATATCCTACCTATCCTATCCAAGGTTTCATTTGCTGGAGAAAGAGGCAACAACTGATGACTTTGAGAATATGTGGCTTCTTGCTTTAGGAAATAAGCAAATATATGGAAGAGTGGTGACAAGAACCCACCAAGACTATTCTCCTTGCTCCTTCATAATATTAAGACTCAGGAAACTGACTGGTAGAAGATTCATGACAGATAAAATCAACCATTTCATCACACAGCACATAATTTAATTTTGCAACTGCCTGCCAAAATATCTACATTTGGTTAAGTTAAAAAGAGGCTATAAGAAATTCCTAGAGTATAAGACCTCAAAAGCAATGCTTGACTGTTGAGAAGAACTTGCTGGCTGGGAGAATATGGGAAGTGTAGTCCCAAAAATTAACATTATAATGCTTTGTCTGTTAGTGGCCGCTAGTCATGTTGACTATATGCTACCTATTGTAGAGTTTTGAATTTCTGGTAAAATTCTGTTTTGCTGTACAGTAAAATTCTCTTTTACTGTACAGAGATCCATAGAGAAGAGTAGCTACAAGTTCTCCAGATTCCACACCTTTCTCATTAACTGGCACTTAAAGACTCAGTAACTCATTCTGAAATAATAAAATATGTTTCTTTACTTACAATTGCTTGAAACTATAGACTTGTGTATACTGATTTATTTAACTGCACACATACCAAACAGATCAATAGCAACAAACAACAGCCATTGAAAGAAAGGAGTAGCACACTTAGCAGAGGGGTGCGGCTTTCTTTGAATTTCAAAAGCTGGAAGGCATGATTAGTTAGTGTTGGTTAGATAGGCAGTCACCCCAGCTGAGAAAAGTCCCTCCCAGTCACTCAAACTACAAACAGCATGCGAGGTTGTAAATAAAACTTGACATCTCTTTTCAATCTTGCATGCAGCCACCATTTATTTATTTATTTATTTGACTTTTCTACCATCCCTCTGGCTGCCAAGGCCACTCTAGGTGGTTTACAACATTATAACATAAAATAATAAACAGCAATTTAACAACAGTGAACATAATAACTATAGAAATCAAAATTAAACACATACACAAAACAGCATAAAATAAACTAAAATAATTAAAGTATATGAAGGCAAGGTTGTGGAACTGATAATATACATGCTGAAACAGACTCTTTGTTAAGATGTTATAAGGCCTGCCTGAAAAGCCAGTGATCATTTTAAAATTTCCAGCGAAGTGGCCAGGAGAATTTCGGGCAGGAGATTATTCCCAAGAAGGGGGATGACTGTTGAGAAGGTCCGGTTTTTGGTCTTCTCTTTCCGGGCCTCTCTTGGGGTCAATATTCTCAATTGTCTGGCCTGGGAAGGTCATATAGGACTGGTAGATCTTCTTGGAAAGAGGCGTTCTGTCAGGTATCAAGGCTGAAGTCCCAACTTGCTACATAAGTTCTCAAAACAGTGTATGAGAAGCGGCTTGGTCAGGACGTCTGCTGTCATCTCTCTGGTGTGACAGTAGATCATCTCAATGACATTTTTCTAGGTTTGTTCATGATGGTATCTCATGCTGAGGTGTTTGGTGTGTACATTTATTTTCTCACTTAGTGATAGTTTGATGCAGCTGCCTTTGTTTTCTATTTCCACTGGATATTTCATCTAGATTTATATGTAAATAGTTCTGAATGACACTACACCCTGAGTCAATGATCAAGTAATTTGATTTCTGTTCACAGTTATGGGTCATGCATGCCTTCTGTTTAAATTTCTTTCCAGCCTTTCCTTTTGTCTCTCTGTTGCAGTCAGACCCTACATATTTTCTGCAATTTCTTTGTTTTTTTTAAATTTAAAACTAGTTTAAAACTTGCATTGGCTGAGAAATCTCTTGGGAATGAACAATCCTTTATCATGTGACTCATCTTCCCACAGTTCCAGCAGCTGTTTTGACTGTGAGGTGTGCCCATCCTATTGCTTTTTCTACTCAGCAGGAAATTTGAACCACTTTCAGTTGAGATCTCATGGGAATCTTTTGGTCTATGCACTGTTCCCTCAGACAATGCAAACACTCTTGCAAACTTAGCTGTTTGCTATACATGATTTATACAAAAACATCAAAACATTCACCCAATGATGCCATGAGAAATCCTATTTTCTATCTATCAGTCATTTCAAAATCAGTTGAATTTAAATTTTCAAACACTGTTAATACAGAAGTAATGTACTTCTCACAATTGTGTTTATTAAGATGGAGCCAGACAAGTTTCAAGTTTTCTAATAAAACTTTAACCTTTAAATGGTTAAAGCTGGAAAAGCCATAGGTTATCTCAAGTACTTCTAGCATGTTTTTGGTGATTTCACAGCTTTTAATATATATCACTTCTTTATCTGAGAGGCTTTATGAAATCATTGCTTTTCCTCCTCTTCCCACTTAGCTTTGGCCATGTGTCTGTTGGTCTTTTGTCTTTGTAAACAACCGTGTACCTTTACAGCCATGAGGTTAAACTGAAGCCTTTCTTTCCACTGAGAGAAATTCACAGATTTTAACCCTAGACATTTCTCCCCCCTAAAAAAGCTTTGCTGTGATCAATTCAATTCAATTCAATTCAATTCAATAACCTTTATTGGCATAGGAAAATTAAAGCACATAGATAAAAAAAGTTAATAAAAATAATAATAAATAGAGATAGGCATAATACAGTGGGGGCTTGACTTGAGAACTTAATTCGTATTGGAAGGTGGTTCTAAAGTCAAAAAGTTCTCAGGTCAAATCTGCATTTCCCATAGGAATGCATTGAAAACCATTTGATCTGTATCTGCTCTTTTCCGTCCGTAGAAACTAATGGGAAGCTGCTATTCCGCCTTCGACCACTAGAGGGGGAATATTTTGTTTCTTTTTTTCTTAGGTCAAGAAAGGTTCAGGGAAGGCAGGGAAAATACAGTCCAGGCAGTACAGTACAGTGGGGTCTTGACTTGAGAACTTAATCCATATTGGAAGGTGGTTCTCAAGTCAAAAAGTCTGTAAGTCAAGTCTCCATTGACCTACAGTGCATTGAAAACTGATTAATCCCATAACAGGCCGTTTTTGTTCCATTTTGGTTTTTTTCTGGTCTGTAAGTCAAATCTCAGTCTATAAGTCAAACCTAAATTTTGCGGCCGAAGTCTGTAACTCAAAAAGTCTGTAAGTCAAGCCTGTGATGATTTGTGTTTTTATGTGTATTAGAATGGGATATGTAGTCCTAAGATTGTCCCAATAGCATCCATTTTGATTTAAAGTCTGTTCTGTAGTAGGAAAGTTTTACATACTGTTTCAGAGAAGCTTCGCTCTCTGGTTATCTCGTTGCTAAGATGAGTAGAGAGCAGAGACTTTCGTAGTCAAAATAATTCTGCCACAAAGAATGATAACAACTGAAGCTCCATGAGAAAGTTAGGCGGGACAACAAGACCCAGGAGGCATTCTGGGAAGAAGAAGGAAGAGTGAGGAGAAGAGAAAAAAGATGGAGTTTGCCTGAGAAAGGGGCAGACACGTGCTTTTCCCTTAATGGACTATTTTTCCTACCATGGACTGGTTTTCATCTAGCATCAGCCTTTGAAGACCCAAGACACGTGAGATGGACTATGTTACCCTTTATATTAGTTAGCATAGTTTCATTTCTTTATTTTTTTTAGCTGGAGTGGGGGGAGTGGAGTGTTCCATTGGTATTGAATGAAAATGTACCTACTAAACTATTTTACTATCAACTGAAATCTTTTCTAAAGCAATTCTTTTCAATAAAGCAGTAATGATTAAAACTGCAGGTGTTAGTTCTTGCACAGACGGGCTGAATGTCTAATTGGCCACGTGTGTTTGCTACCCTAAGTTCCAGAGCCAGATTATTCTGAATATAGCTCAAGGATGTGTCTGTGTGTCTTGCTTTCTTAATAAGGAGATTGGCTTTCTGAGGAAGAACATTTAGACAGAACCTGGCTGAGATCTAAGTGGCTCTGCTCAGCAGTTAGAGGTTTGTCTGGTTTTCGTACTCGTCCCAATTTCCGGCACCCCCATAAATCTTCTTGGACATAAGGGGCTGCTTACATGGTTGGCAGCGGTGACACGAAACACGGGCTTTGATTTATTGTGTTTACTTTGGCTTAAGTTGAAAGCAGCAAGCATCTCGATGCATGTGCTTTTCACAGATGAAACTCCCAAGCTTTGGCAAAGGGGTTTCCTCCACGCTATTTACTTTGAAGAGCTATAAATTAGCCAAATTGCTTTTTCTTTTAAGCTAAGGGTCTTAATGAAAAGACTTAGCTTTAAGCCAAGTCTGTAAGAACTAATGCTTTGGTTATGTAATTGGGCTGTTTAATGAGTGGGCATTTTCATGCAAGTAAACGGTCGCCCTTCTGAAGCTCCAGTTTAGGGCTGTCTCCTGCCAGAGTGTTTTATGGCTTTGCTCTCGCCCTACAGTTTCAGCTACATGGGCAGGGAGAGATTTTTCCTTTTGGGTCAGCTTGGTGTTTGCGTTAGTTGCGGCTTGTATGGAGCAACAATTAGCAGGAGAAGAATTTTTGGAGTTGCCTGGAGAGCTGTTTGTGATTCAGAGAAAAGTTAAGATTGGTGGTGCATCTGCTAAGCTGCCTTTGGTTAGTAAAGATGTGAAGCCCTTGCATCAAGAGCTTTTGGAGGCTCTTGAGCACGACGTCTTGACTCAAAGTGGAGCTAAGCGAAGGATTACTTATGGTTCTTCACAACTGAGAAGGGAATTACAAAAGGGAAATATAATGGCTAAACTCCCAGCACAGGACGTCCAGGATCTACTTAGATCTGATCCAGATCAGACTTGGACTAAGTTGCAACAGATGGATCAGGCAGAGGAAATGGCGAGTGCCAGCACTCCAGTAAGGAAGGGAGTGCCAGTCAGAAACATTTCTGATGGGACAGCAGGAGCAGCAGCAGCAGCAGCAGCCGGTGCTGAGGGCCCTGATCCTAACAAGAGTCTCTCACCAGTGGATAAGTTAACAATGATGTTTGCTGATTTTGTTGCTTGTCACACTCAAACTATTCGTAATCAGAGCATTGCTGATGAGTTATTGAAGCAGTACAGAGAGGCAAAGGTGGAGCGTTTGGTTAATGAGCTGAAGGAAAAAGAGGAGTTTAAGAACTCAATAGCCAGTGTTGACAGAAGCAATCTACCTTACTACCATGATGGCGATGATATCTTATCATTTTTATCGATATTTGAACAAGCGTGTCGAGATCTTAAGATACCGGAGGCCTGGCACCTCAAGCTACTGCGTACTCAGTGTTCTGGGCAACTTGCCAACTTGGTAGCCAAATTATCTGATGAGGACCCTGACTGGCCTACTTTTAAAGAGGTGGTAAAGAGAAAATTTGGTTTTACTTCGGAAATACTGAGGCAGAACTTTAGAAAACTGAAAAAGCAGCCTAATGAGTGTTATTCTGCACTAGCTGACAAAATAGAACATCTAGGTGATCAGTGGTTGAGCTCCTTGGGCGCCAGTACTTTTGAGGATTTAAGAACTGTGTTGTACATGGAGCATTTTCTTAATTTAGTGCCTTCAGAAATAAGGAGTACTTTGTTGGAGAGAGGATACAAAGACTTGCAAACCCTTGCTTTAAAGACTGATGAAATTCTCTCCTTTAAAACGCATGAACCTGCTGTTAGGGCAAAGACTGCACCAGTAGCGCCTAAGAGACAGAGTCAGCCTGAATTTAGAAAGTATTTTCCTCAAGAGCCCAGGCAAAGTTCATTTGAGCAACGCAGGAGCCTAGCTCCTAGCCAGAGTAAAACACCTCTTAAATGTTTTGAATGTGGTGGCTCTCATCTGCGACGAGATTGCCCAAGGTTGAATGTGCCAGCTAGCCAAGTTAAGGAGCCAGCTAGAAAAACACCTGTGCCAGCTCCACGCAGATCTAAAGCAGGCACACCCAAGATGGCGTATGTAAGTTCTGTGCCAGCGGGAACTCAGCAAGTGCCAGCTGCCAGTAATGCAGTTTCTGTGCCTCACCAGTCAAGCATTGGGCCTTCACAGAGTCAGGAAGGAGTTAACCTAACTGTAACCCCTTCGCAAGCCAGTGGAATGCAGGCAGCAGTAAACCAATATGTGCCTAGAGTTTTGGACTTACAAATTGCTTCAATTTCCTCAGAAATTGTAAAAGAGACTGCATCAGGAGAGAGGTTTTCTGTTATGGATCCTGATTGCATAGTACCAACTGCGCAAAGGGACTGGGCAACCCGCACATTTTCTGAGGTGGTTTTTCTTCACACACCTGGAGGTGATATGGCTTTAAGTGCTTTTCGTGACTCGGGTGCCGACATTTCGTCGATAAGCAAACATTTTCTAGACCCCACCTTGATCTTGAACAACCTGAGGTGTCCAGTAAAAACTTATGGATCTATAGAGACTGATCAGCGTTTTATTCCCCTAGCTTATGTCAAAATTTCCTATAAGTCCTGGTCAGGTGCGAAACATATTTTAACCCATGAGGGAAAACCTGATTTTCTTCTTGGAAATGATCTTGCTTTTTTGGATCACATGCAGAGTCAAAATGCAACTTCGATGTCGGTAGTTACGCGTTCTCAAAGTAGGGAGATGCATGATCCTGAACGGGAGCAGGAATCCACTGAGGATAGCTCAGATGGAGACCTTACCCAACAGCAGCCTCTTGTGACCGAACCTGATAATGCAGCTACAACTGAAACTAAAATGGAGGAGGTGATACCTAAGGGATCAGAGGACTTTAGACTGAAGCAACTTAATGATCCCTCTCTGGCTTCTTTGAGGTCACAAGCGGACAACTATGCTGAACGTCCTGCGCATCAGCAAGTTAGTTTCCTGTGGGGAGAAAATGGACTTTTGTACAGAGAATATTTCCCCAAATCCAACTTGGATGCCCAACCTATTCAACAGTTAGTCGTGCCTACTGAATATAGACTGAGAATACTAGAAATGGCTCATGACCATCCGAGTAGTGGGCACCAGGGAATACAAAAAACCCTAAAGAGAATTTCTCAACATTTTTACTGGCCTGGTATTACAAAAACTGTAAAGGACTATGTCAGTTCTTGTGACTATTGCCAACGCACAGGCCATCAAACTGACACGGTAAAGGCCGAAATGCAGATTATGGAAATTCCTGACCAAGTGTTCCAGTGTTTGCAAATGGATGTGCTAGGACCTTTTGTTCCTACTAAATCTAAGAAGAAATACATCATTTCTTTCATCTGTTCTGCCAGTAGGTGGATCGAGGCCTACGCTATTAGCAACCTGACAGCTACCACCATAGCTAGAATCATCGTGGACTTGTGCTCGCGTATTGGAATACCATCCAAAATAATTTGTGATCAAGCAGGAGCCTTTACAAGTGAACTTATGCGGAAGATCTGCGAGATAAGTGGGATAACCATCAGTTTTAGCACGGCCCATCATCCTCAATCTCATGGTATGGTGGAAAGAGGTCAACAAACTTTGCTTAGGATGATTAAAACTTTGACCCAAGAATATGGAAACATTTGGGATGATCTTTTGCCTTTTGCTTTGTTTGCTTACCGTAGCTCAGCTCATTCTTCACTAGGTGGCTTTTCTCCAAGTGAGGTGGTGTTTGGAAGAAATCTACAAGGACCATTGGACTTCCTGAAATCCGATTGGGAAGGTGTGGTTAAAAGTAGTACTGTGCCAGTTGCTGATTTTGTCAGAAAACTTCAAGAGAAACTCTTGGCTGTCCAGGAGTTGGCCAGAGACAATTTGTTGGACGCTCAAGCAAGTCAGAAGTTCTTCCATGACAAGAGATCCAGACACAGGGAATTTTCTGTGGGTGATTTGGTACTTGTTCTGAACCCACTCAGACCTTCTAAGTTAGAAGTTGTCTGGGAAGGTCCAGGTGAAATTGTTCAAAAATTGGGAAATGTCAATTATCTTGTCAAAATGTTGGATTCTAATAAGAAACCTGTTCTTTACCATGTCAATAGTTTGAAACTGTACAAAGATAGATCTGCAATGGTTTTTCAATGTCATGCTGAATATTTTCATGCTGCAAATGAACCTATTGATATGTTATCTGAATTGCAAGATGCAGGTACATGGTCTGATAATCTGGTTTTAACAGGTACCGTTGATCAGAAAGAAAGGTTGTTTCAAATTTTAGAACAATACCAAGATGTGTTTTCAGATAAACCAGGTTACACCAAATTGATCAGTCATGTGATAACTACTGAGAACAACGCCCAGCCCATACAGTCTAGCCCATATAGAGCAATTGTAATCATGCTATCCAAATTGAACAAGAGATACAAAAGATGTTATCTTTGGGGGTGATTGAACCGTCATTCTCCCCTTGGGCTTCTCCGGTGGTTCTGGTGCCAAAACGTAACGCTTTGGGTGAAATTCTCGAGGAAGTAAGATTTTGTGTTGATTACAGAAAGTTAAACAGTGTTACTGTTCCAGATCCATACCCATTGCCTAGAATGGATGATTTAATTGAACATCTTTCAAAGGCTAAGTTTATCAGCATTCTCGATCTAAAGAATGCTTATTGGCAGCTCGATTTAGCTGAAGATTCACGAGATAAGACCGCTTTCATCACGCACGTGGGAACTTTCCGGTTCCGAAGATTGCCATTTGGAATGCTGGTGCGTCATTTCAAAGGATGATAGACAGACTTTTACAAGGTTTACCTTTTGCAAGTGCTTATCTTGATGATGTTGCCATTTTCAGTTCTGATTTTGATTCTCACATGTCTCACATTGAAACTGTTTCGTCCAGACTTCAGCAAGCAGGGCTGACAGTCAAAGCCAGCAAATGTCAATGGATGCAAGGAAAAGTCATGTACTTAGGTCATTTGATTGGGCAAGGAGAAATTCAGACTTTGCAAGCTAAAGTACAATCTATTAATGATTGGCCTATTCCAAAAACTAAGAAACAGGTACGCTCGTTTTTGGGCCTAGTTGGCTACTACAGAAAATTTATTCCTGATTTTAGTCACTTGGCTTCACCTCTGACAGAGCTCACTAAGAAGAGACAGCCTGTCAAGGTAAAGTGGACACCAGAGTGTCAAGGTGCCTTTGATGCTTTAAAAGCTAAGATTATGGATGCACCTATATTGAAATCGCCTGATTTTGACAAACCATTCATTTTACAAACAGATGCCTCTGAATTAGGACTGGGAGCAGTATTGTTACAGCAAGGAGAAGATGGGAACCTTTACCCTATCTCATACTTCTCTAGAAAACTCTTGGATAGAGAGAGAAGTTACGCAGTACCTGAAAAAGAGGCTCTTTCTATATTTTGGTCTCTCAATTTACTTAGACCTTACCTATGGGGGCGTAAGTTTACACTCCAAACAGATCACAGAGCTTTAGTTTGGTTGCAGAAGATGAAATCTCAGAACCAAAAATTGTTGAGATGGAGTCTAGCATTGCAGAGTTTGATTTTGAAGTTCAACACATTCCTGGAAAATTGAATGTAGTGGCAGATGGTCTTTCTAGAATGTACTGTGAAGATTCTTATGAACCTGAACGTTGAAATGATATATTCAACAGTGTGCTATGTTTCAGTATTGTAATAGTTAATCTGTAGTTGAATTTTGGGATATAACCAGTTAATTACTTTGAATTACTTTTTAGTTACTTTTACTTGATTTCTTAAAATTAGATCAGATTAACTGCTCTGAATTTTAACGATAATCAGGGGGGGCATGTGATGATTTGTGTTTTTATGTGTATTAGAATGGGATATGTAGTCCTAAGATTGTCCCAATAGCATCCATTTTGATTTAAAGTCTGTTCTGTAGTAGGAAAGTTTTACATACTGTTTCAGAGAAGCTTCGCTCTCTGGTTATCTCGTTGCTAAGATGAGTAGAGAGCAGAGACTTTCGTAGTCAAAATAATTCTGCCACAAAGAATGATAACAACTGAAGCTCCATGAGAAAGTTAGGCGGGACAACAAGACCCAGGAGGCATTCTGGGAAGAAGAAGGAAGAGTGAGGAGAAGAGAAAAAAGATGGAGTTTGCCTGAGAAAGGGGCAGACACGTGCTTTTCCCTTAATGGACTATTTTTCCTACCATGGACTGGTTTTCATCTAGCATCAGCCTTGGAAGACCCAAGACACGTGAGATGGACTATGTTACCCTTTATATTAGTTAGCATAGTTTCATTTCTTTATTTTTTTTAGCTGGAGTGGGGGGAGTGGAGTGTTCCATTGGTATTGAATGAAAATGTACCTACTAAACTATTTTACTATCAACTGAAATCTTTTCTAAAGCAATTCTTTTCAATAAAGCAGTAATGATTAAAACTGCAGGTGTTAGTTCTTGCACAGACGGGCTGAATGTCTAATTGGCCACGTGTGTTTGCTACCCTAAGTTCCAGAGCCAGATTATTCTGAGTATAGCTCAAGGATGTGTCTGTGTGTCTTGCTTTCTTAATAAGGAGATTGGCTTTCTGAGGAAGAACATTTAGACAGAACCTGGCTGAGATCTAAGTGGCTCTGCTCAGCAGTTAGAGGTTTGTCTGGTTTTCATACTCATCCCAATTTCCGGCACCCCCATAAATCTTCTTGGAGATACGGGGCTGCTTACAAAAGGTCCTAACTGCAACCCCTTCGCAAGCCAGTGGAATGCAGGCAGCAGTAAACCAATATGTGCCTAGAGTTTTGGACTTACAAATTGCTTCAATTTCCTCAGAAATTGTAAAAGAGACTGCATCAGGAGAGAGGTTTTCTGTTATGGATCCTGATTGCATAGTACCAACTGCGCAAAGGGACTGGGCAACCCGCACATTTTCTGAGGTGGTTTTTCTTCACACACCTGGAGGTGATATGGCTTTAAGTGCTTTTCGTGACTCGGGTGCCGACATTTCGTCGATAAGCAAACATTTTCTAGACCCCGCCTTGATCTTGAACAACCTGAGGTGTCCAGTAAAAACTTATGGATCTATAGAGACTGATCAGCGTTTTATTCCCCTAGCTTATGTCAAAATTTCCTATAAGTCCTGGTCAGGTGCGAAACATATTTTAACCCATGAGGGAAAACCTGATTTTCTTCTTGGAAATGATCTTGTTTTTTTGGATCATATGCAGAGTCAAAATGCAACTTCAATGTCGGTAGTTACGCGTTCTCAAAGTAGGGAGATGCATGATCCTGAACGGGAGCAGGAATCCACTCAGGATAGCTCGGATGGAGACCTTACCCAACAGCAGCCTCTTGTGACCGAACCTGATAATGCAGCTACAACAGAAACTACAATAGAGGAGGTGATACCTAAGGGATCAGAGGACTTTAGACTGAAGCAACTTAATGATCCCTCTCTAGCTTCTTTGAGGTCACAAGCAGACAACTATGCTGAACGTCCTGCGCATCAGCAAGTTAGTTTCCTGTGGGGAGAAAATGGACTTTTGTACAGAGAATATTTCCCCAAATCCAACTTGGATGCCCAACCTGTTCAACAGTTAGTCGTGCCTACTGAATATAGACTGAGAATACTAGAAATGGCTCATGACCATCCGAGTAGTGGGCACCAGGGAATACAAAAAACCCTAAAGAGGATTTCTCAACATTTTTACTGGCCTGGTATTTCAAAAACTGTAAAGGACTATGTCAGTTCTTGTGACTATTGCCAACGCACAGGCCATCAAACTGACAAGGTAAAGGCCGAAATGCAGATTATGGAAATTCCTGACCAAGTGTTCCAGTGTTTGCAAATGGATGTGCTAGGACCTTTTGTTCCTACTAAATCTAAGAAGAAATACATCATTTCTTTCATCTGTTCTGCCAGTAGGTGGATCGAGGCTTACGCTATTAGCAACCTGACAGCTACCACCATAGCTAGAATCATCGTGGACTTGTGCTCGCGTATTGGAATACCATCCAAAATAATTTGTGATCAAGCAGGAGCCTTTACAAGTGAACTTATGCGGAAGATCTGCGAGATAAGTGGGATAACCATCAGTTTTAGCACGGCCCATCATCCTCAATCTCATGGTATGGTGGAAAGAGGTCAACAAACTTTGCTTAGGATGATTAAAACTTTGACCCAAGAATATGGAAACATTTGGGATGATCTTTTGCCTTTTGCTTTGTTTGCTTACCGTAGCTCAGCTCATTCTTCACTAGGTGGCTTTTCTCCAAGTGAGGTGGTGTTTGGAAGAAATCTACAAGGACCATTGGACTTCCTGAAATCCGATTGGGAAGGTGTGGTTAAAAGTAGTACTGTGCCAGTTGCTGATTTTGTTAGAAAACTTCAAGAGAAACTCTTGGCTGTCCAGGAGTTGGCCCGAGACAATTTGTTGGACGCTCAAGCAAGTCAGAACTTCTTCCACGACAAGAGATCCAGACACAGAGAATTTTCTGTGGGTGATTTGGTACTTGTTCTGAACCCACTCAGACCTTCTAAGTTAGAAGTTGTCTGGGAAGGTCCAGGTGAAATTGTTCAAAAATTGGGAAATGTCAATTATCTTGTCAAAATGTTGGATTCTAATAAGAAACCTGTTCTTTACCATGTCAATAGTTTGAAACTGTACAAAGATAGATCTGCAATGGTTTTTCAATGTCATGCTGAATATTTTCATGCTGCAAATGAACCTATTGATATGTTATCTGAATTGCAAGATGCAGGTACATGGTCTGATAATCTGGTTTTAACAGGTACCGTTGATCAGAAAGAAAGGTTGTTTCAAATTTTAGAACAATACCAAGATGTGTTTTCAGATAAACCAGGTTACACCAAATTGATCAGTCATGTGATAACTACTGAGAACAACGCCCAGCCCATACGGTCTAGCCCATATAGAGCAATTGGTAATCATGCTATCCAAATTGAACAAGAGATACAAAAGATGTTATCTTGGGGGTGATTGAACCGTCATTCTCCCCTTGGGCTTCTCCGGTGGTTCTGGTGCCAAAACGTAACGCTTTGGGTGAAATTCTCGAGGAAGTAAGATTTTGTGTTGATTACAGAAAGTTAAACAGTGTTACTGTTCCAGATCCATACCCATTGCCTAGAATGGATGATTTAATTGAACATCTTTCAAAGGCTAAGTTTATTAGCATTCTTGATCTAAAGAATGCTTATTGGCAGCTTGATTTAGCTGAAGATTCACGAGATAAGACCGCTTTCATCACGCACGTGGGAACTTTCCGTTTCCGCAGATTGCCATTTGGTTTGAAGAATGCTGGTGCGTCATTTCAAAGGATGATAAACAAACTTTTACAAGGTTTACCTTTTGCAAGTGCTTATCTTGATGATGTTGCCATTTTCAGTTCTGATTTTGATTCTCACATGTCTCACATTGAAACTGTTTCGTCCAGACTTCAGCAAGCAGGGCTGACAGTCAAAGCCAGCAAATGTCAATGGATGCAAGGAAAAGTCATGTACTTAGGTCATTTGATTGGGCAAGGAGAAATTCAGACTTTGCAAGCTAAAGTACAATCTATTAATGATTGGCCTATTCCAAAAACTAAGAAACAGGTACGCTCGTTTTTGGGCCTAGTTGGTTACTACAGGAAATTCATTCCTGATTTCAGTCATTTGGCTTCACCTCTGACAGAGCTCACTAAGAAGAGACAGCCTGTCAAGGTAAAGTGGACACCAGAGTGTCAAGGTGCCTTTGATGCTTTAAAAGCTAAGATTATGGATGCACCTATACTGAAATCCCCTGATTTTGACAAACCATTCATTTTACAAACAGATGCCTCTGAATTAGGTCTGGGAGCAGTATTGTTACAGCAAGGAGAAGATGGGAACCTTTACCCTATCTCATACTTCTCTAGAAAACTCTTGGATAGAGAAAGTAATTACGCAGTACCTGAAAAAGAAGCTCTTTCTATATTTTGGTCTCTCAATTTACTTAGACCTTACCTATGCGGGCGTAAATTTACACTCCAAACAGATCACAGAGCTTTAGTTTGGTTACAGAAGATGAAATCTCACAACCAAAAATTGTTGAGATGGAGTCTAGCATTGCAAGATTTTGATTTTGAAGTTCAACACATTCCTGGGAAATTGAATGTAGTGGCAGATGGTCTTTCTAGAATGTACTGTGAAGATTCTTATGAACCTGAACGTTGAAACAATGTATTCAACAGTGTGCTATGTTTCAGTATTGTAATAGTTAATCTGTAGTTGAATTTTGAGATATAACCAGTTAATTACTTTGAATTACTTTTTAGTTACTTTTACTTGATTTCTTAAAATTAGATCAGATTTACTGCTCTGAATTTTAACGATAATCAGGGGGGGCATGTGATGATTTGTGTTTTTATGTGTATTAGAATGGGATATGTAGTCCTAAGATTGTCCCAATAGCATCCATTTTGATTTAAAGTCTGTTCTGTAGTAGGAAAGTTTTACATGCTGTTTCAGAGAAGCTTCGCTCTCTGGTTATCTCGTTGCTAAGCTGAGTAGAGAGCAGAGACTTTCGTAGTCAAAATAATTCTGCCACAAAGAATGATAACAACTGAAGCTCCATGAGAAAGTTAGGCGGGACAACAAGACCCAGGAGGCATTCTGGGAAGAAGAAGGAAGAGTGAGGAGAAGAAAAAGATGGAGTTTGCCTAAGAAAGGGGCAGACACGTGCTTTTCCCTTAATGGACTATTTTTCCTACCATGGACTGGTTTTCATCTAGCATCAGCCTTGGAAGACCCAAGACACGTGAGATGGACTATGTTACCCTTTATATTAGTTAGCATAGTTTCATTTCTTTATTTTTTTTAGCTGGAGTGGGGGGAGTGGAGTGTTCCGTTGGTCTTGAATGAAAATGTTCCTTGTCTGTAAGTCAAGGGTCCACTGTACCAGGCAGTCTGAAGACTGTCTCCCAATCCACTCTCTAAACGCTGGGAGGAGTGAGGAAGCAGACAGGCACCCTTTTCACTGGCCAACAGTTAACTGAAAGTTCAAATTTTGCACTTTCCCTGCCTCCCACGTGGTTTTTTTCAGTTCGTAACTCAAATCTAAGTACGTAAGTCAAGTCAATATTGTCCTATGAGAGCGGTTCGTAAGTCAAAATGTTCGTAACTCGGGCCGTTCGTAAGTCATGACCCCACTGTAGTTACATGGCTAAGAATGTAACAAGAAACACAACAGGGGATACTTGGGATAGTCTGGTTAATTTTTAGAGACCTGGGAGAAAAGAACCTTTGCAAGAAACTCGACTACTAAGGCCATTGTTTCTTGTGAGTAGTCACAAAGGAGGAAACCTGTGAGAAGCTGGGGAGGGCCGGAAAAGTCTGAAATGATTGGGCCTAAGATACAAGCATGAATATCTTTAAACTCAGGACAGAAACAGAGAATGTGTGCAACTGAGTCAGGCTCTAAACCACAGAAGTTGCAGATTCTTTGCTCAAAAGGTACCAGAGCATATCGTCCCTTAAGGACCTCAGAAGGGAAAATGGTCAGCTGGGCTAACATAAAAGCCCTCCTGATAAAGGGGTTCACCAAGGACTGAAAATAAGAATGTCCAGAACCAAAGGAGGGAAAATACTAAAATGGATTGGGGAACATATCTGATTCACATTGGAAACTAACTGGAGATACTCAGACTCCCATGGTCTCTCCTTAATAAGGTGCTTGATTAAAATTACTGTTAAGAAGAGAATTTGAAGATATGCCAATGGACACGAGTTTGGTTTCACATTGTGTAAACCATGCAGATTGGTAAGGGTCTATAAGGAGGTGAACAAGGAGAGAATCTGGGTCTATTTTAAAGAAGAGACACAGCCAAAATTTAAAAGTGCCCACGCCGTCATTGAGGGGAGATGCAGGCCTAGCTCTAGGGCTATAGTAGATAGTTTAATTAAGTTGGGGATCCCTAGAATCCGTCTATAGAAGGAAGCAGCCAATAGATCAACTTTATTGTTCATGGCATTGATCCAGATTGGGATACCATAGAGCAGACAATTAATCAGTTTAGCCTGGAAAATATGGATGGCAGCTGGAACGAACTGATTCCCAGCATTATGATGGGATTTAGATATTGCTCTGAAAAAGTGTGAAGCAGAGGCTATCGCAGAATCTCTATGTGTAGACCACTAGTTGGAAATGAAGTGATATACCTAGGTATTTAAAGGTTCTGACTTGTTCAATGGACTGATTATTAATTTTCCACTGAAGAAGCTTCCAAGATTTTGAGAAAACCATAATTTTAGTTTTCTCCACATTGATAACAAGATCGTTGCGAGAACAATATGATTGAAATAGGAAGAGAACTTGTCTTAAGCCTGGACTAGATATAGAAAGAAGGACGGCATCATCCGCATATAACAAAAGGGCTAATGCTGTCTTATTTTAAAACGGGGCAGAGTTTTCAGCTGGTGACTGTGATGATTTGTGTTTTTATGTGTATTAGAATGGGATATGTAGTCCTAAGATTGTCCCAATAGCATCCATTTTGATTCAAAGTCTGTTCTGTAGTAGGAAAGTTTTACATGCTGTTTCAGAGAAGCTTCGCTCTCTGGTTATCTCGTTGCTAAGATGAGCAGAGAGCAGAGACTTTCGTAGTCAAAATAATTCTGCCACAAAGTATGATAACAACTGAAGCTCCAAGAGAAAGTTAGGCGGGACAACAAGACCCAGGAGGCATTCTGGGAAGAAGAAGGAAGTTAGTGAGGAGTTGGAGAAAAGATGGAGATGGTCTGAGAAAGGGCAGACACGTGCTTTTCCCATAATGGACTATTTTTCCTACCTTGGACTGATACAAGTCAACAGGTTTTCATCTAGCATCAGCCTATGAAGACTCAAGACACGTGAGATAGACTATGTTACTCTTTATATTAGTTAGCATAGTTTCATTTCTTTATTTTTCCAGCTGGAGTGGGGGGAGTGGAGTGTTCCGTTGGTCTTGAATGAAAATGTACCTACTGAACTATTTTACTATCAACTGAAACCTTTTCTAAAGCAATTCTTTTTAATAAAACAGTAATGATTGATTTCTATCTAGAAGCATTGTTTCTTGTTCAGACTAGCTGAGGAATATTAATTGGCCTTATATGTTCGCTACCAAGGATTTCTAGAGCCCAGATTAATCTGTGTATATCTCATGGTTATGTCTGTGTTGCTTTCTTAAAAAAGGGGATTGGCTTTTGAGGAAGAAATTTAGACAAGACCTGGCTGGGAACTAAGTGGCTCTGCTCAGCAGTTAGAGGTTTGTCTGGATTTCGTACTCATCCCAGTCTCCGGCACCCCCCATAAATCTCTTTGGAGATAAGGGGCTGCTTACATGGTGGCAGCGGTGGGATGAAACACGGGCTTTGATTTATTGTGTTTACTTTGGCTTAAGTTGAAAGCAGCAAGCATCTCGATGCATGTGCTTTTCACAGCTGAAACTCCCAAGCCTTGGCAAAGGGGTTTCTTCCACGCTATTTACTTTGAAGAGCTATAAAGTAGCCAGATTGCGTTTTTCTTTTAAGCTAAGGGTCTTAATGAAAAGACTTAGCTTTAAGCCAAGTCTGTAAGAACTAATGCTTTGGTTATGTAATTGGGCTGTTTAATGAGTGGGCATTTTCATGCAAGTAAGCGGTCGCCCTTCTGAAGCTCCAGTTTAGGGCTGTTTCCTGCCAGAGTGTTTTATGGTTTTGCCCTCGCCCTACAGTTTCGGCTACATGGGCAGGGAGAGATTTTTCCTTTTGGGTCAGCTTGGCGTTTGCGTTAGTTGCAGCTTGTATGGAGCAACACTTAGCAGGAGAAGAATTTTTGGAGTTGCCTGGAGAGCTGTTTGTGACTCAGAGAAAAGTTAAGATTGGTGGTGCATCTGCTAGGCTGCCTTTGGTTAGTAAAGATGTGAAGCCCTGGCACCAAGAGCTTTTGGAGTCTCTTGAGCACGACGTCTTGACTCAAAGTGGAGCTAAGCAAAGGATTACTTATGGTTCTTCACAACTGAGAAGGGAATTACAAAAGGGAAATATAATGGCTAAACTCCCAGCACAGGACGTCCAGGATCTACTTGGATCTGATTCAGATCAGACTTGGACTAAGTTGCAACAGATGGAGCAGGCAGAGGAAATAGCGAGTGCCAGCACTCCAGTAATGAAGGGAGTGCCAGTCAGAAACATTTCTGATGGGACAGCAGGAGCAGCAGCAGCAGCAGCAGCCGGTGCTGAGGGTCCTGATCCTAACAAGAGTCTATCACCAGTGGATAAGTTAACCCTTATGTTTGCTGATTTTGTTGCTTGTCACACTCAATCTATTCATAATCAGAACATTGCTGATGAGTTATTGAAGCAGTATAGAGAGAAAGAGGTGGAGCGTTTGGTTAATGAGCTGAAGGAAAAAGAGGAGTTTGAGAACTCAATAGCCAGTGTGGATAGAAGCAATCTACCTTACTACCATGATGACCTACCTGTTAGGGCAAAGACTGCACCAGTAGTGCCTAAGAGACAGAGTCAGCCTGATTTTAGAAAGTCTTTTTCTCAAGAGCCCAGGCAAAGTTCATTTGAGCAACGCAGGAGCCTAGCTCCTAGCCAGAGTAAAACGCCTCTTAAATGTTTTGAATGTGGTGGCTCTCATCTGCGACGAGATTGCCCAAGGTTGAATGTGCCAGCTAGCCAAGTTAAGGAGCCAGCTAGAAAAACACCTGTGCCAGCTCCACGCAGATCTAAAGCAGGCACACCCAAGATGGCGTATGTAAGTTCTGTGCCAGCGGGAACTCAGCAAGTGCCAGCTGCCAGTAATGCAGTTTCTGTGCCTCACCAGTCAAGCATTGGGCCTTCACAGAGTCAGGAAGGAGTTAACCTAACTGTAACCCCTTCGCAAGCCAGTGGAATGCAGGCAGCAGTAAACCAATATGTGCCTAGAGTTTTGGACTTACAAATTGCTTCAATTTCCTCAGAAATTGTAAAAGAGACTGCATCAGGAGAGAGGTTTTCTGTTATGGATCCTGATTGCATAGTACCAACTGCGCAAAGGGACTGGGCAACCCGCACATTTTCTGAGGTGGTTTTTCTTCACACACCTGGAGGTGATATGGCTTTAAGTGCTTTTCGTGACTCGGGTGCCGACATTTCGTCGATAAGCAAACATTTTCTAGACCCCACCTTGATCTTGAACAACCTGAGGTGTCCAGTAAAAACTTATGGATCTATAGAGACTGATCAGCGTTTTATTCCCCTAGCTTATGTCAAAATTTCCTATAAGTCCTGGTCAGGTGCAAAACATATTTTAACCCATGAGGGAAAACCTGATTTTCTTCTTGGAAATGATCTTGCTTTTTTGGATCACATGCAGAGTCAAAATGCAACTTCGATGTCGGTAGTTACGCGTTCTCAAAGTAGGGAGATGCATGATCCTGAACGGGAGCAGGAATCCACTGAGGATAGCTCAGATGGAGACCTTACCCAACAGCAGCCTCTTGTGACCGAACCTGATAATGCAGCTACAACTGAAACTAAAATGGAGGAGGTGATACCTAAGGGATCAGAGGACTTTAGACTGAAGCAACTTAATGATCCCTCTCTGGCTTCTTTGAGGTCACAAGCGGACAACTATGCTGAACGTCCTGCGCATCAGCAAGTTAGTTTCCTGTGGGGAGAAAATGGACTTTTGTACAGAGAATATTTCCCCAAATCCAACTTGGATGCCCAACCTATTCAACAGTTAGTCGTGCCTACTGAATATAGACTGAGAATACTAGAAATGGTTCATGACCATCCGAGTAGTGGGCACCAGGGAATACAAAAAACCCTAAAGAGAATTTCTCAACATTTTTACTGGCCTGGTATTTCAAAAACTGTAAAGGACTATGTCAGTTCTTGTGACTATTGCCAACGCACAGGCCATCAAACTGACAAGGTAAAGGCCGAAATGCAGATTATGGAAATTCCTGACCAAGTGTTCCAGTGTTTGCAAATGGATGTGCTAGGACCTTTTGTTCCTACTAAATCTAAGAAGAAATACATCATTTCTTTCATCTGTTCTGCCAGTAGGTGGATCGAGGCCTACGCTATTAGCAACCTGACAGCTACCACCATAGCTAGAATCATCGTGGACTTGTGCTCGCGTATTGGAGTACCATCCAAAATAATTTGTGATCAAGCAGGAGCCTTTACAAGTGAACTTATGCGTAAGATCTGCGAGATAAGTGGGATAACCATCAGTTTTAGCACGGCCCATCATCCTCAATCTCATGGTATGGTGGAAAGAGGTCAACAAACTTTGCTTAGGATGATTAAAACTTTGACCCAAGAATATGGAAACATTTGGGATGATCTTTTGCCTTTTGCTTTGTTTGCTTACCGTAGCTCAGCTCATTCTTCACTAGGTGGCTTTTCTCCAAGTGAGGTGGTGTTTGGAAGAAATCTACAAGGACCATTGGACTTCCTGAAATCCGATTGGGAAGGTGTGGTTAAAAGTAGTACTGTGCCAGTTGCTGATTTTGTTAGAAAACTTCAAGAGAAACTCTTGGCTGTCCAGGAGTTGGCCAGAGACAATTTGTTGGACGCTCAAGCAAGTCAGAAGTTCTTCCACGATAAGAGATCCAGACACAGGGAATTTTCTGTGGGTGATTTGGTACTTGTTCTGAACCCACTCAGACCTTCTAAGTTAGAAGTTGTCTGGGAAGGTCCAGGTGAAATTGTTCAAAAATTGGGAAATGTCAATTATCTTGTCAAAATGTTAGATTATAATAAGAAAACTGTTCTTTACCATGTCAATAGTTTGAAACTGTACAAAGATAGATCTGCAATGGTTTTTCAATGTCATGCTGAATATTTTCATGCTGCAAATGAACCTATTGATATGTTATCTGAATTGCAAGATGCAGGTACATGGTCTGATAATCTTGTTTTAACAGGTACGGTTGATCAGAAAGAAAGGTTGTTTCAAATTTTAGAACAATACCAAGATGTGTTTTCAGATAAACCAGGTTACACCAAATTGATCAGTCATGTGATAACTACTGAGAACAATGCCCAGCCCATACGGTCTAGCCCATATAGAGCAATTGGTAATCATGCTATCCAGATTGAACAAGAGATACAAAAGATGTTATCTTTGGGGGTGATTGAACCGTCATTCTCCCCTTGGGCTTCTCCGGTGGTTCTGGTGCCAAAACGTAACGCTCTGGGTGAAATTCTCGAAGAAGTAAGATTTTGTGTTGATTACAGAAAGTTAAACAGTGTTACTGTTCCAGATCCATACCCATTGCCTAGAATGGATGATTTAATTGAACATCTTTCAAAGGCTAAGTTTATCAGCATTCTCGATCTAAAGAATGCTTATTGGCAGCTCGATTTGGCTGAAGATTCACGAGATAAGACCGCTTTCATCACGCACGTGGGAACTTTCCGTTTCCGCAGATTGCCATTTGGTTTGAAGAATGCTGGTGCGTCATTTCAAAGGATGATAGACAAACTTTTACAAGGTTTACCTTTTGCAAGTGCTTATCTTGATGATGTTGCCATTTTCAGTTCTGATTTTAATTCTCACATGTCTCACATTGAAACTGTTTTGTCCAGACTTCAGCAAGCAGGACTGACAGTCAAAGCCAGCAAATGTCAATGGATGCAAGGAAAAGTCATGTACTTAGGTCATTTGATTGGGCAAGGAGAAATTCAGACTTTGCAAGCTAAAGTACAATCTATTAATGATTGGCCTATTCCAAAAACTAAGAAACAGGTACGCTCGTTTTTGGGCCTAGTTGGCTACTACAGAAAATTCATTCCTGATTTCAGTCATTTGGCTTCACCTCTGACAGAGCTCACTAAGAAGAGACAGCCTGTCAAGGTAAAGTGGACACCAGAGTGTCAAGGTGCCTTTGATGCTTTAAAAGCTAAGATTATGGATGCACCTATACTGAAATCCCCTGATTTTGACAAACCATTCATTTTACAAACAGATGCCTCTGAATTAGGTCTGGGAGCAGTATTGTTACAGCAAGGAGAAGATGGGAACCTTTACCCTATCTCATACTTCTCTAGAAAACTCTTGGATAGAGAAAGTAATTACGCAGTACCTGAAAAAGAAGCTCTTTCTATATTTTGGTCTCTCAATTTACTTAGACCTTACCTATGCGGGCGTAAATTTACACTCCAAACAGATCACAGAGCTTTAGTTTGGTTACAGAAGATGAAATCTCACAACCAAAAATTGTTGAGATGGAGTCTAGCATTGCAAGATTTTGATTTTGAAGTTCAGCACATTCCTGGAAAATTGAATGTAGTGGCAGATGGTCTTTCTAGAATGTACTGTGAAGATTCTTATGAACCTGAACGTTGAAACAATGTATTCAACAGGGTGCTATGTTTCAGTATTGTAATAGTTAATCTGTAGTTGAATTTTGAGATATAACCAGTTAATTACTTTGAATTACTTTTTAGTTACTTTTACTTGATTTCTTAAAATTAGATCAGATTTACTGCTCTGAATTTTAACGATAATCAGGGGGGGCATGTGATGATTTGTGTTTTTATGTGTATTAGAATGGGATATGTAGTCCTAAGATTGTCCCAATAGCATCCATTTTGATTTAAAGTCTGTTCTGTAGTAGGAAAGTTTTACATGCTGTTTCAGAGAAGCTTCGCTCTCTGGTTATCTCGTTGCTAAGATGAGCAGAGAGCAGAGACTTTCGTAGTCAAAATAATTCTGCCACAAAGTATGATAATAACTGAAGCTCCAAGAGAAAGTTAGGCGGGACAACAAGACCCAGGAGGCATTCTGGGAAGAAGAAGGAAGTTAGTGAGGAGTTGGAGAAAAGATGGAGATGGTCTGAGAAAGGGCAGACACGTGCTTTTCCCATAATGGACTATTTTTCCTACCTTGGACTGATACAAGTCAACAGGTTTTCATCTAGCATCAGCCTATGAAGACTCAAGACACGTGAGATGGACTATGTTACCCTTTATATTAGTTAGCATAGTTTCATTTCTTTATTTTTCCAGCTGGAGTGGGGGGAGTGGAGTGTTCCGTTGGTCTTGAATGAAAATGTACCTACTGAACTATTTTACTACCAACTGAAATCTTTTCTAAAGCAATTCTTTTCAACAAAGTAGTAATGTCTAAATCTGCATGTATTAGTTCTTGAACAGACTAGCTGAATGTCTAATTGGCCACGTGGGTTTGCTACCAAACTTTCAGAGCCAAATCATTCTGAGTATATCTCATGGTTATGTCTGTGTTGCTTTCTTAAAAAAGGGGATTGGCTTTTGAGGAAGAAATTTAGACAAGACCTGGCTGGGAACTAAGTGGCTCTGCTCAGCAGTTAGAGGTTTGTCTGGATTTCGTACTCATCCCAGTCTCCGGCACCCCCCATAAATCTCTTTGGAGATAAGGGGCTGCTTACTGAGGACGTAGATCTGCTAAGAAAAGGTTAAATAAAAACGGGGCTAAAATACAGCCCTGCCTCACTCCTCTAGTAACTGGGATCTTCTGGGAGACAGAGCCGTAGCAATCATAGCGAACTTGGCAAGAATTGGCAGAATGTAATTTACAAATTAAGAAAAGTAGACGTGGGGGAATTCCCCATGCAGCTAACTTTTTCCACAAAATAAGTCTGTTGACAGAGTCAAAGGCAGCTTTCAAATCGATAAAAGCCACATACAGGTTTCCCTTAAATTGGCGTGTATACTTCTCTGCTAGAAACGAAAGAGTTAGTACATGATCTAATGTTGAGCAGCCCGAATGGAAGCCAATTTACTCATATCCTGGAAGGTTCACAGAGGAGGATGAAGTAGCAAGGTGAGCTAAAAGATGCTTACTATACAGCTTTCCAATTGCTGAGAGCAAGCTTATCGGTCTATAATTACCCGGATTAGAGGGGTCGCCTTTTTAAAAAAATAGGAACTAAAATGGAGGTGAGCCAGTCTTCTGGAATAATCCCATGCTAGTCAATTAAGGTGAACAGATTAGCCAGGGGGCCAGCCCACCATTGGGCGTTATTAATTAGGAGGTCATTGGAAATCCCGTCTGGACTGGGGACTTCCCACGTTTCAGGGAGTGGATAAGCTTTATTACCTCATCCCTGGAAACTGGTGGCCAGGGGAGGAGATCAGAGGGAAAATTCCTTAATGTTGGAGCTGGATCCTGGGAAGAGAATATTTTAGAGTAATAGTATGTCCAGTCAAGAGGGGAGATAAGTGAAGGACTTTTATAGGGCTCTTTCCTGGAAGATTGCACAACCAATGACCAGAAAAGTCTACTATTCTTTGTTTTAATAGCCTCTAGGAGCTGGGACCAATTCCGCAGGGCAAAGTTGTGCCTCTTAACATCAATGAGTTGGCGCCATATACTTCTCACCCAACAGTAAAGGGCCTTGGTCTCGGGAGTGTTATGAGATTGAAATGAAAGAAATAAGTGACGAACAAGACATTTGGTGACCCAACACTCAGCATCAAACCAGGTGTGACGAACAGCCTTGTTTTTAAACACAGTTACAGAGCTAAGTAGTTCTGCCAAAGTATGGGTAATCTGCTGATAAAATGAAACAGCCAGAGATGGTGACATAGTAGATTGATTTGTTTGTCTTAAGAGAATCGTGTCAGGGCTAAAAGACCATTGGTTGATGGCGAAACTAATCCTGGGAGACCATTTAGGCCAAAGTTTAGGACAGCAAGATGAACTCCCATTAGGCACCTGGATGGGGGAAATCAAAATTTTTATTGATAGTGGAAGGTGATCACTGTCTACACGTGCACCAATGGAAAAATCACTGCATCTGGTTAAAAGCTCGGGTGATACCAAAATATAATCCACCACGCTGGCACCAAGGGAGGAAAAAAAGGTAAAATTATCGGCATGGGGATACCGGGAGGAGCCATTAATAATATGGAGATTATAAACAGAGCAAAGATTTGCTAAGGAGCAAGCATTCTCATTAAAGGAAATGTCCTTAGATGTTCACAGATGTTAACTCTAGACATTTCTCCCCCCCCCTAAAAAAGCTTTGCTGTGATAATGAAAGATCCATTTTTTCCTCTTTCTGTTTCTGAACAAGTTTGATTAGGAATCTCAGAAACAGAAACAACTCCTCTTTCTTTTCAGTGACTTATGAGATGTTATTGGTTAAAAATGCAGTTTGGGGGGGAAGAAGACAATTGCAAGCAGTTTGAAAAATAACAAAGCCTGAAAAACATATGATAGATATCTATCTGTTTCTCTGTTCTCTGGGCCCATAACCTGTTGCAGAGTTTTGAATTTCTGGTAACTATCTTTTTTTTAACACAGAGATCCACAAGGAATACCTACAAATTCCCAGGGATACATTCCTTTCTTATTAACTGGCACTTAAAGTCTCCATATAGGGACGTGGTGGCGCTGTGGGCTAAACTGCAGAAGCTTCTGTGCTACAGAGTCAGAAGACCTGCAGTCGTAAGATCGAATCCACGTGATGGAGTGAGCTCCCGTCACTTTGTCCCAGCTCCTCGCCAACCTAGCAGTTTGAAAGCATGCAATTGCAAGTAGATAAATAGGGACCACCTCGGTGGGAAGGTAAACCGGCGTTCCCTAGTCACTCTGGCTACGTGACAACGGAAACTATCTTCGGCAAGTGCTGGCTCTACATCTTGAAAACAGGATGAGCACTGCCTCCTAGAGTCGGACATGACTGGACTAAAAATGTCAAGGGGAACCTTTACCTTAAAGTCTCCATAACTCACTCTGAAATGTGTGTTTATGTCTGGTTGCTTGAAATTATAGGCTTGAGTATACTGCTTTCTTTACTGTACACATACTAGCAATCAACTGAGCAGATCAACACCAAACGGTTGCCACCAACTGACAAAAGAGGGATAGAACACATACCAGCTTGCATCCTGTGTGTGGTCTTTCCAAAGGCAATAACTGGCTGGCCAATGTGGGAACAAAATGATGGACTAGACAGCTTTTTTGTCTGACCTAGCACTGTACTTTATATAAAACTGTTACATGCATAACTACTGTCAAACCAGAGAAGCATGGCATTTTTCTCCTTTTGGCTGGCACAGTTTTTCCCCATGGCATTTCAGCATAGAGAGCTACTCCACTGCTACCAGAGAAGAGCCCTTGTAAGAGACCTTTTCCTGGAGCAAACAACTTTTTCTCACCCCTGCAACCTTGTCCATCATAATGAAAGTCTGTGGCCTCTGCCAAATGGAAGACTGATGAGATCTGAGTACTGCTAATATGCTAATAGGTTCCTTTTCACTTCAGAATGGTGAGCAGGTTTATGAGGGCTGAATGAGGCCCCATTGCCTTCAGGTGTTAAGGTAGCATACTCCTATAAACACTATGTAACTCCCTCCTTCATTCCTTGAGGCATGGCAGATTTATGGTGCCAATCCAAGTATCACTGGACATTATTGCCATTCATAGTTGCCATTCTGCTTTAGATTTCCTAAGAGCTGGCAAGAACAAATGGAGAGACAATGCAGAGGAGTTCTGTAACCCTTTGAAATTAATCAAGGTTCCGATCAGGAATCTAGAAACCAGTTTCTCAGGAGGAACCTGACTTGTTAATGAGAGCTGAAACTGGGTCAGATATTTCTCACATTGGCAGTGGGTAAATGGGGATTAAAATGGGGTGTTGCATGAAGTTGCAGCAAACTGATAGGTTATCTTGCTCTGGGCAATAGATGGTGCTATGGACAATACTCAGCAAGGTGGACTTTTGGCTCGACTCAAAGAGAAAGCTTTCCCAGGCCTCCTTGGAGATCCCAGGGACTGACTCTGGGGATTTAATGAACACAAACTTGGTGGTCTTCAACTGAGTCATTTGTGATTGTAGATAATTCTATGACAAAGAAACACTAGATCATAGTGGAGGAGAGATTATCAGAGAGGATTGGTTTGGGATTTTTGACTGGTCTCCAAACAATGAGAAGGAAAGAGCACAGGATAGCTTTGATATATTTTAACCTTTCTTTTACAGCAGTCTCTCACAAAGAACCTTACAATCGAAACACTAAAAACCAAACAACTGACACAGTATTTTTTAAATTAATGCCATTTAGCATTTCAAGGATGCTAAGGGCTAGGACTTTGTGTAGGCTTGTATGAGGAAGAGGATCTCAGAAACTGAATGCCCCCCCTAAGTATATATAACCATGATGTAGGAGAAAAAACTCCCCCATTTTAGTGCAGTTTTCTTCCCCAAGCTGGCACCCCTAAAGACATGTTAGACTACAACCAGTCTTTGAATACAATTTGTTGTGGTTAGTTTGTGCACCTTGGAACTTGGGTAACTGGTTTCACTGTCATACTGCGCTAACAGTTAGGATGTTTTTCCTGATATTCAACCGAAATCTGGCTTCCTTTAACTTGAGCCCATGGTTGTGTGTCCTGCACTCTGGGATGATCGAGAACAGATCTTGCCCCTCCTCTGTATGACAGCGTTTCTCTGCTAAGCTCCTTACAAGCAAATCAAACAAGAACAAAAAGAAAAAAAAGGAAAGACATTTCTACTAATTTGTGCAAAAGTGGAAGTTTTTTTTTTAACAATCTTTGCCAGGGCTTAGAATACTAAACTTTTTTTAATTCTGAAATTGCCAGAACTCTCCCAGTAAGCATTTGAGTCTGAGATGCCTTCAAGTCTGGGACTGAAATATCAGCAGGCACCATTAGCAGCAGGGCCATCTGTACTGTTAGTCAAGTGAGGCCTCAGCTGGTATATACTGAGAGACAGCTGTGGCATTTCCTGTGTTGGTCCTCCTGTACTGTTACATGGTCCACATAGCCTGTCCTGTACTAACCACTGCCTTCAGGTGTGGCTGGGCAGGCTATCCCACTACCAGTGTGGAAGTAACATGGAACACGTTCTCTGTTCCTTAAGACAGCAAATATCTTGGGATGCCCTAGCCATGCTGGAAATACACAGGTAAACTGGGGCACATAGTGTGGCCTGTATACTTGAATCTTTAAGGCTGTGACGTCTACCCAACCCATGCAATATATAAAAATGAGCTTCTAGCTGAGCAGTGAGCACCACTTCCTGCCAGCAGTTTTTTCTCTTCTGTGCCATAAAGCAGTACAAACTGCCCAGAGCTTTCATCATTCTCCAGGAGGAGAATTCCTTGGGGGGGCATAAACAGTGCAGGCCATTTTTGAGCCTTGCCCCTCCGCCCCCATGGCTGATACACATCCAGGCAAGCACCCAATGGGCTGTTACCCTTCCTTCCACAAGCAGAATGGAGCCAAGGCAAAGGCAGAATCACAGTAGGAAGAGTCCCACCCAGTGACTCAGAACAGCTTGCATGCTGTGGAATGCTGAGCTCAAAAGAAGGTCCTGCTCACTCAGACTGGAACAGACAGCCTTGTCAGATCACCCAGGTAGTGGGAAAAGCCAGCCTAGGGCACTTTTAGCAGAGGCCAACACTCTCTGGAGGCAAAAGAATGATCCTTTGCTAAAGCTTGGTTTTTTGTTTCTTTTGAAAAACGCTAATAGATTTATTTATGGGCCACTCTTCAGCCGTCATGAACTACCAAACTGACTAATGAACCAACCAACAAAAACAAAACAAAAAACAATAGAATCAATTTAAATAGCAACAAATACTAAGAACAAAGCCTGAGCCAGGCTGCCCATGAGGCCAAGTGAGGCAACTGCCGTATAACTGATGAACAGAAGAAGTGGGGAGTGATGTTAAGATGCTAGAGAATGAAGGGTTGTTTTGGTGTATGAGTGTGTGTGAGAGAGAGCTGAGCAGTGCTGTGGTATCTTCTAGGTCAGCAGCTGCCCTCAGCTGCAGTAGAAGATGATGGTTCAGACTGCTGGGAGTTATAATCCAAAACATTAGGAAGACACAAGGAGCTCTTTGATCTATGCCGCATCCACCCTACAGTTCTCTGTATGTTGTGCTATCGGCTGCCCTTAAAGAAAGGCTGGGTTCTGGGATATTAACAGTGGAGATGCCTGAGGAATTTGATCTGAATGTATTTTATTTATTTATTGTTTGTTTGTTTGTTTGTTTGATTTATACCCCGCCTATCTGATCTGCATTTGCAGATGAAATGTACAACTTGGCACATAACTACCTTTTGGATTTGTCAGCTTTCCAAATTTTATACTTCCTTGTCACTCCCTCTCCCCACATTACCAAAACACATTTTTAAATGAATATTTTTAGAATTGCAGATCCTAAATATGTACAGTCACTTTGGGTGTGGGCAATTTTGGCTGTGATGAGGTTATAATTTTTGCCCCTTTTCCAGGTTATATCAGGCCCAGAAAGGGCCAAAAATAGGTGGGGAAAATAGACTGCAGGTTTCTGGCATTCACTTCTGGTTTTAAATGTTGGAGTTGCTTGAAGTGGGCTACCTGAAGGTTGAAGCCAGATCTTGGCTGACTATTTTTAACGTTTGGCTAAAACTAACCTTTCAACCAATTGGACTGACTTCACTGGTATTACAGGATAACCATCAGTCACCTTGGAAGAGAGCAATATACCATAAAATCAGCAGATACGGCTATTCGGTAGAAAGTATCCAACAAATGGGATACGTTAAAGACAAGAGTAATCTTAGGCAGCGTATTATTGAGACAGAAAGGCAACAGGACTTGGCTTATACTTGACAATGCACTGCTCCCACCCAAACCAGGTAAATATCTCTACTTACCCTTAACACCTAAACAACGCAAAGCTCTTACTGTGGCCCTTTTCAATGCACTTCCATCAGCAGTCCAGGAAGGAATGTATAACAGCGCCCCTTACATTCAGCGTATATGCCTCTGTAACTCTGGTGAGATCAAAACTATCCCCCAGGTGTTACTTCATTGTGCTTTTTATTCTGGCATTTGAGAAGTCCTTGTTAACCCTTACATAAGGGCATTTCCTGGATGATCAGAGGCACATTACACACTGCTTTTGCTGACAGGGCGATGCCCTGGCAGGTATACTCGGCTAAACCAAAATTCAGATATGCTGACAAAAGTAGCTACATTTTGTGGTGCTGCAATCAAAATCTGTGAAGGAAAGGTTCCACAGATTTACAGATACTATTTACAGATACTAGAGCACAGCTATAGTATCTTTAAATTGGTATATACATGTAGAGGCCCTTAATGATCACACAGGCTCTATGAGCTTCAAAGTAACAATTCTGTCATTCTATGCAAGCTGCAATAGCCCATAGATAAGGCCTATGATATCTAATAAGAGGTATGAATGTAGTTTTATACAGTATATATATATATATATATATGTTTTTAGATTGATTTTATGTTTCCTAATTTAAATAATGTTCCTTACTTTTGCTGGTCAATGACTGTAATAACAAATTGATGATGATGATGATGATGATGATGATGATGTCCCCCCCGAGCCTGGGAGCCCCAAGACCTCAAATGCAGAAGCTGCTGATCTTACATGCCCCCAGAAGCATTATCCCCCCCTTTTTTAAAAAAAACTCTCCAGAGGTTATGAGGTGGGTAGGGTGGTGTATGTTGCTTATCACTGATTTAGATAAAAGACACTTACAAGTGTACCTTTTGTAAGAACCTAAAATATGTTGAAAAATACATTTTAATCTATGAATGTTCATGCAGGTTTTAAAAAACAAAGATACTGTAGCTCATTATTGTGCAAATGGGAGAGTTACTTTTTGAATTACACCTCCTAGTGATCATGCTGGCTGTGGGATTCTGTGAGTTACAATCCAAAAAAGTAAATTCTCCAAAAACATCTTGATCCATCTATTTCAGTGGTTCCCAGCCTTGGGTCTCCAGATATTCTTGGACTAAAACTCTTCACCACTAGCTGTGCTGGCCAGGATTTCTGGGAGTTGTAGTCCAGGAACATCTGAGGATGTAAAGTTGGGAAACACTTATCTATCTCTATATAAAACAGGCTTCCTCAAACTGGCACTCTTCAGATCTGTTGAACTAAAGCTCCCATCATCCCCCTTGCTGAACACACAGTGCATCTGGAGGACACCTGCTTGTTCTCACTGATATGCTGAGGCCAATGCTAGAAGGTATATTTAGCTCATCATTAGAAATGAGCTTGTCTCATTCAGCATTTTGCTGATTAGCTTGATTTTATTTTCTGATTGATTGCTGGGAGATGAACACAGGCTTCCTTTCCAAGCCTGAGTACCCCATGAAGGCCAATGTTGGCCTGGAGGGAAAATGTTACCACAGCAGGGAAGAGGCATTTCCTGTAACATGTGGACAGAGACAGATGTAACCATCCATGTTGTCATCCTGGGCTGGTGGTGCCATGTTCCACCTGCTCCGATCAGAGCCTGCACCGATAAAAAGGAGGAAGAGAAACTGTTGCCCACCCCCAAAATAATGTTTATGCTGTCCAAAAACCCGAAAGGTATTGTTGCTGTTTTCCTGACACTCACCTCTAGATTTTAGCATTCTAAATGTTGGCACCCAGGCCACAGACCTAGCTACTTTGTCCTGATTATGGCCTTGGCCACAGACTTGATGCAGGGCAAGAACTTTTTCAATCACCAGGGAAAATATGCTGTTCACACAAACAGAGAAAGAGAGAGAGAGAGAGAGAGAGAGAGAGAGAGAAAATGCACAGGCAGGCCTCAATCTGACTAAACAGATGTCCCTGCTATCCAGCAGCCAAGAGGCCATGTAAATACTTGTAGTGTTCAAAGGGCAGGATTCCCATCTCTGCACCGCTTTAAGTGGCTGGCTTGAGTGATGAGCAGGCCTCATTGGCAACAGTGAGGGGTATGCTCTGCTGATACATAATCCTGATAATCCTCCTAGCCCCTCTGAAAGTCAATAAAGCAGCTGAGAGAGATAAGTTCGGCTGTCTGCCCAGAACTCTGGCTCGCAAAAGGAGGCAAAGTGAGCTTTGCATTGATTGACTTTTACTATCTCTTTTGCTCAAGCAAGAGCTAGGTATGCCCAGGCCAAGACAATATCTAACTCACTTTTGTACAGCTGGCACTCCTGCATGTGCACACAAGCTAGCACAAATTTTGGGCTCTGGGAGAGACAGCTGAACTGCTTTTATTAATCGTATCTGCTGGAATCCTACACAATATCCTTCAATGATTCCCTTGTGTTGCTCTTTAGAAAATAAAAATAGGACATGGTTGTGAAACCCATAGTCTCTTACCAAAGACTGCTGCTCAAACATCCCAGAATTCCACATTGCGGAATCTCCACTTTTCCTAGTGAACATTCAGAGTGAACATTCATTCACTCTGCAGTTGTCTGTTGTCTGTGAATTAAAAGGCAAGAGAATGTTGGTTATTTTAGGACAGGTATACTAGAGAAAAGAAATGTAATAGATATCTAATACATGGCAACAGTTCAAATGTGACTTAATTACAGAGTTTGGAACTGTTACAGTTACTCATTACTTCTTGGCAGCCAGCTTGCAGTTCTTGGTAGGATTACTTTGTTTCCACCAATAATTTGTTCTATTGTCCATTATTGGCAAACTGTGATTATAATTACCATTGTGTTGTTGACATGAGCAGGCAACAAAAATGCATGGAAATACTAACAGGTTCCATCTAGTGGCCAGTTCTGATATTTCACCTTGATAGCCAAGGTGGTGTAATGAATAGATTGTCCAACTAGGGTTCTAGAGACCTTGATTTAAATCCTCACTCAGCCAAGGAAATTCACTGGGATGGGAACTGCCAATGGTAAACTGCTTTTTGAACATTTCATATACCTGGAAAACCCTATACAAGTCAGTTAAATCAGCAGTAACTTGATAGCACAAAAATTCTACCAACTTGGAAACATTTATAAAAATTAAAAAGAACAAAGAATATTTCTGTTGCAGTTTAGGATTTATAGAAAAATGGCATAAAATAAATTTTAATTCCCTTTTAAAAGTAACTTTTGAAAATACTTAGGTCAGTGATGGCGAACCTGTGCCACAGTTGGCACACAGAGCCTTCTCTGTGGGCACACAAGCCATAAGTCACCATAGAGAAATATTTACCCGTCCTCCAATCCTGAATTTCGGCACTCCCCTCTGCTAGTGTAGCGGTTTAGTGAAGGAGTGTGATGATGATAGTGGTCTAGTGGAGGGGTGCAATTGCGACCATTACCGGTCTAGCCCAATGGGGGATTGAAGGACAAGTAAGTATTTATTTGTTAATACTGCCCATAGAGGGGGGAGAAAACAAGCATTTAACCCTTGCAGTACAGGAGCAGTTGTTTTTGTTAAACTAAAACTTCAGCATTTGGGTTTTAATTACAGTATTGTCACTTTGAAATACATGTTGATTTTGTGTTGCAGTTTGGGCACTCGGGCTCAAAAAAGGTTCACCATCACTGCACTAGGCACTCAGAGGCAGCCACTGCCCTCAAGCAGCAGATTTTGCAGTACCAGTGTATTTTTGCCAGCTATCCATGGCAAGAATCCACATGAATTTCAATCTATGCACATCTCCAAATCATTGTGCATCTCTATTTCCTCAGTTGTGGCACTGGTGTGAGAGGTTAGACTGGAAGCTTCTTTGAAGGGCCATATTTTCTCCCCATTTGTACTCTGCAAGAAGCTGCCCATGGAGTGCTCATGGTGTTGATGATGAAGATGAAGCTTGCCAGGTCTCAGAGAATGAGCTGCTGTGCCAGGAAATGGCTGGGCTCCCCTGAATCTCCAGGCCAGGCAAGCAAATGTGAGAAGCAGTGGTGGAAGGGAAGGAGCTAGTCTCATTTATTGTTACGGGGTGGCCATTGTGTTTGGGTACCCAACTTCAACCCTCTCCGAATGGCACCAGGGCTCACTGGCTTCCTGTGTCTGTCCAATACGACACATAATATACTTGCTTAGTAGCTCAGACAGGGAACCCACAATGCCTAGCTCACTCTCTCTCACATGCATGGAGAAATATTATGTTCCCAAATCCTGTGACATCACAAGGCCCCACAACATGACTTCACAAAGTCCTCCCCCCCGGCATTGGGCCCCAGATATGAGGGGATGGGGAAGATAATCGTGTGGCAGCCCCTGACAAACAAGACATCACTTCAAAACCATTCTGGAAAATTCTTTTATTGGTTTTGGAAAAGAGGCTAAACAAGTATCCTCAGCGGAGACAACGGCCTGGTTCAGCTCCAGCAGGATGCCTGTATTCTGCTCCCCCGCATCCCCCTGGGGAAGAGGACCCTTCGGGCCCTGCAAGAGAAAGAGAGAGAGAAAACAACTAAGGGGCGAGCTTGTCCTCTGCTGTCAACCGGCTTCAACCCAGGTGTATCCACTGACCAACTGGCAACTTCATCCCAAAGTTCCACCTGCCAACATCCACTGGCTTCCAACAGGAATATTCACCCATTCATGTCTTCCACTCCGCTTCTGAAGCCAGCCTTCACCAGCTCCAAAATGCTTTGGTCACACACACACGCCCCGGCAACATCCCCATGGAATGCCTGGCAGCTCATACACACACACACACACCAGCCAACCCCCCGACACACAAACACACCTTCACTCCTCCAGCCATTCACACATACACACGCCCAGGCTTCCATCCACTGATATCCACCATGCTTCCGCCAGCTGGTTTCAGGAGGCTAACGTCCCCTGGCTTCGCCAACTTTTGCCGGCCTCCACCTTGCAGCCCCAGCCAGCTTCCTCAGGGAGATTCCACCAGCTTCTGCCTGCCAATGTCCACTGACTTCCTCCGGGTCCATCGTCGACATCAGCCAGCTTCAAGCCACGGATCTCCGCCAGCCTTGAGCTGTTAACTCGGAAGCCCACTTAGCAAGTTCATCGGCTTTCGCAAGAGAACTTGCCTTGGGCAGAAGGGCTGGGTCCCCTGCAGCCACTGCCACTCTCTTTGCTGGACTGCCCTCTGGCTACTGGCCTCCCTTCTGGTCTCCTGCCCTGCCCAGCAAGCTCCCTTTTATCTGCCAGCAGAGAGGTGGCGCCCCTGTGAGGTCACAAAGACCCAGGAGATTGGGGCTGGGTTCCCAAGGCAGCAGCAGCACCACCATTGGGATTGGCTGAGTCCTGAAGATGATGTCAACAGTCCCTCTGATCATATGATCCATCCACAAAAGCTTGCATTTTGCATGATTTTTTTAAAATTTGTGGCCTGTTAATGTATCCCCTGTCACCAATCCCTGTGGTTGTTAAATTTCCCCATATTGGCCTTCTGAGAGGATTCTAGGCTGGTGCTCCAAAAAGT
Source organism: Pogona vitticeps (assembly GCF_051106095.1). Taxonomy (NCBI): domain Eukaryota; kingdom Metazoa; phylum Chordata; class Lepidosauria; order Squamata; family Agamidae; genus Pogona; species Pogona vitticeps. Next base: position 14,521,143 of record NC_135791.1, on the reverse strand, counting down.
TATCTTCCAGCATTTGCACCAAACGGAACTTTCCTAAGCCCTGAGCTAGGGGGAAAAAATGAAAGTAATAAATGAATAAGGATGGCAAAGTCACACAATGAAGCCTTTGACCCTTTTTTGTTTCTTTTTGGACATTTTTTCTTGCCCTTGCCATGAAAAAGATATTATAAGGAGCCCGTTAAGAAAACCACCTAAGTGTTTGAAACACATACGAGTATTTTAACACCATCTCTGCACTATCAAAGATGCAGCTGTGTCTCAAAGACTCTCCCAGCCTTTGGAACTCCCTCCCATTGGAAGGCAGATTTAGCCCACCAGTAAGTATTTATTTGTTAATACTGCTGATGGGGGGGGAAGAGAGAGAGAGAGAAACATTTAATCCTTTCAGTGCAGGAACTGTTGTTTTTTCTAAACTCAAACCTCAGCATTCAGGTTTTAATTGCAGTATTTGCACTTTGAAATAAATAAGTTGATTTTGCATTGCAACTTGGGCACTCGGGCGCAAAAATGTTCACCATCACTGATTTAGGTGTTGGTGGTTATGCTTAGAAAGTAATGTTAACTAACTAATGACTCAAGAGTAACGAGGCACAAATAATGAAATTACTTGCAACTAGTTACATTGTATCTGCTGTATTTGAAATGACAGGCTGTAGCTCTACATGGAGCTTTTACTGTATAAATGCCTGCACCTGAATGCAGGTGTGCTACAGACATGGTAAACAAAAGATCCATCCTTTAGAAACAGCTTATTTTATTTATTTATTATTGCTAGTCCCCTTCTGTTCAGCATTGGTTAGGCCTCACCTTGAGTACTGTATCCAGTTCTGGACACCACACTTCAAGAAGGATGCTGAGAAATTGGAACAGGTGCAGAGAAGGGCAACACAGATGATGTGAAAGTCCAAGATATCACAGGCAGCCTCTCACCATGGACAAGGGCACCAGAATCCAGTACACCAACAGAGTATTGAGTCTGACTGGGCTGGGAGCCAGGTTGCAGGACTGGGAGCATGGAGCTGGAGCAAGGTGCCAAGATGCAGGAGACCAGGAGAAACAAGCAGGAACCAAGGCAGTTGGAGGAACAGGTGCAGGACACTGGAGTCCAGACACAGAGATGCCAGAGGGGATCAGGATCTTTGTTGCTGAGGCAAGTTCTGGGAGCGGGAACCACTCCTTAAATAGGCCCACCCTCCAGGTTTCCAGGTGAGCCTCATGAGTGGCCCAACAGCTGCTATACCTGGGTCAGACTGGCCCCAATCCTGCAGCTGCCAGGGCAGCGGGGGCCAGATCCTGACAGATAATCAGGTGGCTTGAGACAAAGCCTTATGAGGAAAGGCTGAAAGAATTGGGCATGCTTAGCCTTGAGAAAAAAAGACTGAGGGGAGATATGATACTTTTCAAATACTTTAAAGGCTGCCATACCTTTCAAGAGGAGGGACAGGATCTGATCTCGGTCATCCCAGAGTGCAGGACATGCAACTATGGGCTGAAGTTACAGGAAGCCAGATTTTGGTTTAATATCAGGAAAAACAACCTAACTATTAGAGCAGTAGGACAATAGAATCAATTACCTCAAAAGCGGCGAGTACTCCAACACTGAAGGCATTCAATAGAAATTTAGACAACCATCTTGATTTGTTTTCTTGCATGGAGCAGGTGATTGGACCTGATGGCCTTATAGGCCCCTTCCAACTTCATTGTTTTATGATTCTATGACTTACAGAGGTGGCTGCAACATTTTTTTAAAAAAATAATTTTCTAACATACAGAAAACCTTAAGAACACAAAAAAGAGAGAAAAAGAAAGAAAGAAAGACAAAAGAAATAACCAGACTACGTATACAAGGAAAAAAAACTAACTAAACCCTCTATTTAGACTACACCCTCCCCCCTTTGGAGTCAGAGACTCCAGTCTCGTTAGCCCCTCTACTTTCCCTAGATCAGTGGTTCTTAACGTGGGCAATAATGCCCCCCAGGGGGCGATTTCATTTTTCAGGGGGGCGATAGAACAAAAAGGAGCGGTGTGGGGGCGCTGGAGCAGAAGGGGGGCGGTAGGGGGGCCCTGGAGCAAGCCAAACCTGTTAAGATGGCTGCAGCCTTTTTACAGTGTGCATGAATATATATTTTCCTCCAATCTTAATTTAGTTTCAGAGTTTTTGTCTTGAAATTTTTAGTTCCTGCATTGTGGTTTGTTTTTATGCCCTTTTTATATTTCTTTTTGTGTCTTAAAATTCGCTTGCAACTAAATCATTAAATGTTACTTTTTTGGAGCATTTCATTTTCTTGGAATTGAATTTTGTTTTCAGGGGTCATTGGATTTAAGTGTCATAAATAAATAAATAAATAAATAAATAAATAAATAAATAAATAAATAAATAAATAAATAAATAAATAAATAAATAAATAAATAAATAAATAAATAAATAAATAAATAAATAAGAAAGATATCATCACCGCGGGGAGGGGGGTGGTGATAACTTCCTCAATGGCTCAAGGGGGCGTTTCTTTCAAAAAGGTTAAAAACCACTGCCCTAGATCGATTTCCAGTATATACTAAATGGACATACATATATCATAAATTTCACCCTAAACCCCTGTCTTCTTCTGGGCCCAAGAATATATTAGTCCCTAGCTTTGTTTTACATAGTCTCTTGGCTGTTCCCATAGTGCTTCTGATAGAGTGTCCAACTCTGCCATGTCCCATAGCTTCTTTAGCAGCTCTTCCATCGTCGGAACCTCTTTTGTTTTCCATTTCTGGGCCCAGAGTAATCTAGCTGCTGTGAATATATACATGAGACAATGCTTTAATTTATTATCATTTACTCCTGAAATGACATTCAGTAATGCCATTTCAGGTTTTATATCTAACTTCTGCTAATTTCTTTTGCTAAATCCCATACCTGTGTCCAATAAATTTTGACCTTTTCACATGTCCACCACATATGATAATAAGTTCCTGCATTTTTTTTACACTTCCAACATATATTGCTGTTACCCTCTGACATTTTTGCTATTCTTACAGGTGTGTAATGCCATCTGTAGAACATTTTGAGGATATTTTCTCTTAAATTTACTGGTTTAAACATCTTATAGCTTTCTTTCCACATCTTAATCCAATCATCAAGATCCACATTGTACCCAAAATTTTTTGCCCATTTTATCATTGTTTCTTTCAGCCTCTCATCCTCTAAATCATATTCTAATAAGTATGTATACATTTTCTTAATTATACTTTCATCCATATATATCCACAGTCTGTCCACCTGGACTTTGCCCTCAAAAAACCCCACAGTCCTATCTTTTTCGTATCTTGATTCTAATTTTACCATTGACCACCAATCGACAGCTATACCCATTTTTTCAAGCTCTTGTTTATCCTTTATCTTCAACTCTTTGGTTAACAGATTTTCATATGTGGTTAACATCCCTTTCTGGTTCAGGGTTTTTAATGTAAATGCTTCTATCGGTGCCACCCACAATGGGATTTTCTCATAGGTTTGCGCTTGAAATTTCTGCCATACCATCCCTAGGGCCTTCCTAATGATATGTTCTCCAAACTGAGAGTGTTCCTTGTGTCTCCCGTACCATACATATGCATGCCATCCCATCTTTAAATCATGTCCCTCTAATTTCATAAGTCTTTGATTTTCTAAAGTTATCCATTCTTTAATCCAGGTCATTGTACAGGGCTTATAATATACTGTAGTAGCCAATTCGGCAAGCCTGCTCCCCCCCCTTTCTTTCAAGTCTTGTAGCAGTTTAAGTTTTATTCTTGGCCTTGAGGTGGCTGCAACATTGAAGGGTTCCTTTGATTTACAGAGGTGGCTATGAGGTAAAAGAGCACCTCCGACTTAGAGAGGTGGCTGCTAAATTGAGGGGCTCCTCTGACTTATAGTGGTGGCTTTGAGTTTGAAGGTTTCCTCCAACTTACAGAGGTGACTCTGAGGTAGCAGGGTTCCTCCAACTTACAGTGGTGGGTAGATGTGAACCACAGCTGTGGATGCAGTAGACAAGTAAGATGAGGTTGGAGAGCGTTTGTGGACCAGTGTTCTTTCTATGTCTGTGTCTGAAAACGATGTCAGAGCCAGTGAAAATGCAGGTTATTGACTACTTTTCTGGTGAGACAGGAAGTCTATGCAGACCAACACATCACTCTCTGATGGGAGTGAAACTGGAGAGAGCCAGCCGTTGGGGCTTACACTTCTTAGACTTTGACTTTTCTGGCTCTGAATCATTAATTTTCCAGTTCCTAGATAGAGTCTTGGTAAGAGCTTATTGTCAATGGCTTAGACACGGAAGGTTTCTTTGTTGAGGGCATGACCACTAGTTGTGTGGTTGGAATTGCAATCTGCAACTGCTGCCTTGATGGTTGTTCAGCCAAAACTTGGCCTGGAAGGGACTCTGAAGGTGGAGTCTGCATGGTTATTGTAGGCTCAAAAGATAAAGGGTCCAATATTTGAAGGGTTTGAGAAAGGTGAGGGAATGTATCTGTCCACCTGAAGGTGGTGGAGAGACCCTTTAACAGAACTTGCTACCAGGCAGGCACACTCAGATGTTAGTATAAAGGGGACTCACAAGGAAAAAGGAATTCAGTGAAAAACAACTTGTTAAGAAAAAAGGGTGTGTGTCAACAAATACTAACTGAGGCAAGGCAGGCTGGATTTTAAAAATAAGGGAATCTGAGAAATTAAAATAATCCCTTCAAACTAACATCTGAAAGCAAAGAACAAACCGGGAGCGGGGGAGCAAGGAGGTGAAAACAAATCCTTAAATTCCCACCCACCCAAACAGAGACCCCTATCCAACCACAAGAGTTAGATAAACAAAAAAAATTGAAAATAAGATGTACCCACTTAAAGAATACACGGGGGGGGGGGAGAGGAGGTGACAAAATAAATTATTAAAATTAATCCTGAAATACCCACCCTGAAACACTGAAATAAAGAGAAAGAAAGAGGTAAGTCAGTATCTGCTTAAAGAAACCCTCCCCCAAATCCCAGTAGTTCAGTTTAGTAATCTGAATCATTTCAGTTAAATGCCTGCCTAACACAGATGAAGTGAATCCCTTCTGCTGAAAATAAAGGCTGAAGCAGAAGTGATAGGATGACTGTAGTGCACTCGTGTTATAACTAATAAGAAGCAACTCCCCTAGTGCACTTTAAGCCATGTGTTTGGTTTCCTGACCTGCCAATCAAGTTGTCTCTAGGTCTCTCCAAGGGCTGCCTAGTGGATCTGATTGACAGGAGCAGGCTTTGGGGGCAGGAGGCAAAAATGGGCAAAATGAACATAAAATCAATTTTAAAAGTTTGTTAGTTCAGTTTGATAGGGTATGTTGATTTTTCTGAACCCGAACTGACCTAAACCAATGAACCAGCCCATTTCAACATATTTTTAGTTTGTTTTTCAGTTTGTGCCTGTCTCTGATATTGGACAATAAAACCACTGTTGATTGGTGGTTTATTCATGAAATGCAATGACCAGAGATAGAAGAGTTTCTCTTTTTTGGTTGCAATTCCGAGAATCCCTCAATCAGCACGACCACTGACAATACTAGTTGTGAAATTCTATAACATTCTCCATTTTTCTCATGACTAGCCTATGGGATGATTAATTTATTTTTCATGCCCTTGCTGTGTCATTGTTTGTGTGGCTAAAGTGGCACCAACCATATTCCAGGCTTGGGAGAACCTTGGTACACAAGGATTGATATACAAATATTTACCCTTTGCCCCAGTAATTTTTAATGGGATGCTTTTTATGATCTTATGGTGAAATTGTTTCTAAAGTCATGTTTGCCACCTGCCATTACTTTTTTTTTAGTGGAAAGGCAAGACAACAAAGTATAATACATAAACAAATTAATAAAAAGGAAAAAAATTAAGCCTCCACTGCACCTTACACTGATGAGCATACTTGGTGGCTGTTGGGTGCTGTCTAAGAGGAAACGGGCTGGAAAGTTGAATGGGAGAGGGTGAAAAGATGGATTGGTATATCCTGGAGGAAGGCACAGTTGATAAATTAGTGCAATGGTTTTCAGCCTTGGCAGCACAGCTAGTGATGAAGGCTTCTTGGAGTTACAGGCTAAGGATATCTGGTGTTCCTAGGTTGGGAGCCTCTGAACTAGAGGAGTGACCGCAACATCTTCACATTGCAATATTTTACTGAGTATCTTGCATGTGATCACATTAAAACAACTGAACAATTAATTTTCTTAAATTCTAGCTAAAAAAAGGGGGAGGAACATCCTTTACTGTTTAGGTTGCTAAGTAACACACAGCTGTGAGAGCAAGAACAAGTCACATGCAAATCCTGCACCAGCAACAGCTTGCAAAGACCTGGTGCAAAATAAGACTGTGCCTTTGGAATACTCACTTAATGCAAATAGCCTGACAGAGGTTTTTTCTTCCCTGTCTCTATTATCATTGGAGAAATTAATAATAGGTTGAATATCATGGGGAAAGCTGGGAGTTGTGGCTGTAGCAACCTGTGGGTCAATAGAACATCAGCTGTTGCAGGAGGGCTAACTTGGAACATGCTGCATCCACAATCGGAGATGGGAAAAGTTGCTCCTTTGGCTCACAGTAGCCAGAAGGCCCCCCAGCTAGCATGGCTATAGCTGTAGAGTATTCTAGCAATTTTGAGACATCCCCCCCCCCCACATCTCTAGTGAATCCTTCGCTACAACCTGAAGTAAAACTGTGCTGGGAAGAAGGGGCAGTGGAAATGGCAGACTCCCACATGGCCAAGGCAGTGAATCAACTCTGGGTTTTATGGCAGCTTTTCAAAGTGCTGAACCCTATCTCAAAATAGATTCAGCACTTTGGTTACCTCCTTAAACGGTTAGAATAAAATTGAGATGTAATTCACTGTGCCATTGACATTGAAGGCATTAGCGCTCGCCCTCCCCCCTTGGAAAAGCATGCAGGAATTTCAGACTTGTGTACAACTTGGAAGCATTGTCACTGAATTCTGTAGTCAGTATTCCGGGATTTATTGGCTCCAAAAGTAATATTTTCAATTTCTTTACGGATACCTTGGACAATCAAAAGAGTTGGGAGTTTGATTCCCCAATGTGTCTCCTTGACAAGAGCTGGACTCGATCCACACAGTCCCTTCCAGCTCTGCAGTTCTAAGATTATTAACCCATCCAATGCTTCAGATGCTTAAATGTCTGTGAAACAAAGCAAGAGTGATCCTAATTGTATGCAAAATTTCACAGTTTATGCAAAGTGCACAATTCAAATATCAATCTTGCCACTCTGAGAACATAAAAAGAGGCAAAGGAGGATTTACAATTGTAAAATACTAATTTGCCATCAACTCGGTTCCCAGAAGTGTTTCACCATTCCCTTGTTCTGAGGGTGCCCAGGAACTGTGAAGCTTGCTCAGGACTATACAGGCTGGCTCTCAAACACTGGCTGTGCAGCTGGGGAGCCAGCTAGAATTTACACACATGGAAGGTGAATGTGCGTTTCACAGAGTACTAAGAATAATTTGCACAAAAATATGTACAGATTTCAGTGTGGTGAGGGGAAGTGTTATTGCCCATTACAAAAACAACAACAGGAAGAAAACATAGCTGGGATTTTGAGAAACATAATGAAACTGAAACTGGCAAATGTTCACTTATTTATAGGCAAGGCAAGCCCACCTAGAATAACTTATTGGGATTCTGAGCCTCTATTACATCCTTTTTTACCTTGCCGACAAAAGTCTGAAGAGTCAAAGCTATGGTTTTTCCTGTGGTGATGTACGGAAGTGAGAGCTGGATCATAAAGAAAGCTGACCGCCGAAGAATTGATGCTTTTGAACTGTGGTGCTGGAGGAGGCTCTTGGGACTCCCCTGGACTGCAAGGAGAACAAACCAATCCATTTTGAAGGAAATCAACCCTGAATGCTCACTGGAAGGACAGATCCTGAAGCTGAGGCTCCAGTACTTTGGCCATCTCATGAGAAGAATCCTTGGAAAAGACCTTGATGTTAGGAAAGTGTGAAGGCAAGAGGAGAAGGGAATGACAGAAGATGAGATGGTTGGACATTGTCATTGAAGCAACCAATATGAATTTAACACAACTCTGGGAGGCAGCGGAAGACAGGAGGGCCTGGCGTGCTCTGGTCTGTGGGGTCACGAAGAGTTGGACACGACTGAACGATTAAACGATTACATCCTCATGACTAGGGGCCTAATTTCAGGCTAGAAGTCTGGAGTAGTTGCACATAGAGGATTTTTCGTGAAACAGTACTGATGAATCTCATGGCCAAAGCTCATGTTCCCAGTCAGCAGCATCTAACGTCCCAAGGTCTCAGGGTCAAACCTGAAACTAGGAAATGAGCCCTTATGATGCCAAAGGAAAGAGAGAGGCAAGGACTGGGAGAGAGCTAGATCTGCTTCTGGTCCACCTGATTATGGAAAGGTGCAAAAAGGGGATCCTCGTGAATGGACCCAGAATCTGGGTAAACCCAGAAAACTAAATTATGAAAGAGAGGTGGAAGTGGGGAAAGACAATTTTGGGTGGCGGGGCCAGCAGGAAAATGTGCCCAGCAGCTGCAATGTTTCCTGTGACATATCCAACGTACCCTCTAATTTTCAACCACACTGGGCAGGGCTCCACCCCTGCGTGCATGCACGACTCTGCCCCCCCCCTCACGAGCTGGGTTCCGTCACAACCGGAGCCTAACATGATAATTGCATGGAGGAAGAAGACAGCTGTGCAGAGGGAAGTGGAGTCATGCGCACGCGTGCACTCATCCAGCTTAGTGGGAACCTTGAACATATTCCTTACCTATCATACATATCAGGAGCTTTTCTATTTTCTTCTGCTGCTGCTGTTGCCAGAGCTTATGCAACAAGGAAACTCACAACTCACAAGCCTGGCACAACTCTCCCACCTGAATCCAAATGGCACAATGAGGCCAAGCATGCACACACGTACATATTCATGCTGAGCCAGTGAGTCTTGGTGCCAGCTAAGAATAGGTGGTGATGGGTGCCCAGGCTTCAAAGCCATATCACAAAAAAAAGCAGTCTCTTCTTTTCTAGCACTGCTCATTCTGCAATCTGTCTAGAAGCCCAGAGGAGTGTATCAATTGCTTCAGACCTCAGCTGGCATTCAGATCTGCCAACCTTAATCACAATACATATGATACAAAATGGAACATCTGGGCAGTGCATTGTTTGGGCATTGCATTAAATGCATCATTCTTAATATGTATTGCAGCTTGAAATGAAAATGAAACTGCTTTTGTCACTGTGCCAATTTGCAGGATTCGGGCCAGCCAGAACTCCAATGAGCTTATGTTCTGCGAGCCTGATGAAGACAAAAACAAACAAACAAACAAACAAACACTGATTCAACAGAAGGTTTATTGTATAGTTGTTTGACAGGGATGCAGCAGGATACAATGTGGTGAAAGATTTCCTCACACATTGGGAACCCACACCTTCTGAGTCCAGCTGGGTGTAGTTTTTGAGGCTGGCTGTCATGTGGATGGTATAGCCTCCTTCTCACAGCGCTCTCTCTCTCTCTCTCTCTCTCAGTGCGTGCGCGTGCGCGCCTACTATATGAACCAGACAAGTGAGGGGCTCTATCGTTGACTCTCCTACATTGAAGCTAATGAAGAGGAAACAAAGGCATATTCCTCTCTTTTCTGTTGAGTGAGTTTAATGTCTAATTTGCTGATTTAATATTTGTTTCATTCCTTCCTTCCTTCCTTCCTTCATCCATTCATTCAATGTGTTAGTTGTTCTATAAGATGTTGTTCTGAGGGTGCAGGACAAAATAAAACAAAATCCCCAAATCTATTGACATATAACCAAAAGGCAGCACAGCAATAAAATAACTTTTTTGTTTCTTTTAAAGCAGAGACTGACATCGAAACAGGCATCAAACAAAACAAAACAAAATAAATTTAAATCCTTCCATGGCAACACAAATATGCCGTTTTAAAAGCTTGTGAGAATAAAAGGGGTGTTTGTCAGGCACCAGAAAGATGTTGAACAGAGATTGCAAGCAGCATATTAAGGGAACGATTGTTACTTGCAAAACACTAATTTTGGTCTTAATGGGGGGCAGTGATGTTGGAATTTTTTTTAAGAAGTGCATTTCTGGAATCATTGGAGGCTTGGCTCATTGAAGTAACATTCAACTTAATAGCCATTGCTTCCTCAGTCAGATGCCTTTTACTTTATTATGGAGATACTGTAGTCAGGGAAGGTTTTCTTCGGGGTTTCAGTTTTTTAAGCAATGTCACAATGAAGGCCGGACCTTTCCGGATACTCTCCAAATTTGCTCTTCTAGGCACATCCTGAAATGCTAAAAGTGTGGTGGCAGCTAGCCACATATCCTGGGAATGCCTATAATATTGCTTCACCAGGATAGTCATGTTTCCTGGAAAAGCCAAATAAGGCTACATTTAGTAGCAAAGGCATGCACTTGATCGCACTAGAAAGGATTGCTTTCTCAGTGATCTCCCTTCTGTGTGCTGGGGAATCACTTTAGCACGTCCCCCTAAAGTAGGAGCCCTATAGCTAACCAAAAAGATTCAGCTTAGGTATGGATAGAGTCAGGGTGGAGTTCATTTCCCCATGTGTTGTATGATCACCAGGGAATAGATTGCACTTGGACAAATGGTCTAAATTGCTTTCTATTTCCCTGTGTAATCACACCCTAACATTGCTCTAGGTTGGCAGTTCTTCTTTATCATGGACTCCCTTTAAATATTTTTTGTTGCTGCGGTCCACCAAGACTTAACTCAAGATTTAAAACCCTGAATATTTATCAGATATTTATTAAATCTTTATTTAAAGTTTCTCATGAAGGGTGTCATCAACAGATACTCCTTGCTATAATGGTGACACTTTTTAAGATAACTTTTCTTTGATTTTGCTTTGAACAGGATGCACTCTCATCAACACCATCAGTTCTTTTATGTTCAAATTCAGCCATTCTGTGGCTTAGCCAAAATGTATTATGAAATTCACTGCAATAATATTAAAAAATCACTTTACACAACAATAGTTTTATTAACAGAAATTGAAGAAGAAATGCAATCACGAAATCCATCTGTACACTGACACTGACTCTGGCTCTCTTCCCGTGGCTTCTGATTGTCTGCACAGTAGCAAGAAATGTCACATGCTATCTCTCAGCCACTCAGCATCATTCATTTGCATGCTCTCACTGGGTGCAGAAATATCAACCAGTTATTTGCTATCAAACAAATAATGCTTTTATTTGTTTTTAATGCAGGCAGTAGGTAAGCAAAGCTAAGTTTTACACCAGACCTGGGCAAAGTGGCCCGAGGGCCACATACGGTCCGCGAGCCGCTCCTGTCCAGCCCACCGGTCGTCGCTCCAGTCCAGTGTTCAAGCACTTGTTCAAGTCCAAGACAAACTGGATTTCTCTCACTGAACAAGTTGAACATCAAAACCATTTATAGCTTTTTGTCTAAAGTTGATCAGTTGCTTATCTTTTACATACCATTAAAACTCTTTAGTATTTGTGAAAATTAACAAGTTTAAAATAAAAACAACCATAAGATCACTGTTTCATTTTATTTTTAAGTAAAGTTGGTTCGGCCCCCGAACACAGTTCAGGTTATTCATGTGGCCCCCTATAGAAATTTATTGCCCACCCCTGTTTTACACAAACAGGCAAGGGAAATTAAGATCTTGTTCTATGTTTTCTTTCTTTCTTTCTTTCTTTCTTTCTTTCTTTCTTTCTTTCTTTCTTTCTTTCTTTCTTTCTTTCTTTCTTTCTTTCTTTCTTTCTTTCTTTCTTTCTTTCTTCCTCTCTCTCTCTCTCCCTTCCTTCCTTCCTTCCTTCCTTCCTTCCTTCCTTCCTTCCTTCCTTCCTTCCTTCCTTCCTTCCTTCCTTCCTTCCTTCCTTCCTTCCTTCCTTTCTTTCTTTCTTTCTTTCCTTCTTTCTTTTTTCTTTTTTTCTTTCTTTCTTTCTTTCTATTTTAATTGCAAAAGACTATAACATTTCTTCAAAGCATTTCCTCAAAGGCACAAAGGGCACTGGCATGATGTACAATTTCATGCATTTACCAGCAAATCTTTATATTGGGTTATGTTGATAGATCCAGTGATGAACCCATGGAAAGATTTCTGCAATTGGTCCCTATATTTTTGCATACAGGACAGTTGTTAGCTGCTACAGTTATCAAGACCCTTCAAGACCACAATATAGATATGGTCAGGCATATGTTAATGCTAGTAATATGTCTGGAAAATATAAAGGAGTGCAGATACGCATTCAGAACTTCAATCCACTTGTGGAATATATATCATGTACTGCTCTTTCTTTGAATCTGGTTAAACGAGCTGTTAGTATTTGTCCATATGCCCCAGGGTTTTTTCCTATGGTTGAAATGCTATTTGTTTTCTCCCCTCTTCTTCGACCCATCATTGGTCTTTGCTTCTAGAGCATGTGAAACATAATGAAAAAGAACAAGTACTTCTTTTGAAGCAGCTAGGAGACACTCACTGGTCCAGTGTTGCTAATCCTGTTTAAGTTTTGCAACTGTACTGCAACATTATTGAATGCCTCTAAAATATGGGAAATGATCCAGATGAAAATTATGACATACAGTGCCCAGTGATAATACTTTCAAAAAAAAAATGAAGAAACTAGAAAATATCTTCATAGAGCAGGATTTTAAATAAGGTGTGTGTTTTATCAAAAGTTGATAACTTTTCAAAGTGTCTATTTGCAATCAAGTAAGATACGCTTTCCCTTCACGGAATCCTGCCTTGTCCTAGTGAAGGGGCTTGAGTAATTCAGAGAAGCTATGGGCTATGCCATGCAGGGACACCCAAGATGGAGAGGTCATAGTGGAGAGTTCTGACTAAACACGATCCACCTGGATCAGGAACTGGCAAGACACTCCAGTATCTTTGCCAAGAAAGCCCCATGACCAGAAACAAAAGGCTAAAAGATATGATGGTGGAAGATGAGCCCCTCAGGTTGGAAGGTGTCCAACATGCTACTGAGGAAGAGCGGAGGACAAGTACAAGTAGCTCCAGAGCTAATGAAGTGGTTGGGCCAAAGCCAAAAGAACGCTCAGCTGCGGACGTGCCTGGAAGTGAAAGGAAAGTCCAATGCTGCAAAGAAAAATACTGCATAGGAAACTTGGAATGTAAGATCTATGAACCTTGGGAAGTTGGATGTGGTCAAACAGGAGATGGCAAGAATAAACATTGACATCCTGGGCGTCAGTGAACTAAGATCAATGGGAATGGGCGAATTCAGTTGAGATGATTATCATATCTACTATTGTGGACAAGAATCCCGTAGAAGACATGGAGTAGCTCTCATAGTCAACAAAAGAGTGGGAAAAGCTGTACTGGGATATAATCTCAGAAATTATTTCAATATGAATCCAAGGCAGACCTTGGATTACACAGTAATCCATGTTTGTGCACCAACCGCCGATGCAAAAGAGACTGAACTTGATCAGTTCTATGAAGACTTACAACACCTTCTAGAACTGACACCAAAGAAAGATGTTCTTCTCATTATAGGGGACTGGAATGCTAAGGTAGGGAGTCAAGAGATAAAAGGAACAACAGGTAAGTTTGGCCTTGGAGTTCAAAATGAAGCAGGACAAAGGCTAATACAGTTTTGTCAAGACAACAAGCTGGTCATCACAAACACTCTTTTCCAACAACACAAGAGGCGAATCTACACATGGACATCACCAGATGGGCAGTACCGAAATCAGATTGATTATGTTCTCTGCAGCCAAAGCTGGAGAAGCTCTATACAGTCAGCAAAAACAAGACCTGGAGCTGACTGCGGCTCTGATCATCAGCTTCTCATAGCAAAATTCAAGCTTAGACTGAAGAGAGTAGGAAAAACCCCTGGGCTAGTCAGGTATAATCTAAACCAAATCCCTTATGAAGACACAGTGGAAGTGAAGAACAGATTTAAGGAATTAGATTGGTGGATAGACTGCCTGAAGAACTTTGGATAGAGGCTCGTAACATTGTACAGGAAGCAACAACAAAAACCATCCCAAAGAAAAGGAAATGCAAGAAAGCAAAGTGGTTGTCCAACGAGGCCTTACAACTAGCAGAGAAGAGAAGGGAAACAAAATGCAAGGGAGATGGGGAAAGCTATAGAAAATTTAATGCAGATTTCCAAAGAATAGCAAGGAGAGACAAGAAGGCCTTCTTAAATAAATAGTGCAAAGAAATAGAGGAAAATAATAGAAAAGGAAAAACCAGAGATCTGTTCAGGAAAATTGGAGATATTAAAGGAACCTTTTGTGCAAAGATGGACATGATAAAGGGCAAAAATGGGAGGGACTTCACAGAAGCAGAAGACATCAAGAAGAGGTGGCAAGAATACACAGAGGAATTATACCAGAAAGATCTGGATGTCCTGGAAAACCCAGATAGTGTGGTTGCTGACCTTGAGCCAGACATCCTGGAGAGTGGGCCTTAGAAAGCATGGCTAACAAGAAAGCCAGTGGAGGTGATGGGATTCCAGTGGAACTATTTAGAATCTTAAAAGATGACACTGTTAAGGTGCTACACTCAATATGCAAGCACGTTTGGAAAACTCAGCAGTGGCCAGGGGATTGGAAAAGATCAGTCTACATCCCAATACCAAAGAAGGACAGTGCCAAAGAATGCTCCAACTATTGTAAAATTGCACTCATTTCACACGCTAGCAAGGTTATGCTCTGAGTGCTTACTGGAAGGACAGATCCTGAAGCTGAGGCTCCAGTACTTTGGCCATCTCATGAGAAGAGAAGAATCCTTGGAAAAGACATTGATGTTAGGAAAGTGTGAAGGCAAGAGGAGAAGGGGACGACAGAGGATGAGATGGCTGGACAGTATCATCAAAGCTACCAACATGAATTTGACCCAGCTCTGGGAGGCAGTGATAGACAGGAGGGCCTGGTGTGCTCTGGTCCATGGGGTCACGAAGAGTCAGACACAACTTAATGACTAAACAACAACAACAAAGTACACTTGGGCACTGCAACTAACATGCTTGAGTTACTTGTGAAATACATTCAAATTTTTAGAAATTATTTTCAAAATATGGAAAAACCAGCGTACAGCTTGATTGTGGGTATGAAAGCTGAAATAGAAAGCACAAAATTTGTTTTGATGAGGTCAGGACTGAAGATGTTGTTCTAGAAGGAAGCAGTAAGTTTCAAATTCAAACTTAAAATGTAATTTTTGACACACTTGTCAATTGTATGCATGAAAGAGGGGACCATGGCAAAACTGAACAGATCTTCTGTTCAGTTCTGGACAACCCAGTTGGTCACCAAGGAGCTTTCTCTGACAAGCATATAATAAAATGATAATCAAGGTATTCATGTTGTCTAGAATATAGAAAATGTCATCTTAGCATAAAGAGGAATAAGAAAAATGGAAATATTTCACACAGCAGTGTCATAAGAACAAGAATGTTAAAACAATGTATTGCAAATCCTGTTGTCACACAAAAGGTTTACTGTAAAACTGCTTCTGAGCCAATTTTGTTTTAAAAACTTTATCCTGAAATGTGGGTACCCAAAGATCTGGAACTAGTTTGCCATTAGGTAAAGGTAAAGGTTCCCCTTGACAATTTTTGTCCAGTCGTGTTCGACTCTAGGGGGCGGTGCTCATCCCCGTTTCTAAGCCATAGAGCCAGCGTTTGTCCGAAGACAATCTTCCGTGGTCACATGGCCAGTGCGACTTAGACACGGAACGCTGTTACCTTCCCACCGAGGTGGTCCCTATTTATCTACTTGCATTTGCATGCTTTCGAACCGCTAGGTTGGCGGGAGCTGGGACAAAGCGATGGGAGCTCACTCCGTTGCGTGGATTCGATCTTAGGACTGCTGGTCTTCTGACCCTGCAGCACAGGCTTCTGCGGTTTAGCCCGCAGTGCCACCACGTCCCTTTTTTTGCCATTAAGTTTGCCCTTAAGTTACTGATAAAGGGTAAGAATCAAGATTGAATTAGACCAGATGACATGGAGAGATATTCCAGGCTCATTAAAAAAAATTCAGCATTTAATTGAAAATAAAAGCTTGTCACTCCCATTATGTGTGCACTTACAAGAAAAAACAGGTAGAATATTACCCAGTTGCTTAGTAGAGGCTAAACAAGAGAAAATGTCTTCTGTACATTTAGAGATTATATTAAGAGCATTTATAAAATAAATAAAATGTGGGGGTACACAATCCACTTTGGACTCTGATGTCTGAGACATTAAAGCATTAATCTGTTGCCCCCTCCTTGGGTCCTGGTCAAGGCTATAGACCCTTTGCTTGCCCCTTTGCCTGCCCTTTTGCCAGCACTGTGCAAAGAAAAAAAATCCCATTTGCTTCAGTGATTAAAACCTCTTTAATCCTTTCCATGCTAAGGATGCTGATCCAGATCAGTGTGATTAAGTTTTGAAAAGCTATTTGCACAATTGTTAACTGTATGAATAGCGTCACATCTGATACGCAGAAAAATCAAATGATATATATAATATTTTAAGTGATACCAGTTACTTCTTCTTCTCTATATTCTCAGTAGGGTTGCAAGGCAGCAGCAGCCCTTTCCACTGAGATTCAGGAGCAAACCTGAAACTGGAGGTGGTCCTTTTGATGTCACAGGAGTGAGGCAAGCTGTAGGTAAGTGCTGGAAGAGGGGTTGAAACTGCGTCCGGGCCACTTCATTGTGGAAATTGTCGCAAAGGGATATCTAGGTAAATGGGCTCAGAATAAAAGTAAAAATCCAGAGGGAATACTGTAGATGTAGTACCGTATTTTTCCGAGTATAAAATGACCCAATGTATAAGACAACCCCCACTTTTCCATCCTCAAGTAAGAAAATTTTATCGCTGCTTTATCCTTCCATTCAGGGGTTAGGAAATGGAGGGGTAAAGCAGCCATGAAAGGGCTGCACAATCAAAGGGCAGCAATTGTGCAGCCCTTTCATCATTGCTTTAGCCCTCCATAAATGGTATATAAATGTAACAAGTAAATAAATAATATTCTGTCCTTACACCACACTGAATACAGTCATTAGTCAATCTGGTATATTTGCACTACAGTCTGGACCAAATAAAAATCCTATCTATATTTAAATGAGAGGCGACATAAACACATGGAAGGTGATAGATAATGATTAGTAGCCATTGATAACTTTATCCTTCACAAATTTGTATAGTCTGAGTTTTAAAACTATTCAAGTTGGTGGCCTTCGCTATATCTTGCAGCAGTGAATTTCATGCAGTGAATGAAGCACTTTCTTTTATCTATCCTTAATCTTCTACTAGGCTTCATTCAATGACCCTTGAAATCTGTTATTGGGGGGTGGGGAATCACATTCACTTTTCCACACCATGAATAATTTTCGACATCTCTATTCTCCTTTCCTTGACATTTTTACTCTCAACAGTCTTCCCTTCTATGGTGATTCATATCATGTATCTCTTTAAATTAATTAAAATATCCCTCAATTTGCATTGTTACATATAAATTAGCAGATGGAAATGTTATGAAATTCTGTGTCTTTCATTGCTGTTTTTGGAGGTGATGCATTTCTCCTCTTTGGATGATAAAGGGCCATCCTAACCAGCCCAGACTAGGGACGTGGTGGCGCTGTGGGCTAAATCGCAGAAGCCTGTGCTGCAGGGTCAGAAGACCAAGCAGTCGTAAGATCGAATCCACGCAACGGAGTGAGCTCCCGTCGCTTGTCCCAGCTCCCGCCAACCTAGCGGTTCAAAAGCATGCAAATGCAAGTAGATAAATAGGGACCACCTCGGTGGGAAGGTAACAGCGTTCCGTGTCTAAGTCACACTGGCCAGGTGACCACGGAAGATTGTCTTCGGACAAAATGCTGGCTCTATGGCTTGGAAATGGGGATGAGCACTGCCCCCTAGAGTCGAACACGACTGGACAAAAATTGTCAAGGGGAACCTTAACCTTAACCTTAACCAGCCCAGAGACTATAAACACTGTTTAGCAAAGCTGACAACTGGCCTCCTGAATCTCTGAGCACATTTGGCTTAACAGCAAGAAGCACAAAAGCAGGGTTGCAAGGGCAAGACTGGTAAGTGACTAGCTCTGTGCCAGTCAGGGCCCTGAAGTGCTGGAAACCAGCCAGCTGCCTTTAAGTGGAGCCTGAACCAAAGGCACTTTGGCCTGGAGAAGAAAGCTGTGGCAGGGTTTCCCTCCCCACAGCACCCTCCCCACTTTCTCCTGAAAGCTTGATTACTAGTTGCTGCCTTAGATTTTTTTAATTTTATTTTAAGACTGTGAAGTCAACAGGGCTGTGAGGAAGAGGCCTTCGCTTGGACAAGGTCTCTGGTTGTCTAAGAAATGACACCTTTGTAGATTAATAAGCATTGCAAAGTGATAGAAGCTTCAGCTCTGAGATGTCTGTGGTCGCATTAACATTCCTTTGGCACGTCTCATCGTCTCTCTCTCTCTCAATTTCTCTCTTTCTCTGCCTGGTGGTTTTCAGGAACTGAACTTACTCTGTGAGCTGACCTCTCCTTCGAGGTCAGCAGGTCTTTTGGCCCCAGCCTAAGGAATGTTTGATTGCTGGTTGTTTTGTTTTTTATGTCTTCCTAGTTAATTTAATTATGAAGGCAAGGCATGCATTTAAATATATATTTGGACCAATCCCTGCTTCTTTCATAAGTTCAGATCCAGAAGTCAAAAGGGAACACGGCAACAAATGGATCATTTCAAAGAAGCAACTATAATTTTCCATGGCAAGCTGCTCCCCCTGCTTTCTTTTATTTTCTTGCCATTACTTGAGATTCACCTACTACAAACAAAAATATCCCTGAAGCTAAGTGGCAATTAATTCTGCACCCTTGTGGAGGGTGTGCATGCACAATCTTTTTTGCTCAGGATAAGCTCTAAATACCATAGAAAGTCCTCCTGATTAATTTTTTTCTTAAAAAAAAATCTCTTACACTCTCAAAACAGTGTACTTTCCCCCATTGTTTCTGATTTTTGTGGTAAATCTATCTATGCATCTATCTATCTATCTATCTATCTATCTATCTATCTATCTATCTATCTATCTATCTATCTATCTATCTATCTATCTATCTATCTATCTATCTATCTATCTATCTATCTATCTATCTATCTATCTATCTATCTATCTATCTATCTATCTATCTATCGTATATCCCACCCATTGAGACCCAAGTCTACTCTGGGCGGCTAACAATAAAAAATGGCATAAAAGCGATAAAATAGAGAACAACAATAGTAATATTGTTCAAGATGGGGAAAAGATAAAAATAATCAAGTGATGACAGGAGGAAAAGCCTGCCAGGTCTTAAGTTGGTTCTTAAAAACACCCAGTGAGGGAGCCAGACAGATCTCTGAAGGGAGACTGTTCCAGAGCCGAAGGGCCACTGCCAAGAAGGCCTGGTTTCTAATTCTTTTTCTCCAAGTCTCCCTCGGCATTAGGCCCCTCAGCCGCCCTTCCTGGCTAGAACGAGTGATTCGAGTAGATCTAAGTGGGAGGAGACATTCCACTAGATATTGAGGTCCTAAACCATTTAGGGCTTTAGGGCTTTATATGTCATCATTAACACTTTGAAATCAATGTGGAAATGAACGGGCAAGCCAATGCAAGGCACCCAGATTGGGGGAAATATGCTGATATTTCTTCGTCCCATTGAGAGGTCTGACTGCTGCATTCTACACCATTTGAAGCTTCCTCATCAATCTCAAAGGTAGCCCCACGTAGCGCTCATAGCAGTAGTCTAATCTCAAGATTACAAGTGCATGGACCAAAGTGGTGAGTGCCCCAATATCAAGATAGGGACACAGCTGGGCAATCCACCACAGATGGAAATAGGCACCTGGGTTTCCATGGTGAGCACCGGATCCAGATGGACCCCCAAGCTGTGAACCTCACTCTTCATGGTGAGAGTCACTCCCCCAAAAGAGAGTTTCCCAAACCAACAATGGAGGGGCCACCCACCCTCAGGACTATGTCCTGTCTGGGTTCAGCCTCAGCCCATTCTCTTGCATCCGTTGCGGTACAGCCTCCATGCAGCGCTGAAGGGACAGAACGGCATCCACTGTGGTTGGAGAAAAGGAGATGTAGAGATGGGTGTCATCTGCGTACCGATGGCACGAAGCCCCACACCCCCTGATGACCCCACCCAGCAGTCTCATGTAGATATTAAACAGCATTGGGGAGATAATCGAGCCCTGCGGAACCCCACAATTGAGGCTCCACAGGGCCGAAACACTCTCCCCAAGCTGTACTCTCTGAGGACGGTCTTCCAAGAAGGATTGGAGTCAGGCAAGCGCCAGACCACCGATTCCCAACTCGGAGAGCCTCCCCAGGAGGATACTGTGGTGGACGGTATTGAAGGTTGCTGAGATATCGAGGAGGACCAACAAAGACATTTTGCCCCTGTCAGCCTCCCTCAGCAGGTCATCCAAGAGAGCGACCAATATGTCCACATCACTTTTTGGATGCACTGTAGTGCATGATGCTCGTTCAATTAGTTTCCATGGTTTTTTGACCCAAATTCTTCTAATTCCCTTTGAGCCCAGTCTATTATTCCAGCTGTGTATCTAATTACTGGAACAGCCCATGTGTTTATGTCTTTGCTTATATTTCCACCACTGAATTTTGATTTTAAGATTTTCCACAGTCTTTTGATATATTCCCTTTCTGTCAGTTCTTTAACTTTTGTGTGCAGAATGCTATCTGCTTCTAGTATTTATAATTTTAATTGCTTGGGAGTGATTTTATAATATTGCCATTTTAAAACTCTATTCCATTTAGGTTTTGGCTCTTGCCTTGGTGTATAGACAGAGCTGCACATTTGTCAATTTCAAATTTCATTTCATAGAATCATAGAAAAGTGACGTTGGAAGGGGCCTACAAGGCCATCAAGTCCAACTCACTGCTCAACGCAGGAATGCAATCAAAACATAACTGCCAGATGATTATCCAAATGTTTCTTGAATGCCTCCATTCAATGCTCTAACAATTAGGAAGTTTTTCCTGATAGTCAACCGAAATCTGGCTTCCTTTTAACTTGAGCCTATTGTTGCGTGTCCTGCACTCTGGGATGATCAAGAACAGATCTTGCCTCTCTTCTGTATGACAGCCTTTAAAATATTTGAAAAGTGCTATCACATCACCCCTTAGTCGACTTTCTTTTCTCAAGGCTAAACATTTCCAATTCTTTCACCCTTTCCTCATAAGGCTTCGTTCCCAGTTCCCTGATCATCCTTGTCGCCCTCCTCTAAATTTATTCCAATTTCTCAGCATCCTTCTTGAAGAACTGGGCCCAGTACTCAAGGTGAGGACTACCCAATGCTGAATAGAGGGGGACTAGCACCTCATGGGATTTGGAAACTATACTCCTATTAATGCAGCCTAAAACAGCATTAAACTTTTTTGTAGCCGCATCACACTGTTGGCTCATATTCAGCTTGTGATCTATGACAATTCCAAGATCCTTCTCACTCATAGTTTTGCTGAGCCATGTATCCCCCATCTTGCAACTGTGCAATTCGTTTCTTTTTCCGAGGTGCAGGACTTTGTGCTTCTCCTTGTTGAATTTCATTCTGTTGCTTTCGGCCCAGTGCTCCATCCTATCAAGGTTATTTTGAATTTTGTTTCTGTCTTCTAGGTTATTAGCTATTCCGCCCCATTTTGGTATCATCTGCAAATTTGGCAAGCATTCCCTGCACTCCCTCAATCAAGCCATTAATAAAAATATTAAAGAGCACTGGGCCCAGGACTGAGCCTTGGGGTACCTCACTTGTTACCTCCTCCCAGTTAGAGAAGGACCCATTAACCATCGCCCTCTATGATTCTATAGCCAATTGTGTATCCACTTGACACTAAATCTATCAATGCCACAGTGGGGAAAGACTGAACTAAAATAGGAATTGAACAGCTCTGCCTTTTTTTGGTTATCTGTTATCATTTTTCCATCTCATTTGTGGAGCTGTTCCACTGTGTCTTTTGTTTATCTTTTGCTACTCACATACCTGAAGAATGCTTTTAATTTCTTTTCGTGTCTCTAGTTAACCTCAACTCATTCTCAGCTTTTGCCTTCCTAATGCCATCCCTGCATTTCCTTGCTACTTGTCTGTAGTCTTCCTTGGTAGCCTGCCCTTCTTTCCATTTCCTGTGCATGTCTCTTTTGGTTTTTTGGTCCTCCTTGAGAACCAAAAAGTGAAACCACACTGGCCCTTTTTGCTGCCTCCCCTCTTTTTCTCTCATTGGAATTGTTTGTAGTTTTGCCTTTAGATTTTCTTTTTTAGAAGCTCCCAACCTTCTTGGACTCCTTTTCTTGTTAAAAATCTCCTGCCATGGGACATTACTTATCCTTGTCCTGAGATTATTAAAATTGGCTTTTTAAAAATCCAGCAGAAATGTGTAGCTACATTCTGCTTTTGTTTCCTTTGAAATCAAGAATTCTGGAAGGACATGGTCATTCTTGCCCAGAGTTCCCCTTACTGCCACTTCCCCCACCAAGTCATCTCTGTTGGTCAAAATCAAGTCAAGGACAGCAAATCCTCTAGTTTCTTTCTCCACTTTTTGTGGGGAAAAATTATTAGCCACACAAGCCAGGAATTTGTTGGAAGGGCCATACTTGGTGGAATTTGCCTCCCAACATATATCTGGGTAATTGAAATTTCCCATCACTACTATGTCATGTCTCTTTGAAAACCCTGCAATTTGTTTTTCAAAAGTTTCATCGGCTTCCTCTTTTTGATAGGGCAGTCAATAGTAGACTCCAGCTACCAAGTTCCTTTTGGTTTTTTGCCCCAACTAGATTGAGACAGTCAATCCCCTCCTCCTGTATTTCTGTGCAGGAATGTGTATTTTTGACATGTACTGCCACTCCACCTCCCTTTTTATTTTCTCTGTTCTTTTTGATCCGTTTATATCCCTTGATTGCTGTATTCCAGTCATGGTCATCCCACCAAGTTTCAGATATTCCTATTAAGTCATACTTACCCTCCTGAATTAAAATTTCCAGTTCTTCTTGTTTCCTAGCAAATTTTCTCCTAGCATTTGTATACAGATACCGGAGGTTGTATGATTTGTGGCCTGTTTGTCTTTATATTTTTATGAGTATTATTATAATTATTGTTATGATTATTATTGTGATTATATTTTTAATGTTATTATTGTTGCCCATATGATCAGTTTGGTCCATTCCTCTTATTGTGTGTAAGGCTTCATCTACCCTTAACTCTGTGCTTGCATCTCCCTCCCCCTTCCAATTCAGTTTAAAGCCCTCCTGATGAAGTTCTTCATGCTGTGGCCAAACACATTCTTCCCAGTCCTTGTTGGATGCAATCCATCTCTTGCTACCAGTCCTTCTTCCAGGAAGCTTAGCCTGTGGTCCCAAAAACCAAATCCCTCTTGTCAACACCACCTTCATAACCAGTCATTTACCCAGACGACCTTCCTTTCTCTTTCGATTCCTCTTCCAAGCACCAGTAGGATGGATGAGTTTCCTTCCCAGAGCTTCAAAGTCAGACATGATTTCTTGGTAACTCCTTGGTAACTCCTTTTGGCTGTGTCATTTGTTCCCACATGGACAAGAAGAAAGGGATATATATCTGTAGGTTTTATGAGTGATGGCAATCCTTCTGTCACAACCCTTATATGTCCTCCAGGGAGGCAGCATACCTGGTGCATTCATGGATCTTCCCGGCATATTTCAATCCCCTACTACAGTGATGGTGAACCTTTTTGAGCCCGAGTGCCCAAACTGCAACACAAAATCAACTTATTTATTTCAAAGTCCCAATACTGCAATTAAAACCTGAATGCTGAGGTTTTAGTTTAGAAAAACAACTGTTCCTGCACTGAAAGGGTTAAATGCTTCTCTCTCTCTCTCTCTCTCTCTCTCTCTCTCTCTCTCTCTCTCTCTCTCTCTCTCTCTCTCCCCCCCCCCATAGGAAATATTAACAAATAAATACTTACTGGTGGGCCAAATCTGCCTTCCAATGGGAGGGAGTTCCAAAGGCTGGGAGAGTCTTTGAGACACAGCTGCATCTTTGATAGTGCAGGGATGGTGTTAAAATATTAGTATGTGTTTCAAACAGGTTGTTTTCTTAACGGGCTCCTTATAATATCTTTTTCATGGCAAGGGCAATAAAAATGTCCAAAAAGAGTGAAAAGGGGGGGGTAAAGGCTTCGTTGTGTGACTGTGGCCATCCATATTCATTTATTATTTTCATTTCCCTCTCCCCCCCCCCCCAGCTCAGGGCTTAGGAAAGTTAACTTTTTGGAGCACCAGCCTAGAATCCTCTCAGAAGGCCAATATAGGGAGATTTAACAACCACAGGGATTGGTGACAGGGGATACATTAACAGGCCACAAATTTAAAAAAAATCATGCAAAATGCAAGCTTTTGTGGATGGATCATATGATCAGAGGGACTGTTGACATCATCTTCAGGACTCAGCCAATCCCAATGGTGGTGCTGCTGCTGCCTTGGGAACCCAACCCCACTCACCTGGGTGTTTGTGACCTCACAGGGACCCCACCTTTCTGCTGGCAAATAAAAGGGGCTTGCTGGGCAGGGCAGGAGACCAGAAGGGAGGCCAGTAGCCAGAGGGCAGTCCAGCAAAGAGAGTGGCAGTGGCTGCAGGGGACCCAGCCCTTCTGCCCAAGGCAAGTTCTCTTGCGAAAGCCGATGAACTTGCTAAGTGGGCTTCCGAGTTAACAGCTTGAGGCTGGCGGAGATCCATGGCTTGAAGCTGGCTGATGTTGACGATGGACCCGGAGGAAGTCAGTGGACATTGGCAGACAGAAGCTGGTGGAATCTCCCTGAGGAAGCTGGCTGGGGCTGCAAGGTGGAGGCCGGCAAAGGTTGGCGAAGCCAGGGGACGTTAGCCTCCTGAAACCAGCTGGCGGAAGCATGGTGGATATCAGTGGATGGAAGCCCCGGTGTGTGTGTGAGAATGGCTGGTGGAGTGAAGGGGTGTGTGTGTGTTGGGGGTGGTGGTTGATGTGCGTGTGTTTGTGTGTGTGAATGAGCAGGCAGGCATTCCATGGGGATGTTGCCGGGGCGTGTGTGTGTGACCAAAGCATTTGGGAGCTGGCGGAGGCTGACTTCAGAAGCGGAGTGGAAGAGATGAATGGGTGAATATTCCTGTTGGAAGCCAGTGGATGTTGGCAGGTGGAACTTTGGGATGAAGTTGCCAGTTGGTCAGTGGATATACCTGGGTTGAAGCCGGTTGACAGCAGAGGACAAGCTCGTCCCTTAGTTGTTTTCTCTCTCTCTTTCTCTTGCAGGGCCCGAAGGGTCCTCTTCCCCAGGGGGATGCGGGGGAGCAGAATACAGGCATCCTGCTGGAGCTGAACCAGGCCATTGTCTCCGCTGAGGATACCCGTTTAGCCTCTTTTCCAAAACCAATAAAAGAATTTTCCGGAATGGTTTTGAAGTGTTGTTTTGTTTGTCAGGGGCTGCCACGGGATTATCTTCCCCATCGCCTCATTATATCTGGGGCCCAATGCCTGGGGTGGGTCTTTGTGAAGTCATGGTGTGGGGCCTTGTGATGTCACAGGATTTGGGAACATAATATTTCTCCATTCATGTGTGAGGGAGTGAGCTAGGCATTGTGGGTTCCCCGTCTGAGCTACTAAGCAATGTGTCATATTGGACAGACACAGGAAGCCAGTGAGCCCTGGTGCCATTCGGAGAGGGTTGAAGTTGGGTAACCAAACACAATGGCCACCCCGTAACAATAAATGAGACTTGCTCCTTCCCTTCCACCACTGCTCCTCACATTTGTTTGCCTGGCCTGGAGATTCAGGGCAGCCCAGCCATTTGCTGGCATAGCAACTCATTCTCTGAGACCTGGCAAACCTCATCTTCATCATCAACACCATGAGCACTCCATGGACAGCTTCTTGCAGAGTACAAATGGGAAGAAAATATGCCCCTTCGAAGAAGCTTCCAGTCCAACCTCTCACGCCCGTGCCACAACCAAGGAAATGTAGATGGGCAATGATTTGGAGATGAGCGTACCTTAAAATTTATTTATTTATTTATTTGTTCGATTTATATCCCGCCCATCTGGCCTATAAGACCACTCTAGGCGGCTTATAGGCCAGATCCATGCCATGGATAGCTAGCAAAAATACATTGGTAGCGCAAAATCTGCTGCTT